>NC_051409.1:42251938-42256713 GCF_015228065.2 Penaeus monodon
AATGGAAATAACAAGTTTGAAACTCTATGAACGCCAATTAATCTTCTCGCAGACAAACAGTTACCAATAAACAGGGCTTCTATAAATGACACACTAATGAAGCACTTCTGTTGTCCAATTCTGAGAGAAGATTCAACGTGGTATTGCAACACTCTCTACATAACAAGAGATAGATTTCCAAATGGGATGTACCAACAAGCAAGTTCATATTGGCTGTGTGTCTGCTAGCAATAATAATAAATGCGTGTCTATGGAGATGTGTAGTTAATTATGTACAAGAATGGTTACGTGTGGTGCGATAGCGTGAATAAGGAGGTAAGGGACGCGCGTGCGCAGGGGGCCGGAGAGGAGCGGACGGGCAGATACTGAGAGTTCAGGCAGATGTGTTCCTAAATAAATCACCCTACCCAGACATGCTGTGTCTCACTTAGCCATCCTACATAGCGCAGTGATTCGAAACGATGGCGGGAAGAGAAGAACTAGTTAGCTTCATTGAACGAATGTCGGCAGAAATAATAGAGATAAGGAATGCCTTGGTCGAGTCAGGGGAAGTCACCGATCAGAGCACAAGAGTGGACGTCGACGCCGGCCGCTAGTTATCGCACCAAGCCAAGCCAGGATCTACAGAGCCAAGGCATGGATGAGGGCAGGCTGATGAACATATTGTCTTCTATTGCGAGTGCAGCCTCAACAAACATGGGATCAAGACTAGACCGTAGCGTGGTGCCAGAAAAGTGCGGCGTTGGAGTCACTGGCGGCGCTCAGTGGAGGAATGCCTTGCAAGTGGCAGTGTGAAGAACCAGGTGTAGTGCATCAGGTTACTGTCCACGAGTGAGCATCAACAGCTGTTAGACAGTAGGTACAGTGTGTCGAAGTGGTCGGCATAAAACATTCAGGAAGCTTTGAAAGTGGCTGAAAAGTATGCAACATATAAAATGAATGCATGTGCATTATAGAAAAAGGTTTTTAGTGTAGAACAAAATCAAGGAGAGAGTGCCCTAAAATTCTTCAGAAGAGTGAGGTGTCGAAGTGTGATTTCCAATGTCCAAGTTGCTGATGTGATTTAAAGGCGAACATATTAGTGAGAAAAGTGTTGTCAGTCTGAAAAGAGAGGTGTATGCGAGATACAAGGAATATTTAGATGTGGACAAATTGTGGGATAAATGTGAATTGCACGACAATGCGGGCTGCAGAGGTTGAGGCAGATGTGGAGGAGGAATGCGCCATGCAAGACGTCTGTGCAGTTGGGCGTCCTGGTGTCAGGGAGAAGACACAAGTGTCTCGTCTCTGGAGCGGCCCTGCGTGCGCTTGTTGTGACAGGAGGCATAGGAAGGATGCAGCATGTCCGGCGGCAGACCAGACTTGCAGGAAGTGTGGGAGACGCGGACACTTTGCCAGGTGTTGCAGGAAGAAAATGGAAGCGGCACCATCCCCAGCCTCGGGAGCGGTGCTAGCTGCATCGGTTATGACCCCCTCACCATTGCTAAAGGTACATGTACAGAAGATGAGTGGCACAGAATTTACAGAGCTGATGGCAGTGGAAGATGCAGAAGCTCTGGTGTCAGTGGCAGGCCAGTGGCTTTTCAGAGGACTGAAGATACCTGCAAAGGCATTGTCAAGGTGCACTGAGGTGAGAGCAGTAGACAACTCACATGTTAAATGTCTCGGCAAATGCACTTTGAAGATGAAGGCATCAGGAGAAGTACAGAAGATGTGTACTTTCTGAAGTCAGCACCAAAAATGTTCTTGTCGTTGACAGCGTGTAGACCTGTTTCCCTTCCTGGAGCTAGAGGTGTCAGCGGCATTCAAAAAAGATGACAAAGAAGACTGTAGTAAACCACAGAGGCCTAATAAAGTACCTCTGACTCCAACAGAAGGTAAC
Organism: Penaeus monodon; assembly: GCF_015228065.2. NCBI lineage: Eukaryota > Metazoa > Arthropoda > Malacostraca > Decapoda > Penaeidae > Penaeus > Penaeus monodon. The sequence goes on from NC_051409.1 coordinate 42,253,821, forward strand.
GTGACTCACCTGGAAGAGTGGCTAAAGCAGCACTTCTCAGGTTCATGTGTTTAACACCTCTCGTATGCCACTCCCTGTGATGGATGGTCCACCACACCACATCCATTTGATGCCTGACGCCCAGCCCACCGCTTTCCACACACCCACGCCAGCTGCGAGGCACTGGGAGGCAGAGGTGAAGCGACAGCTGGATGAGAACATGAAAAGAGGAATAATCACTCCAGTGCCAGCAGGTGAACCAGTAGAATGGTGTGCTCGTATGGTAATGGTAAGCAAGCGGAATGGGCAGCCACGGAGGACTGTGGATTATCAAGAATTGAATAAGCGGTGCAAAAGAGAGATACACCACACCAGGTTACCATTTGATATGATAACTGGGTCCCAAGGCACAGCTACAAGACGGTTACAGACGCATACTGGGGATTTCATCAGGTGCAGTTAGATGAGGAAAGTAACCATCTTACGACATTCATTCATGGGGTAGATACCATTACCTGAGGACATGGGTCATTGTGACGCACCTGATGCATACACCAAAACATTTGACGATGCCCATACAAAGATTTTCAGAGGAAACTGAAATGTGTAGATGACATCCTGCTGTATGATGCAAACATCAAGGATGCATTTTGGCATGTGTGCGACTTTTGCTGACATGTGTAAATAAGGGGATAACTTTGCAGCCAAATTCCAGTTCTGTCGCCAGGAGGTGGAGTATGTTGGATATCATCTTGGGTGGGAGGAGTACAGACCCACGGATGAGAGGTTGACATCCATAAAGAATTTTCCCATGCCAGAACAAACAGCTTTAAAGGACATTATGCATGGTGAATCAACTAGCACCCTTCATGATGACCGCGCCAATTTAACAGAATTGTTAAAGAACCCGAAAGGGAAAAGGGTATACTGGGATGAGAATTTCTGATGTATGTTCGAAGTAGCCAAGGGCACAATATGAAAGATGGCAAGAGATGGTCATACTATGACCACACAAGACCAACAGCTGTCATGACTGGAGTAGAGAAGGCATGGGATTCATAGTGCTTCAACAGCACTGTATATGTATGATGGATGAAGCACCATTCTGCTGCAGAAATGGATGGAAACTGGCATTGTGTGGCAGTAGAACACTGAGTGACAGAGGCAGGGTAAGCAGCAGTAGTGGTGTGGTGCTTGCAAAAAGCAGACTACCAACGACTCATAGCCAGAGTGATAGCAGGTGACTGGCCAGCCAGCAAGTGCAAAGAGTTGACAGGGATACGTCCATACTACCAGGTACGCGATAGATTGTCAGTGATAGACAATATGGTAACAAACACCTACAATGGGAACTATTCACGTTTGGTTGTCCCAGAGTCTCTAAGAAGTAAAGTGGCAGCAAACTTTGCACCAAGGGCAGGATGCCATGTTAAGAAGGGGCAGGCAGACTGTGTACTGGCCTGGTATGGAAGGGCACCTCAAGTACCATCAGGGCATCTGCAGTACATGTGAAGTACACGCACCTTCTCAACCTGAAGAACCGCTAGTCATGACTCCACCGCCAGAATACCCATTTGAGAAAGCTGCCATGGATCTGTTTCAGCTAAACGGACACACATATCTGGCCTATGGAGATCCACTGGATCGGTTGGAGGTTGAGCATTTTCTCATGAGGCGATTTCGGTAGCTGTGGGAAGAAAGCCGTTGTCATTTTCCAAGAGATGGGGTGCACCGAAGGAGATTTCAAGTGATGGAGGCACCAACCTCGTTAGTGAGGAAATGAGGGAGTTTTATAGGAAGTGGGGCATCACAATTAGAATTTCCTCTGCTCACTATCCTCAGCCTAATGGCAGGGCCGCGACTGCAGTCAAGGCCGCCAGACGAGTGCTGAGAGGTAACGTGGGAACACATGGCCAGTTAAACACTTATAAAGCAACACAGGCGTTACTACAATACCTCAATAAGGGACGGAGACATGTCACCTGCCCAGCTTGCAGCAGGACGCCAGCTGAGGGATGGCGTACCGGCACCAAGACAGCGGTACCTGGTGAATTCATACTGGCGGCGTAACCTGAGGGAGAGAGAACGAGCCCTGGCCGTACATCATGCTATGACCTACGCTGGACCCAGGGGCAGCGGCAGGATCCTGTCAGGAATATCAGAAGACACGAGGGTGAGAGTGCAAGATCCTGTGGAGCCAGAAGCAACAGCCAGGAGAGAATGAAGGCCCATGAGAACCAAGCATCGGCCGAATTATTTCCAAAACTATGAGTAACATTAATAAATTCACAATACGTGTGCATATTGACAAATACATTAGGTGGACCAGGAAGAGTATACTAATGTTAGCTTTAAAGTGTCTACATGATTCAGATCTGTTTTTGTTACTTTCTTTTCTTTCCAAATATTTTCATCAGCATGATAATCTATTCACGTGGCAAATTGCAAATAAACTTCCTTTTTATATTTCTAATGTCTGAAGGGATATTTGTAATCTGGAGGGGAGGTGGGGAATGTGTAGTTAATTATGTACAAGAATGGTTACGTGTGATGCGATAGCATGAAGAAGGAGGTAAGGGACGCGCGTGCCAGGGGACAGTAGAAGAGCTGACGGGCAGATACTGAGAGTTCAGGCAGATGTGTTCGTAAATAAATTACCCTACCTAGGCATGCTGTGTCTCACTTAGCCATTCTATAGTGTCCAAGATTGGAGAACACTTAAAGGTGCGTTTGTGTTTATGTGCCTTTCTTTTCTCTCGCCTTTGAGTCATAAGAGAGATAGACTTTTCCTTGTACTCCGTTTCCTATTCTCAAGAAAAGGGAAAGTTTTTTTCTTTGAAGGAGGTTCTCTTCGCCTTACATTTTATGAGGCAAGATTGTTGCTAATAATATAGTATTTGTTATTATTGTTTTT
>NC_051409.1:42257208-42257336 GCF_015228065.2 Penaeus monodon
TACTATAGTTGGCGAGTACAGCATAGTTTACTGTTCTTAAAAATAAGGCTATATTCCTGAAGAAAACTGCATGGCCTGAATCCGATAATGATTCTCTTATTATTCTAAGAAATATTCGTTACAGGAAG
>NC_051409.1:42257368-42257736 GCF_015228065.2 Penaeus monodon
GTCGAAATCAAAGGTGACCAACAAAAGTTCTCCCGCTTTTCTCCTCTCCTTCATGAGGAGATAATGGAGAGGGGAGGAAGGCACTGTAACTCTTTGATTGGCATGGCTGGGGCTGGGAAAAGAGCTGCTAGAGTAAAAATATCCAAATAACAAATTCAGAAGAAACCATGTAACGTTGATTATGATCTCTCACAGTCCTTAAGTGTGTTAGGTCGCTCGCTCGCTTGTTACATATCTTCCAATAGTTATCTTTTACAGTTTCTATTTTTTTTTTCGCCTTTGATATATATTATCGGTTTAGTTTCAAAGAATTCCCATCATTTGATTGAAAAACATTGACCTTTCGCACATGCTTTGACAAAGAAAAA
>NC_051409.1:42257821-42257939 GCF_015228065.2 Penaeus monodon
CCAGATAGGCAGCCAATATAACTTTCACTTCTAATTGTAATTCCAAAGGTAGTATATAAGAAGTTGGCCAATTGAGGCATAGGTCCTCTCACGATTTTCATTTAGCTCAGTTCTACAG
>NC_051409.1:42258031-42258467 GCF_015228065.2 Penaeus monodon
CATTTTGTTTTTTCCGAAATATGTAATTAAGTATATCGTATTTATTTAATGACAGACACCAGTCTTAACGCAACAGCGATATATTCGCGTGTGTGGATATCATTGTTAATGAAAAGGCACCTTATTGACAATCAATAAAACGACGTGTTATGTATCATATATGGTAATGGCGGAATTAATTACACACATGCAACCAATGAATGAGAGAATGAAAAAAGTTAGACAGTAAAAATACTTGCACAGAACTTACATGGACGGACACAAAGTCAAACAGACGGAAAGGCCATTTCTTTAGGCTTAGAGAGAAAAAAGTAATAATAACAAAACACAACGTCCTACATGTCCAACTCTAGTGTAAACAGATGTTTTTGTGTTTTACATTTTCTGTCCTACGGAAACTGCTGTTCAGGATTTCGAAGTTTGGCAGGAACATCGT
>NC_051409.1:42259488-42260097 GCF_015228065.2 Penaeus monodon
TATGAACAATTTCTTTGCTTGGCATTTGATTTAGAATATTTCTTATAATTAGTACCTGATCGTGTTCCGTTTCTGCAGCAATACCATCTGCAGCAATTTTGGCATGGATTCAGCTTGAATGATAAAATAGAAGACCTCAAACGGAATCTCTAACTTCTCTAGTGTCTCCGGCAAATCTTTAATGTTCTTGTGTCTGGCATCTTGCACTTCGTCATTCATTATGTTCCATACGCTTTTTATAAGATCGGTTCCCTGCGCACACTTAATACATTAATCCCAGTCATTTAGACACTTTAGGACTATCTGTGACTGCTGGCAATGGACGTTATCGAACATGAAATAATCAAATGCATGAACAATGTTTCCATTCCTATCAACGGCGTTTTGAAATTTGTGGGGAAACAAGGGACTACCATCTCTTTCGGTTTACATGGATTGGTTACCCAGGATTTTGAACGCTAATAAAATTGGTTGCATACTCGATGATACATACAATTTTAAATCATATAATTTATGCAAACGATCTTGTACTTGTGTCCCTCAGTAAATGGGATTCACCACCTTTTCAGAGATTAGACGCAAGACAATTGTAAGTTTACAACTGCGACT
>NC_051409.1:42261380-42262102 GCF_015228065.2 Penaeus monodon
AATGACTCAACTAATTCGTACATTAGTTTATATTGCAGCACAACAGTCAGCAGAGCTAAGACTCTCTAGCTGACATTATATAGTTAATCAAATAGATTACAGCAATATGTTCATACTTAAATGATATCACAGTTGAATTAAAATCATATCTCATGCAAATTGTTAAATATACATTAAACAAGGAGGTTGAAGGTCACAAACGGATACACGTAATATCTTCATACATCCAGTGTAATGTATTATTCTATATACACAATACATAACATGGATGTTATAGATAATTATATAATTTGCATTTTACACACAGGTATATCACATTTATATCACACATACGTGTCACAAAAAAGCCATACGTTTAAAATATATCATGCACGTACTATACAAGACGATAACACGGCATTACTTATGTATATACATATATAGACTAGTATTCTTTGGTTAGTTCTTGCTTCATTGCATGTTTGAATTGGTACACAGATGGAAACTGCCTTTGTATATCATTTATAGAATTCCATATTTCGGATCCTCTAAATCCATGTCTCTTGTGGACATGGTGGTATTAATGTCTCACGGAGGCCTCGTGTATTAATTGAGTGTGATTCTCGGGAAACCATTTGTTCATGGAATTAGACCATTCATGGATGTAAAGACATACACCGGTCTCAAATAACATTATAATTTAGGAGTTTTAGCAGTTTTAGTTCTTTAAAATATGGGTCCTG
>NC_051409.1:42262132-42262587 GCF_015228065.2 Penaeus monodon
ATCTCAGGGATTTCAAAAATGTTTATAATGCTCCACTCCAGACTGCAGAACAGTATGTTGTATGGTGATAAATTAGTGATAAAATTTTAAATTCTTATCATTTATCAGATCACGAACCTTTGGTATCTTTACTTTTAATTCATTGATGTAGGTCTTCTGGAGGAAAAGACCATTCTTCTCCACCTTATAAACACAACTTATTATCATCTTTTGTTGTTTGTCAGGGTTACGCAACTTTGCTCACATTTATTTGCATATCTCTCTTTTGAAAAACAGAGCTCGTACTGAGAATAACAACACAACCATTTACATAGTATTCCGAGATGAATGTTTATCCAGCAAAGTCAGGCAACACTGCACCAACGGAATTTTGTGTTGCGCGTGTGGCCAGCCCGTGGTAGTTGCTTCTCGCCACTTTGTTTTACGCCACCGAGCGATTTATGAAAGATGAATCT
>NC_051409.1:42262663-42262751 GCF_015228065.2 Penaeus monodon
AAACATATATCTTCTGGTCAGAATTTCCTCAATAATATGCCAAGTTTGACAACTTGTGGTTCCTGCTCAGCCCAACAGCCGGAGAAGT
>NC_051409.1:42265240-42265821 GCF_015228065.2 Penaeus monodon
TGTCATTGTCTGACTGCTTCAGTCGCAGTTGTAAACTTACAATTGTCTTGGTCTAATCTCTGAAAAGTGGTGAATCCATTTATGGGGACACAAGAAAGATCGTTTGCATAATTTATTTTAAAATGTATGTATCACGATTGCAAAATTTTTTAGCGTTCAAATCCTGGTACCAATCCAGTAACGAAAGATGGTAGTCCTGTTTCAAAAATTTCAAGAAACGCCGTATAGAAATGGAAACATTGTTCATCATTTGATTATTTCATGTTCGAATAATCTGTCCATTGCCAGCATCACAGATAGTCCTAAGTGTCTAAATATGGTGATTAATGTATTAAGTGTGCTGCAGGATAACCGATCTTATAAAAAAGCGTATGTACATAATGAATGCGAAGTGCAAGATGCCAGAACAAGAACTTAAGATTTGCCGAGACACTAGAGAAGTTAGAGATCCGTTGAGTCTTCTGTTTATCATTCAAGCGAATCCTGCCAAAATGCTGCGATGGTATTGCGCAGAAACGGAACCGATAGGTACTAATTATAAATAAATATTCTAAATAAATGCCAAGCAAGAAATGTTCATA
>NC_051409.1:42266769-42267219 GCF_015228065.2 Penaeus monodon
GGATAATATTAAATATGTGTGGATAAATTTTCATTCGCAGATGTCTGCTTACGATGTTCCTGCCAAACTTCGAAATCCTGAACAGCAGTTTCCGTAGGGCAGAAAATGTAAAACACAAAAACATCTGTTTACACTAGAGTTGGACATGTAGGACGTTGTGTTTTGTTATTATTACTTTTTCTCTCTCTAAGCCTAAAGAAATGGGCCTTTCCGTCTGTTTGACTTTGTGTCCGTCCATGTAAGTTCTGTGCAAGTATTTTTACTGTCTAACTTTTTTCATTCTCTCATTCATTGGTTGCATGTGTGTAATTAATTCCGCCATTACCATATATGATACATAACACGTCGTTTTATTGATTGTCAATAAGGTGCCTTTTCATTAACAATGATATCCACACACGCGAATATATCGCTGTTGCGTTAAGACTGGAAAAAACTCGGAAAAAACAA
>NC_051409.1:42267315-42267432 GCF_015228065.2 Penaeus monodon
CTGTAGAACTGAGCTAAATGAAAATCGTGAGAGGACCTAGGCCTCAATTGGCCAACTTCTTATATACTACCTTTGGAATTACAATTAGAAGTGAAAGTTATATTGGCTGCCTATCTG
>NC_051409.1:42267542-42267901 GCF_015228065.2 Penaeus monodon
TGTCAAAGCATGTGCGAAAGGTCAATGTTTTTCAATCAAATGATGGGAATTCTTTGAAACTAAACCGATAATATATATCAAAGGCGAAAAAATAAAAATAGAAACTGTAAAAGATAACTATTGGAAGATATGTAACAAGCGAGCGAGCGACCTAACACACTTAAGGACTGTGAGAGATCATAATCAAAGTTACATGGTTTCTTCTGAATTTGTTATTTGGATATTTTTACTCTAGCAGCTCTTTTCCCAGCCCCAGCCATGCCAATCAAAGAGTTACAGTGCCTTCCTCCCCTCTCCATTATCTCCTCATGAAGGAGAGGAGAAAAGCGGGAGAACTTTTGTTGGTCACCTTTGATTTC
>NC_051409.1:42267939-42268067 GCF_015228065.2 Penaeus monodon
CTTCCTGTAACGAATATTTCTTAGAATAATAAGAGAATCATTATCGGATTCAGGCCATGCAGTTTTCTTCAGGAATATAGCCTTATTTTTAAGAACAGTAAACTATGCTGTACTCGCCAACTATAGTA
>NC_051409.1:42268560-42273599 GCF_015228065.2 Penaeus monodon
AAAAACAATAATAACAAATACTATATTATTAGCTATAATCTTGCCTCATAAAATGTAAGGCGAAGAGAACCTCCTTCAAAGAAAAAAAACTTTCCCTTTTCTTGAGAATAGGAAACGGAGTACAAAGAAAAGTTTATCTCTCTTATGACTCAAAGGCGAGAGAAAAGAAAGGCACATAAACACAAACGCACCTTTAAGTGTTCTCCAATCTTGGACACTGTAGAATGGCTAAGTGAGACACAGCATGCCTAGGTAGGGTAATTTATTTACGAACACATCTGCCTGAACTCTCAGTATCTGCCCGTCTGCTCTTCTACTGTCCCCTGGCACGCGCGTCCCTTACCTCCTTCTTCATGCTATCGCATCACACGTAACCATTCTTGTACATAATTAACTACACATTCCCCACCTCTCTTCCAGATTACAAATATCCCTTCAGACATTAGAAATATAAAAAGGAAGTTTATTTGCAATTTGCCACGTGAATAGATTATCATGCTGATGAAAATATTTGGAAAGAAAAGAAAGTAACAGAAAACAGATCTGAATCATGTAGAGACTTTAAAGCTAACATTAGTATACTCTTCCTGGTCCACCTAATGTATTTGTCAATATGCACACGTATTGTGAATTTATTAATGTTACTCATAGTTTTGGAAATAACTCGGCCGATGCTTGGTTCTCCTGGGCCTTCATTCATTCCTGGCTGTTGCTTCTGGCTCCACAGGATCTTGCACTCTCACCCTCGTGTCTTCTGATATTCCTGACAGGATCCTGCCGCTGCCCCTGGGTCCAGCGTAGGTCATAGCATGATGTACGGCCAGGGCTCGTTCTCTCTCCCTCAGGTTACGCCGCCAGTATGAATTCACCAGGTACCGCTGTCTTGGTGCCGGTACGCCATCCCTTAGCTGGCGTCCTGCTGCAAGCTGGGCACGTGACATGTCTCCGTCCCTTATTGAGGTATTGTAGTAACGCCTGTGTTGCTTTATAAGTGTTTAACTGGCCATGTGTTCCCACGTTACCTCTCAGCACTCGTCAAGCGTCAGCAGTCAAGGCCTTGGCGGCCTTGACTGCAGTCGCGGCCCTGCCATTAGGCTGAGGATAGTGAGCAGGGGAAATTCTAATTGTGATGCCCCACTTCCTATAAAACTCCCTCATTTCCTCACTAACGAGGTTGGTGCCTCCATCACTTGAAATCCTTCGTGCCCCATCTCTTGGAAATACAACGCTTTCTTCCACAGCTACCGAAATGCTCATGGAAAATGCTCACCCACGACCCAGTGATCTCCATGGCAGATATGTTGCCCGTTAGCGAACAGACATGGCAGCTTTCTCAATGGGTATCTGGCGGTGGAGTCATGACTAGCGGTTCTTCAGTTGAGAAAGGTGCGTGTCACTTCACATGTACTCGATGTCCTGATGGTACTTGAGGTGCCCTCCATACCAGGCCAGACAAGTCTGCCTCCCCTTTTAACATGGCATCCGCCCTTGGGCAAAGTTTGCTCCCACTTTATTCTTAGAGCTCTGGGACAACACAGACGTGAATAGTTCCATTGTAGGGGGTTTGTTACCATATTGTCCATCACTGACAATCTATCGCGTACCTGGCAGTATGGACGTATCCCTGTCAACTCTTTGCACTTGCTGGCTGGCCAGTCACCTGCTATCACTCTGGCTATGAGTCGTTGGTAGTCTGCATCCTCCACTGCAACTTCCATCACGGAATCGTAGTCCATGGCCACGTCCTCGTTCATCACAGTCTCAAGCAACACTGCCACCTCACGGCTGTCGTATTCATCTTCACTCATTTTTTCTGTTGGTGCTGTTAATGCTAGATATCGAGATATGGTATCAGCTGCCGATTTCCTTTTTCCTGGCATGTACTTCACAACAAACCTAAAAGGGAGTGTGGTTTGTGATCTGTTATTAGTGTGAGGTTGGGACAGACTAGAAGGAAAAGACGTGCTTTTTGCAAGCACCACACCACTACTGCTGCTTACCCTGCCTCTGTGTCACTCAGTGTTCTACTGCCACACAATGCCAGTTTCCATCCATTTCTGCAGAAGAATGGTACTTCATCCATCATACATATACAGTGCTGTTGAAGCACTATGAATCCCATGCCTTCTCTACTCCAGTCATGACAGCTGTTGGTCTTGTGTGGTCATAGTATGACCATCTCTTGCCATCTTGCATATTGTGCCCTTGGCTTCTTCGAACATACATCAGAAATTCTCATCCCAGTATACCCTTTTCCCTTTCGGGTTCTTTAACAATTCTGTTAAATTGGCGCGGTCATCATGAAGGGTGCTAGTTGATTCACCATGCATAATGTCCTTTAAAGCTGTTTGTTCTGGCATGGGAAAATTCTTTATGGATGTCAACCTCTCATCCGTGGGTCTGTACTCCTCCCACCCAAGATGATAACCAACATACTCCACCTCCTGGCGACAGAACTGGAATTTGGCTGCAAAGTTATTCCCTTATTTACACATGTCAGCAAAAAGTCGCACACATGCCAAAATGCATCCTTGATGTTTGCATCATACAGCAGGATGTCATCTACACATTTCAGTTTCTTCTGAACTCTTTGTATGGGCATCGTCAAATGTTTTGGTGTATGCATCAGGTGCGTCACAATGACCCATGTCCTCAGGTAATGGTATCTACCCCATGAATGAATGTCGTAAGATGGTTACTTTCCTCATCTAACTGCACCTGATGAAATCCCCAGTATGCGTCTGTAACCGTCTTGTAGCTGTGCCTTGGGACCCAGTTATCATATCAAATGGTAACCTGGTGTGGTGTATCTCTCTTTTGCACCGCTTATTCAATTCTTGATAATCCACAGTCCTCCGTGGCTGCCCATTTCCGCTTGCTTTACCATTACCATACGAGCACAAACCCTTCTACTGGTTCACCTGCTGGCACTGGAGTGATTATTCCTCTTTTCATGGTTCTCATCCAGCTGTCACTTCACCTCGGCCTCCCAATGCCTCGCAGCTGGTGAGGGTGTGTGGAAAGCGGTGGGCTGGGCGTCAGGCATCAAATGGATGTGGTGTGGTGGACCATCCATCACAGGGAGTGGCATACGAGAGGTGTTAAACACATGAACCTGAGAAGTGCTGCTTTAGCCACTCTTCCAGGTGAGTCACGTTACCTTCTGTTGGAGTCAGAGGTACTTTATTAGGCCTCTGTGGTTTACTACAGTCTTCTTTGTCATCTTTTTTGAATGCCGCTGACACCTCTAGCTCCAGGAAGGGAAACAGGTCTACACGCTGTCAACGACAAGAACATTTTTGGTGCTGACTTCAGAAAGTACACATCTTCTGTACTTCTCCTGATGCCTTCATCTTCAAAGTGCATTTGCCGAGACATTTAACATGTGAGTTGTCTACTGCTCTCACCTCAGTGCACCTTGACAATGCCTTTGGCAGGTATCTTCAGTCCTCTGAAAAGCCACTGGCCTGCACTGACACCAGAGCTTCTGCATCTTCCACTTTCCATCAGCTCTGTTAAATTCTGTGCCACTCATCTTCTGTACATGTACCTTTAGCAAAGGTGAGGGGGTCATAACCGATGCAGCTAGCACCGCTCCCGAGGCTGGGATGGTGCCGCCTTCCATTTTCTTCCTGCAACACCTGGCAAAATGTCCGCGTCTTCCCACACTTCCTGCAAGTCTGGTCTGCCGCCGGACATGCTGCATCCTTCCTATGCCTCCTGTCACAACAAGCGCACGCAGGGCCGCTCCAGAGACGAGACACTTGTGTCTTCTCCCTGACACCAGGACGCCCAACTGCACAACGTCTTGCATGGGCGCATTCCTCCTCCACATCTGCCTCAACCTCTGCAGCCCGCATTGTCGTGCAATTCACATTTATCCCACAATTTGTCCACATCTAAATATTCCTTGTATCTCGCATACACCTCTCTTTTCAGACTGACAACACTTTTCTCACTATATGTTCGCCTTTAAATCACATCAGCAACTTGGACATTGGAAATCACACTTCGACACCTCACTCTTCTGAAGAATTTTAGGGCACTCTCTCCTTGATTTTGTTCTACACTAAAACCTTTTCTATAATGCACATGCCCTTTCATTTTATATGTTGCATACTTTTCAGCCACTTTCAAAGCTTCCTGAATGTTTTATGCCGACCACTTCGACCCCACTGTACCTACTGTCTAACAGCTGTTGATGCTCACTCGTGACAGTAACCTGATGCACTACACCTGGTTCTTCACACTGCCCCCTTGCAAGGCATTCCTCCACTGAGCGCCGCCAGTGACTCCAACGCCGCACTTTTCTGGCACCACGCTACGGTCTAGTCTTGATCCCTGTTTGTTGAGGCTGCACTCGCAATAGAAGACAATATGTTCATCAGCCTGCCCTCATCCATGCCTTGGCTCTGTAGATCCTGGCTTGGCTTGGTGCGATAACTTTGCGGCCGGCGTCGACGTCCACTCTTGTGCTCTGATCGGTGACTTCCCTGACTCGACCAAGGCATTCCTTATCTCTATTATTTCTGCCGACATTCGTTCAATGAGCTAACTAGTTCTTCTCTTCCCGCCATCGTTTCGAATCACTGCGCTATGTAGGATGGCTAAGTGAGACACAGCATGTCTGGGTAGGGTGATTTATTTAGGAAAAACATCTGCCTGAACTCTCAGTATCTGCCCGTCCGCCCCCTCTCCGGCCCCTGCGCACGCGCGTCCCTTACCTCCTTATTCACGCTATCGCACCACACGGTAACCATTCTTGTACATAATTAACTACACATCTCCATAGACACGCATTTATTATTATTGCTAGCAGACACACAGCCAAAATGAACTTGCTTGTTGGTACATCCCATTGGAAATCTATCTCTTGTTATGTAGAGAGTGTTGCAATACACGTTGAATCTTCTCTCAGAATTGGACCCAAAAGAAGTGCTTCCATTAGTGTGTCATTTATAGAAGCCCTGTTTATTGGTAACTGTTTGTCTGCGAGAAGATTAATTGGCGTTCATAGTTTCAAACTTGTTATTTCCATT
>NC_051409.1:42273789-42273860 GCF_015228065.2 Penaeus monodon
GTAAGAATGAATGTCTTCATAGTGTAAGAGGTAGATTTAGTCGATTTCAATAAAATCTACTCGTAAAATGA
>NC_051409.1:42273886-42274252 GCF_015228065.2 Penaeus monodon
GTTAAACGTTGTGTCACCTCCATTTTAACAGAAAATTCTTTACAAATTCATTCTTATCAAATCCATATACCATATAGAATAGTGCAACTTTATATACAGTAAAGGCCCACAGTTTTTTAAACCAATTCGCACAATTTCCAAATTTGGGCATATTTTTTGTACATATGGGAAAGGGGTATGCGAAACAGCAACGTTTTTAAATAGCTATTGTTTTTTACAACTATATTATCATATTCTTTGTTACTGCTGCAGTTACGTTGCACTATTGCTTTTAGTACATTACCTTTTCTAATGGTTAATTAAATATGACATAGATATCAGCACTACCTTATTTCATAGTTCTTATAAATACAAAATGTATATTTA
>NC_051409.1:42274335-42275029 GCF_015228065.2 Penaeus monodon
GTTATCGTTTAAATCATCACTATTTAAAAAAGGTGATGATAATGATTACCATATTACAAATTTAACCCATCGCTTTTAGCTTTCATCCGCACCTTCATTAGATTTCATCACAGGTTAATAACAAGGCCAAGAAAATTGCTAACCAGAAAAGCTAACAAAGGTTCGTTCGTTTACTGTGCACCTTTTCTCCTTCATGTGGATTATTATTATGTTTGTTTTAGAAATTCGTGCACACATGCAAACAATCATGTGTGTGTCTGTGTTTGTCTGTTTATACAGATAAAAATGCTTAGTAATTGTGTAATCCCAAACGACTGCATACTATTGGAGTCTGGGATCTCAAATAGACAACACTGATCATGAACAACAGATGGCTCTGTTGGGATATTTGTTAAAAAGATCGAAAAACCGCATTTCACACTTTCTAGTGTCTGTTCAAATACCATTCAGCTTCATTTTGAATAAATATTATGAAGCCCCTGGAACATGAAAGGTGAGTAATTTTGGGTCCATGTTGTGGTATTTCAAAATGGGCGTGAATTTATTTCGTTTCTGAAGTGCATGCAGAATAAATGTAAATTCATAGGTCGTTGCGGAATTTCTTAAGAATACGTCTTATATCGATTTCCTTACAGTCAAACTGCTTATATACATCACCCTTTTTTTGTATTCGACGATGCAAATAATTACGAAT
>NC_051409.1:42275153-42275379 GCF_015228065.2 Penaeus monodon
CACTCTACCGATACGATTTTTTTTTCGAATAGCAAATATGTTCCTTATCTAACAGTAACAAAAAAATAAATATAATTACGGGAGGAAGGGTGCGGAAAGATCGATTAAGTGAAGCGACAACCCTTCCACCCTATACAGATCTTATGTTAATGGCCATTTCTCACTTTCTCAGCCGTGTCTCGAGCCCCTGTCGAGGAAAGCATTGTGCTTGCTTTTTCCTTTTTGT
>NC_051409.1:42275479-42279736 GCF_015228065.2 Penaeus monodon
GAATAAAGCTTGGTCGAGTCGGCGAGTCACCGTCAGAGACAAGAGTGGACGTCGACGCCGGCCGCTAATTATCGCACCAAGCCAAGCCAGGATCTACAGAGCCAAGGCATGGATGAGGGCAGGCTGATGAACATATTGTCTTCTATTGCGAGTGCAGCCTCAACAAACACGGGATCAAGACTAGACCGTAGGTGGTGCCAGAAAAGTGCGGCGTTGGAGTCACTGGCGGCGCTCAGTGGAGGAATGCCTTGCAAGTGGCAGTGTGAAGAACCAGGTGTAATGCATCAGGTTACTGTCCACGAGTGAGCATCAACAGCTGTTAGACAGTAGGTACAGTGTGTCGAAGTGGTCGGCATAAAACATTAAGGAAGCTTTGAAAGTGGCTGAAAAGTATGCAGCAGATGAAGTGAATGCATGTGCATTTTGGAAAAAAGTTTTTTAGTGTAGAACAAAAAACAAGGAGAGAGTGCCCTAAAATTATTCAGAAGAGTGAGGTGTCGAAGTGTGATTTCCAATGTCCAAGTTGCTGATGTGATTTAAAGGCGAACATATTAGTGAGAAAAGTGTTGTCAGGCATTAATGAGTCTGAAAAGAGAGTTGTATGCGAGATACAAGGAATATTTAGATGTGGACAAATTGTGGGATAAATGTGAATTGCACGACAATGCGAGCTGCAGAGGTTGAGGCAGATGTGGAGGAAGAATGCGCCATGCAAGACGTCTGTGCAGTTGGGCGTCCTGGTGTCAGGGAGAAGACACAAGTGTCTCGTCTCTGGAGCGGCCCTGCGTGCGCTTGTTGCGACAGGAGGCATAGGAAGGATGCAGTATGTCCGGCGGCAGACTAGACTTGCAGGAAGTGTGGAAGACGCAGACACTTTGCCAGGTGTTGCAGGAAGAAAATGGAAGCGGCACCATCCCCAGCCTCGGGAGCGGTGCTAGCTGCATCGGTTATGACCCCCTCACCATTGCTAAAGGTACATGTACAGAAGATGAGTGGCACAGAATTTACAGAGCTGATGGCAGTGGAAGATGCAGAAGCTCTGGTGTCAGTGGCAGGCCCGTGGCTTTTCAGAGGACTGAAGATACCTGCAAAGGCATTGTCAAGGTGCACTGAGGTGAGAGCAGTAGACAACTCACATGTTAAATGTCTCGGCAAATGCACTTTGGAGATGAAGGCATCAGGAGAAGTACAGAAGATGTGTACTTTCTGAAGTAAGCACCAAAAATGTTCTTGTCGTTGACAGCGTGTAGACCTGTTTCCCTTCCTGGAGCTAGAGGTGTCAGCGGCATTCAAAAAGGATGGCAAAGAAGACTGCAGTATACCACAGAGGCCTAATAAAGTACCTCTGACTCCAACAGAAGGTAACATGACTCACCTGGAAGAGTGGCTAAAGCAGCACTTCTCAGGTTCAGTGTTTAACACCTCTCGTATGCCACTCCCTGTGATGGATGGTCCACCACACCACATCCATTTGCTGCCTGACGCCCAGCCCACCGCTTTCCACACACCCACGCCAGTTGCGAAGCACTGGGAGGAAGAGGTGAAGCGACAGCTGGATGAGAACATGAAAAGAGGAATAATCACTCCAGTGCCAGCAGGTGAACCAGTAGAATGGTGTGCTCGTATGGTAATGGTAAGCAAGCGGAATGGGCAGCCACGGAGGACTGTGGATTATCAAGAATTGAATAAGCGGTGCAAAAGAGAGATACACCACACCAGGTTACCATTTGATATGATAATTGGGTCCCAAGGCACAGCTACAAGACGGTTGCAGACGCACACTGGGGATTTCATCAGGTGCAGTTAGATGAGGAAAGTAACCATCTTACGACATTCATTCATGGGGTAGATACCATTACCTGAGGACATGGGTCATTGTGACGCACCTGATGCATACACCAAAACATTTGACGATGCCCATACAAAGAGTTCAGAGGAAACTGAAATGTGTAGATGACATCCTGCTGTATGATGCAAACATCAAGGATGCATTTTGGCATGTGTGCGACTTTTTGCTGACATGTGTAAATAAGGGGATAACTTTGCAGCCAAATTCCAGTTCTGTCGCCAGGAGGTGGAGTATGTTGGATATCATCTTGGGTGGGAGGAGTACAGACCCACGGATGAGAGGTTGACATCCATAAAGAATTTTCCCATGCCAGAACAAACAGCTTTAAAGGACATTATGCATGGTGAATCAACTAGCACCCTTCATGATGACCGCGCCAATTTAACAGAATTGTTAAAGAACCCGAAAGGGAAAAGGGTATACTGGGATGAGAATTTCTGATGTATGTTCGAAGTAGCCAAGGGCACAATATGAAAGATGGCAAGAGATGGTCATACTATGACCACACAAGACCAACAGCTGTCATGACTGGAGTAGAGAAGGCATGGGATTCATAGTGCTTCAACAGCACTGTATATGTATGATGGATGAAGCACCATTCTGCTGCAGAAATGGATGGAAACTGGCATTGTGTGGCAGTAGAACACTGAGTGACAGAGGCAGGGTAAGCAGCAGTAGTGGTGTGGTGCTTGCAAAAAGCAGACTACCAACGACTCATAGCCAGAGTGATAGCAGGTGACTGGCCAGCCAGCAAGTGCAAAGAGTTGACAGGGATACGTCCATACTACCAGGTACGCGATAGATTGTCAGTGATAGACAATATGGTAACAAACACCTACAATGGGAACTATTCACGTTTGGTTGTCCCAGAGTCTCTAAGAAGTAAAGTGGCAGCAAACTTTGCACCAAGGGCAGGATGCCATGTTAAGAAGGGGCAGGCAGACTGTGTACTGGCCTGGTATGGAAGGGCACCTCAAGTACCATCAGGGCATCTGCAGTACATGTGAAGTACACGCACCTTCTCAACCTGAAGAACCGCTAGTCATGACTCCACCGCCAGAATACCCATTTGAGAAAGCTGCCATGGATCTGTTTCAGCTAAACGGACACACATATCTGGCCTATGGAGATCCACTGGATCGGTTGGAGGTTGAGCATTTTCTCATGAGGCGATTTCGGTAGCTGTGGGAAGAAAGCCGTTGTCATTTTCCAAGAGATGGGGTGCACCGAAGGAGATTTCAAGTGATGGAGGCACCAACCTCGTTAGTGAGGAAATGAGGGAGTTTTATAGGAAGTGGGGCATCACAATTAGAATTTCCTCTGCTCACTATCCTCAGCCTAATGGCAGGGCCGCGACTGCAGTCAAGGCCGCCAGACGAGTGCTGAGAGGTAACGTGGGAACACATGGCCAGTTAAACACTTATAAAGCAACACAGGCGTTACTACAATACCTCAATAAGGGATGGAGACATGTCACCTGCCCAGCTTGCAGCAAGACAACAGCTGAGGGATGGCGTACCGGCACCAAGACAGCGGTACCTGGTGAATTCATACTGGCGGCGTAACCTGAGGGAGAGAGAACGAGCCCTGGCCGTACATCATGCTATGACCTACGCTGGAAACCCAGGGCAGCGGCAGGATCCTGTCAGGAATATCAGAAGACACGAGGGTGAGAGTGCAAGATCCTGTGGAGCCAGAAGCAACAGCCAGGAGAGAATGAAGGCCCATGAGAACCAAGCATCGGCCGAATTATTTCCAAAACTATGAGTAACATTAATAAATTCACAATACGTGTGCATATTGACAAATACATTAGGTGGACCAGGAAGAGTATACTAATGTTAGCTTTAAAGTGTCTACATGATTCAGATCTGTTTTGTTACTTTCTTTTCTTTCCAAATATTTTCATCAGCAGATAATCTATTCACGTGGCAAATTGCAAAAACTTCCTTTTTATATTTCTAATGTCTGAAGGGATATTGTAATCTGGAGGGGAGGTGGGGAATGTGTATTTAAATTTATGTACAAGAAGGGTTACGTGTGATGCGATAGCATGAAGAAGGAGGTAAGGGACGCGCGTCCCGGGGGACAGTAGAAGAGCTGCGGGCAGATACTGAGAGTTCAGGCAGATGTGTTCGTAAATAAATTCCCCAAAACCTAGGCATGCTGGTCTCATTTAGCCATTCTATAGTGCCCAAAGTTTGGAGAACACTTAAAGGGCGTTTGTGTTTATGTGCCTTTCTTTTCTCTCGCCTTTGAGTCAATAAGAGAGATAGACTTTTCCTTGTACTCCGTTTCCTTTTCTCAAGAAAAGGGAAAGTTTTTTTCTTTGAAGGAGGTTCTCTTCGCCTTACATTTTATGAGGCAAGATTGTTGCTAATAATATAGTATTTGTTATTATTTTTTTT
>NC_051409.1:42280217-42280356 GCF_015228065.2 Penaeus monodon
GACAATACTATAGTTGGCGAGTACAGCATAGTTACTGTTCTTAAAAATAAGGCTATATTCCTGAAGAAAACTGCAGGGGCCCTTGAATCCGATAATGATTCTCTTATTATTCTAAGAAATATTCTTTTAAAGGGAGAAG
>NC_051409.1:42280389-42280758 GCF_015228065.2 Penaeus monodon
GTCGAAATCAAAGGTGACCAACAAAAGTTCTCCCGCTTTTCTCCTCTCCTTCATGAGGAGATAATGGAGAGGGGAGGAAGGCACTGTAACTCTTTGATTGGCATGGCTGGGGCGGGAAAAAGCTGCAGAGTAAAATATCCAAATAACAAATTCAGAAGAAACCATGTAACGTTGATTATGATCTCTCACAGCCCTTTAAGTGTTTTTAGGTCGCTCGCTCGTTTGTTTACATATCTTCCAATAGTTATCTTTTACAGTTTCTATTTTTTTTTTCGCCTTTGATATATATTATCTGTTTATTTTCAATTAATTCCCATCATTTTGATTGAAATTCTTTGACCTTTCGCACATGCTTTGACAAATAAAAAA
>NC_051409.1:42280841-42280956 GCF_015228065.2 Penaeus monodon
CAGATAGGCAGCCAATAAAAACTTTCACTTCTAATTGTAATTCCAAAGGTAGTATATAAGAAGTTGGCCAATTGAGGCATAGGTCCTCTCACGATTTTCATTTACCCTCGTTTAC
>NC_051409.1:42281048-42281523 GCF_015228065.2 Penaeus monodon
CATTTTGTTTTTCCGAAATTGTAATTAAGTATATCGTATTTTTTTAATGACAGACACCAGTCTTAACGCAACAGCGATATATCGCTTTGTGTGGATATCATTGTTAATAAAAAGGCACCTTTTTGACAATCAATAAAACGACGTGTTATGTATCATATATGGAAATGGGGAATTAATTAAAACACATGCAACCAATGAATGAGAGAATGAAAAAAGTTAGACAGTAAAAAATACTTGCACAGAATTTACATGGACGGACACAAAGTCAAACAGACGGAAAGGCCCATTTCTTTAGGCTTGGGAGAGAAAAAAAGTAATAATAACAAAACACAACGTCCTACATGTCCAACTCTAGTGTAAACAGATGTTTTTGTGTTTTACATTTCTGTCCTAGGGAAAAACTGCTGTTCAGGTTTTCGAGTTTGGCAGGAACATCGTAAGCAGAAAATCTGCGAATTGCAAAAACATTTTATCC
>NC_051409.1:42282711-42283370 GCF_015228065.2 Penaeus monodon
CATTGACATTTGGGAGAAAAAATAGAATATGAACAATTTCTTTGCTTGGCATTTGATTTTAGAATATTTTTTATAATCAGAAACTGATCGTGTTCCGTTTCTGCAGCAATACCATCTGCAGCAATTTTGGCATGTATTCAGCTTGAATGAAAAAATAGAAGACCTAAAACGGAATCTCTAACTTCTCTAGTGTCTCCGGCAAATCTTTAATGTTCTTGTGTCTGGCATCTTGCACTTCGTCATTCATTATGTTCCATACGCTTTTTATAAGATCGGTTCCCTGCGCACACTTAATACATTAATCCCAGTCATTTAGACACTTTAGGACTATCTGTGACTGCTGGCAATGGACGTTATCGAACATGAAATAATCAAATGCATGAACAATGTTTCCATTCCTATCAACGGCGTTTTGAAATTTTGTGGAAACAAGGGGACTACCATCTCTTTCGGTGTACATGGATTGGTACCCAGGATTTTGAACGCTAATAAAATTGGTTGCATACTCGATGATACATAAAATTTTTAAAATCATAATTTATGAAAAACGATCTTGTACTTGTGTCCCTCAGTAAATGGGTTTCACCACCTTTTCAGAGATTAGACGCAAGACAATTGTAATTTTAAACAACTGTGACTGAAGCAGTCAGACAATGACA
>NC_051409.1:42292070-42292159 GCF_015228065.2 Penaeus monodon
TACTTCTCCGGCTCTTAGGCTGAGCAGGAACCACAAGTTGTCAAACTTGGCATATTATTGAGGAAATTCTGACCAGAAGATATATGTTT
>NC_051409.1:42292235-42292688 GCF_015228065.2 Penaeus monodon
AGATTCATCTATCATAAATCGCTCGGTGGCGTAAAACAAAGTGGCGAGAAGCAACTACCACGGGCTGGCCACACGCGCAACACAAAATTCCGTTGGTGCAGTGTTGCCTGACTTTGCTGGATAAACATTCATCTCGGAATACTATGTAAATGGTTGTGTTGTTATTCTCAGTACGAGCTCTGTTTTTCAAAAGAGAGATCTGCAAATAAATGAGCAAAGTTGCGTAACCCTGACAAACAACAAAAGATGATAATAAGTTGTGTTTATAAGGTGGAGAAGAATGGTCTTTTCCTCCAGAAGACCTACATCAATGAATTAAAAGTAAAGATACCAAAGGTTCGTGATCTGATAAATGATAAGAATTTAAAATTTTATCACTAATTTATCACCATACAACATATTGTTCTGCAGTCTGGAGTGGAGCATTATAAACATTTTTGAAATCCCTGAGAT
>NC_051409.1:42292720-42293440 GCF_015228065.2 Penaeus monodon
CAGGACCCATATTTAAAGAACTAAAACTGCTAAAACTCCTAATTATAATGTTATTTGAGACCGGTGTATGTCTTTACATCCATGAATGGTCTAATTCCATGAACAAATGGTTTCCCGAGAATCACACTCAATTAATACACGAGGCCTCCGTGAGACATTAATACCACCATGTCCACAAGAGACAAGGATTTAGAGGATCCGAAATATGGAATTCTATAAATGATATACAAAGGCAGTTTCCATCTGTGTACCAATTCAAACATGCAATGAAGCAAGAACTAACCAAAGACTACTAGTCTATATATGTATATACATAAGTAATGCCGTGTTATCGTCTTGTATAGTACGTGCATGATATATTTTAAACGTATGGCATTTTTGTGACACGTATGTGTGATATAAATGTGATATACCTGTGTGTAAAATGCAAATTATATAATTATCTATAACATCCATGTTATGTATTGTGTATATAGAATAATACATCACACTGGATGTATAAAGATATTACGTGTATCCGTTTGTGGCCTTCAACCTCCTTGTTTAATGTATATTTAACAATTTGCATGAGATATGATTTTAATTCAACTGTGTTATCATTTAAGTATGAACATATTGCTGTAATCTATTTGATTAACTATATAATGTCAGCTAGAGAGTCTTAGCTCTGCTGACTGTTGTGCTGCAATATAAACTAATGTACGAATTAGTTGAGTCATT
>NC_051409.1:42294024-42295365 GCF_015228065.2 Penaeus monodon
GCGTGTGTGTGTGTGTACGAGAAAGAAAGACATAGAGAGATGGGCAAGCAGATCCGTAGAGAACGGCATACTGTACCAATTCCACGTTAATCTTCGAGTGTGTTCCTAAAGCAGCTCGTCTTGTTTTCTGTGATTGGAAACGAGTGAAACAAAAGGCTCTGACGTTCTCATCTCCGTAACTTCTTCACTCCGGCGGTGTGTCTTCGTCATCTGAATCTCTATCACCTGGAATGGCGCTGAGTGGAGGGGGGGGGGGGAGTTGAGCTGAATGCTAAGCTGTTTTTATTCATTTGGCATTAAATCTATTTTTTTTCTTGATCTATCCATATTCTAGGACACGTAACATATAAATCGTTATAAGCAAGAAGACTTAAATAAATGTTTTTTTTTAAGGAAAAAAAGTAAAACCACCCGTATTCCACAATACCTTGTTGATTTCAACATCGGAATTTGGACCGATGTTGCATCATGTGACATCAGATTACGTTTTACTTATAGGTTTTCAGGTGTTGCGTCCACAAGGCTTTCTGCATAGTGTCTTTTCCATTTTACTTCCTACAGTATGCAGCCTAACTGCTACTCATTTACAAGAGCTCAGGTTCTGAAAGTTTTGGAACTCATCACGACGACCACCAGGGATTCGGAGGAGTATGAATCTGATATACTTTGCTGTTCTGTGTTCTTAAGGGTTAATTAACACCTCATTGTCCCATAAAAATCTCATTACACAAGCTACTTCCTATTCTTTTTACCAGAATGACGTTTGAACACATAGAAAAGTTCCGTTTTCTTCCTATAATACTCCATACTCAATAAAATTAATATATTTTGTTTATGAGGACGATATTGCAGAATGAAAAGGTTACAAATCTAGTAAAATATGTTTTTTAGGAGAAAGGGAGTAAAGAAAAAAGGAAAGAGATCTGGAACACGAGTTATTCCTATGAAGAGATTGCTGATAAGCAATTAGTCTGAGAAAGATATCGCAATCCACTGCTAATTCCATTTTCCAGACTTTATTTTAGAATTTTTGAAATTATGAAATGAATTAAACTTGTTCTGGACTAAGAGCTATATACATGTTTTGAGCAATTATCCCAATAAACATTGTATTTATGACGGTTCCTCCTCCTTGCACAATTTACCATCGCATCCGGAACTCTCCTGAAAAGCATTATTATCCTAACAGAATTTAGAACAATTTTCATCTTCCAAATGTTCTGGAAATATTACTTAAGCGTTTTATAGATCTCTCGATATAGCACTGCATACGGCTCTGAATGCATTTTTTTTCTTTAGCAGGTAACTACATGCCCTTGCGTAAATATATGCAGGGGCTAA
>NC_051409.1:42296119-42296392 GCF_015228065.2 Penaeus monodon
TTTCCCCCAAATGTAGTATTGTCTATAAATTTGTCGCTAGAAATGGTGTGATGCTCTTTCCAATACTCCAGCGTCAGTTCCCCCTCTCCCCTCTCTTTATTTCCTTTTTTTCTGTTGCTCCTTTGGGATTTAACGGAGTGGGGGATCGAACAAAGCCGCTCCGTTTCCGCTCGACGGCTGCTCAATGCCGGATCTCCTCTGCTGACGTCTTCCTCTCTTCGATGTTGCGTCGTCGGGGTAATGAGTGTGCACCTTCTTTCTCATGCGTTGTTA
>NC_051409.1:42296488-42296741 GCF_015228065.2 Penaeus monodon
GGGACTTTAAGAGGATGGGTAAGGGGGAATGGAAAGGGGATCAGAGAAAAAGGGGAATATCAGAGGGAATGAACGTAATAAAGGGTCGACGTTGGTGGGGAGGTTAAGGAGGAAAAGGAGGGAAGAGGAAGGCGGTAGATCTAGGGCTTAAAGTGGGAGGGAAGGAGGGAATTTGAAGAAGATCTGTGGGTGGCAGAAAAAAAGTAAAGGGGGAAGGGACGCTAAAGGTAGAAATAGCTGGATGAAAAGGGGA
>NC_051409.1:42297156-42297232 GCF_015228065.2 Penaeus monodon
TTTTAAACCTAAAGAAAAAACCTCCCTTCCCCCATCAGACCGGGACCGCCCCGGGAGTGCCCCAAAAGGGTAAGCA
>NC_051409.1:42297947-42298434 GCF_015228065.2 Penaeus monodon
AAAAAAAAAAAAAAAAAAAAATAAAAAAAAAAATAAAAAAATTTAAAATAAAATATGAAAAATATAAAGAAAAAAATTTTAAAAATAAATAAAAAAAAAAAAAATATATATAATAATAAATTTTATTTAAAAAATAATAAAATAATATAGGTTTTTAAATTTTAAATATAAAAAAAAAAGAAAAATAAATAAAATAAAATATAAAAATATAAAAATATAAAAAATAATAATAATGAAAATAAATAATAAAGATAAATATATTAAAAAAAATTTTAAAGACAATATGGAATAAATTTTAAAATAAATATATATTAAAAAAAAATAGAAAGAAAAATAGAAAATTAAAAATATAATTTGTAATAATTAATAATAAATAGCACGTTTTAAAAAATAAATTTAAATATATATAAATAAAAATATATTTTAATAGAATTAATAATATTTTTATATATTAAAAAATAATAATATTTTAAAAATAAAAAATAAA
>NC_051409.1:42300307-42300723 GCF_015228065.2 Penaeus monodon
AACAGATCATGCAATGTCCTCCAGTTGGTTCCCACTTCATAAATAATGCTTTTATGGCTGTCCTTCACCTTGTTTTTCTCCCTTGACCATCCGGGACATCTTCCATTGCCTGTGGTCAGACGTCACTCTATTTGCTAAGAATATGATTCATTTTTTGATAGCATTGGAATGCTGATACTCAATTCAAAGAGAATTTTCTCTTTGCTATCACTTAATTTGGTATGTGAGAGTACTCGTGTTTCACTGTGAGCAAAAGTTGTTTCTTGAAAGGCCAAATAAATGTCACATACTTGTTTTTTCCCCATTCAAGAGTACTTTTGAATATGTTTGATTATTTCCATTTTGGTGTGGCCGGAATGAACGTACTACCTGTGTCTTATCTTTTTTTACGGCATGTGTATGAGTAGCTTGGATGA
>NC_051409.1:42307225-42307502 GCF_015228065.2 Penaeus monodon
AATTAATTTACCATTTTTTCTAATAAAGATTGTATGTATAACACTCTTCTAGAATGAATTCATCTGCGGAAGCCATTGTTCGTTTCAGTAATGAAGGTTTACTTTACTAGATCATAGTATAATAGCAACAACAAACAAAAGTAACACAGTAATAGTAATTTTGTAAGACCTAAGAAATTGTTTGTTACGAATATAAGGACTATCAATGTTAGCATATGCGGTATAATTGGGAAATTGTAAAATGTGATGAGTTTTAGACCTTCCTTTCCAGTATTAA
>NC_051409.1:42308207-42308519 GCF_015228065.2 Penaeus monodon
AAAAAATCTCTTTGTATGTACGGCATTTCACGCTCATTTCGGGGAAGGGGAATGAGGGGGGAAATGGCTCTCTGACCTTCGATGTAGAGGAACACACCCAAGCAGTTCACCCAAAGGGAGGATTCGACATAACACACGTGGAAAAATCTTTGGCAAAAATAGAATAATTAAGAGGGATTGAGCTCCGAGACGCGTGTAGGAGGGGTCATTAGGAATGTAATCCTCTTTCTCCCCACTATTTTCTTCGTGTCCGTTATTCCTTTCGTTTGGCCTAAGAAGCCGTGTGTGATTAGGCTGAAACCAACGAGTAGT
>NC_051409.1:42311713-42311821 GCF_015228065.2 Penaeus monodon
TCACTTTGATTATTGTGTTTACAATGTTAAATTAGGTATTTTGTAAAATGCAGAACCTCATATGCATATTTGAATCGTCCAACGACCCAATTATCTGGTTTCCGCTTC
>NC_051409.1:42312048-42312431 GCF_015228065.2 Penaeus monodon
GTGTTTTTGTACATGATTATATAGGAGTTGTATATCAAACGCTTTCATAATGTATATTATTGAATGTATATATTATATGCGATACAAGCTTATACATTGTTTGGAAATTGCTATGCATTATCCCCGTTTTGCGCAGTTAAGTGCAAAATGATTGTGGGATGAACAAAATACCTGTGTTCTATTATATATGCAAATTGCACCATGACCTCTTAAATCAAGGCAACATTATTATTCCAAAATATCGCTGCCACATTATCCTCCTGAATTCAGAATATGCATGCCCGTGTAAACGAGAGGAATAATTTGTTCTTCATAGTTATTTTCGCTGAAATTATTTCCCCGGATGCTGTTGACACTGCTTGCCATTCAGGCTTATTAGAATA
>NC_051409.1:42314735-42315702 GCF_015228065.2 Penaeus monodon
TCGTAATAATGCATTGCTGCGTAGAACACTACTCTGGTCCATTTTTTTGGATGGAGAACAAGAAGGTAAAAGAACGTAAAGTAAGTAGACGAGGTAAATCCATACTATCAAAAAGTAGAGAAAAAGAGAAGCCTGCCCTCTACCCATACGTTAGTTAGATAGAAAAAAACATGAAGTTCGGATGAATAATTTGTGTCTTTATATAGAGTGAAACATACGGAACGCAGTCCATTGACTGTGACACTGTAAACAGAGGAAGGAATATCTCCCGCTTAATAGTTAGAAAGGTCATGAGAGAGAGAGAGATGTTTAGGTTGATATAAGGTGACCTACTTGTCAGAGTTCTCTACAGCTAATAAGAAATAACTACAAAAGGTAACAGAAGCCGAAAACGTTTTAAAAAAGGAAGAATATGCACGTGGTAATGGAAATTTATCCCAGGCAGCGAAAGTAATCGTAAACAACGGGGCATCAAATCCTTTTCCATACAAAATCAACTAAATGGATTTTTTTCTGTGTATTTATTTAGTACAAATATAGAGGGCCGTGTGTCAGTGCCGCACAAATTCAGACTGGATTTAGATACAGGAATTTATCATTTGTTTTCATGCATTATTGCTCATCATTTTTGTTGTAAAATCAGGATTTCAAAATGATCTGGGATAATTGGCAACTACGATGATTGCTTAATATTCCATCGCATATAGAGTAAGAGTTAAACAACACAAGTAAAGAAAAAAAAAATCAATGACTCGGAATATGATGCCCCCACCCTTTCTTGTCGAACGATCGGACTGATCACTGAAACATGTTTGCACTGATGCTTTGCTTCAACACGAATTGGTTACTTTTCTGTACCTACGAATTCTATAGACCCTTGTACAGATTAAATCCGAATTGGAACGGCCATCTTTTTCCTGGTTCCATTGGGGAAGCGACTGTAATTGAAAGACTGAATATAATAGGA
>NC_051409.1:42315724-42315808 GCF_015228065.2 Penaeus monodon
TGTTTATACACTTTAATTTATATAAGCTGTCATAAGTGTAACTGAATACAGTGTTTACTATCGCCTGAAACTCGCCCACGTACC
>NC_051409.1:42315987-42316165 GCF_015228065.2 Penaeus monodon
GTGCAACATTTCCATGCAGATGGTATTCCCCTATGTGGATGTATCCTTCTGTCTTTTTAAGGATTGTTATCCAACATGCCTTGGAAATGCATATATACACAAAATTGTTTACTAGTCTGTATAGCCACGCCCCGTTAAAAAAATCTTCTGAAAAGAATCAACATTTATCTCATCCCCA
>NC_051409.1:42316200-42316467 GCF_015228065.2 Penaeus monodon
GTCACCAGTTTCACATTCCCCTATACGTAGCTCAAATGTCTGAAGAATTTTAAAGAAAGTCTCAGCTACTTGTGTTTACAACTCGTTTGCAAATGAATTCTCTGTTTTCGTGAAATTACGTGAGTGAACATTTCGGGTCTTGCAAAGAAGAACAAAATTCGCGAGGGGAACTTCGCAAATAGGACCTGTTGTTTTTTACTCTTACTGAGTTTACGTGTGATGGAATTAGGCTTTGTGCAGTAGGGCTCCAGTAGTGCAAAGGCAGGT
>NC_051409.1:42316684-42317006 GCF_015228065.2 Penaeus monodon
TAGCGAAAACCGAAGACCTTCGGAAATAAATGATCTGTTCTTGTTATTAACTTATATTTCATGATGTTGGATAAAAAGTATGTTTGTTGTTCTTGTTATAGCCAGGCTGTCGTATAATGAAGACTCCCAAAGTTCAACAGCTTTTACATGATCTCCGGAACTTAGGAAAAGTAATAGATGCAGTTCAACCACATCCTTGCATCGAAAACTTTAGCAGAAATTAGGCCTGAGAAAGAGAACGAGTAAGTTAAAGGGTGAGAGGAAATCAGTTTAAGTAAAGAATGGAAGCCTATCTAAAATGTTTATTTATCAGTCTCTGATG
>NC_051409.1:42317126-42317291 GCF_015228065.2 Penaeus monodon
TTCTACTTTGATGTTTGGGTTTCGTATTCATATAAAAAGTGTTTGGGAACACAACTACCCTCCGGCAAACCCGAATACTATTCATGGTACATTAGGAGAGTTTCATTTGCAGTGAATCCGTGCAGTGCAATGGTCTCAGAGTTGCAGAGTTCGCCCTCTACATAC
>NC_051409.1:42317526-42317819 GCF_015228065.2 Penaeus monodon
ACGATAAGTAGTTAGAGGCTAGTTTTCATAGATTCATTATGTATGCTCCCTTCAGTCTGCACTTCAAAGCGTCATTTCACAGAAATGTTTAATATAACTCACCTTAAAACAAAAAAAAAGAACATCCTAACATTTTTTTTTCACATTTTATGATACAGTCAGCTGATCTCGCCTCGTGATGAATGTGCAATTGCATTTCCGTACTAAAAAAGGAAACAACTGATAAAATGAAATGTTAATAGGGGGAAGAGATATCCAGCTTTTCAAACTGTGACATCGTTTGAAATTTTAAA
>NC_051409.1:42318196-42318353 GCF_015228065.2 Penaeus monodon
AAGGCAGGAACCCCTGTGGCGTGTGTTGTCCTCCGTTATCTCGGGCTCTCCTGCGCGGGAATGGCGCCGAGTGCAGAGAGGGGGAGAGGGATTGAGGGGGGGGGGTTGATGTCTATATATGGATGAGTACACTGAACTCTCTCACAAAAAAACGTTG
>NC_051409.1:42318417-42318560 GCF_015228065.2 Penaeus monodon
AATTGCGAATTATATATACATACATCTAGGCAAAGAAACACATAAAAATGCGCAATGTTTCAGCACAAAATGGAGAAACATACTTTTTATTCAACATCATGAAATATAAGTTAATAACAAGAACAGATAATTTATTTCCGAAG
>NC_051409.1:42320281-42320500 GCF_015228065.2 Penaeus monodon
GTCGGGGGAAGAGGGGTTATAATACCATGAATAAAGATAAACAATCGTTAGAAGTGATGTTTACATGCAAATCCTAAATCGTTTAATTTATTATATGCATAGTGAATAATTTAAATCACACATTATAAATTATATATAAAAAAAAAATTTATCTTCATACAGTAAATGTTTGAAACATCCAATCAAACTTGCTGTTTCTATTTGCATTGTATCATTGTC
>NC_051409.1:42320552-42320752 GCF_015228065.2 Penaeus monodon
CTGTAATATCTGCAATATATTATTCTTCCTCTTTCCCTTTTGATCTTCATTAATACCCCGCTATTTGCACAAAAAATCCTTTAACTTTTCTATATAACTTTTTAATATAAATATAGTGGCTACCCACTATACTTAGAGTTGAAAACTAAATTATGAGGAGGAAAGACGTTAATATTGTGTCTACACACTCATCAAATTCA
>NC_051409.1:42321716-42322023 GCF_015228065.2 Penaeus monodon
AAATACGTGCTTAAATACAAAAATAATTATGTGCAAAGAAATAAAAAATAATGTCCGTTGCGACGTCCCGCGCGGCGTGTCCTCTGAAACTCCATGCGGCGTGTGCCTCAGGGCTATTATCGACGATAGCGTCCTCGAGGAAGAGCGAGATGACCCTAGTGCTGGTTCAAAGAACCAAGCTCAGAACGGACACCCTCGCTATTCAGTCTTCGGGTTTGGCCAAAATGTTCCAAGATTTGTTTTGTCATTGTGTTATCTCTGTGTTGTACATACATAACATACATAACTCTATCGCTTCCCAACCAGT
>NC_051409.1:42322370-42322565 GCF_015228065.2 Penaeus monodon
CGCGTTTACACGTGCCATTTCCTTGCAAAAATGAAAAGGAATGGTAATACTAATAAGGACAAATGAAATTAAGTCGAAGGCTCATTCCTTGCACGGCGAGAGAGTATCGGAGATGTAGAATCTGGCAGAGTTCCTCCATTGGACGCCATTGGAAGGCAAAATTGCTGTCTTCGCTCTTTCTCTCTTGCATATTGA
>NC_051409.1:42322746-42323328 GCF_015228065.2 Penaeus monodon
CACACCACCGTGCCAAGCCATGCTCTTGGCATCCCATGTCCAGCAGGCTTACTATTCCTTCTACACGAACAACCTTTTCCGCCCGTCTTCAAAATATTGTGGCACACATATGCCCGCCTTCCTAGGAAGGCGTGCATATTTGACACAGTCTTTTGAAGGAGGCGGTTGAGCTTTTTCACTGCTGGGTCTAACAGGTTATATACCGCTTACCTATTCGTAGGTGCGATTGATCCTTGCATTCCGGTTCTCTGTATAGTTCGTATCGTGAGTTAGTTCAGGCGGAGTGTGTTTAGTGCTACATATTATGTGTTGTCATTAGTCACAATGCGTTACGTGTTTAGCGTTACGAGTTTATTCAGTGTTACATGTTTGTTCAGTATCACATGTTGTGTGTTGGGTTTTTCCTTTATTTCTTTGTGGTATTACTGTGTTCGGAAAAAAGATTCTTTTTCTTATGTTATTTTCCATTTCATATGGTCTTGTTTTACACGATAGTATTTTATGTTCTTTGTCACGCACGTCATGTATCTAACATTTCACTGCATGTCGTACGCATGCTAGCTTCTTGGCATCTAAAATTAT
>NC_051409.1:42323757-42324321 GCF_015228065.2 Penaeus monodon
GTACAATCCTAGGATATTAATCTAACAGTGTTATTATTAGCCATGATGATTGGTAGAAGTAAGTATATCAAAAAGTATGCTTGCAAGAAATTTTAAAAAATCAAGGGTTTTCAGTAAAGTCTATATGCACAGAATAGTACTTTCATTAAACATACACAAAGAAACACATGGACACAAAAATCTTATTCAAGGTCGCAAAGAAGTAAGGAAACAAATAAAGAAATACTACAAAAAAGGTAATATTGTCAAAGATGAGAACATTCCCCTCACATCGAACTTCCTCCTCAAAACTACATAGCGTCGCTTTTTGCCGTCACGTGATCAACTCTTCACTCTTAAAGGCCTTTATAGGAACGCTGATGTAAGCTTTGCCTGATGTTAGATAAGACTTGAAGGAAACACACAAACAACAAACGCTTATGTGTTTGATGCCCACATCTTTATCGGTCGTGATTCGTTATCCAAATCAGGCAATTTTGGTTACCTTGACGTTCTTTCCTTTTCATATACATATATAAGGCACTATATTTTGTATTCATTTTTACTAGATTAAAACACTAATTC
>NC_051409.1:42325171-42325240 GCF_015228065.2 Penaeus monodon
AATGGGTGTAGCAACCAAGATTTTGCTGCAATCTATTACGTAATCAGTCAGTCTATTTATAATTCTTTA
>NC_051409.1:42325273-42325724 GCF_015228065.2 Penaeus monodon
CGATATGTTAAAAGAAAGAGAAACAAAACAAAAAACCTGCCTGTATCCATACCTTTCCCCTGTTTTAGTAAAGGAACAATTATTGAAATAAACAAAACCATGTGAGGACACACTCTCTTCAAATGCAAAGGGAATGGTCGATCACCGCTGACAAAGTCTCGACACGTTAGGATGTGTAGGGGGATGAGGAGGAGGAAGGTGTGGGGTATGCAGGATCTCGCGACCGCTCAGTGTTATTTTGCAACCCCTCTGGTGGTCGGCACCCCCACTTTGAGAACCCCTGCCCTAAACAGTACACTTTCTTTCCAGCAATACAAACATTTTCTTTGTTCCAAAAAGGAGCGCGTATCCTTCTGCATGATGGGAATAAACGTTTACTGTTTTCTTTCTGAAACATGTGACGACTTTGAGGTGTGAGAAGATTAGACCTATTATTTTGTATATAAAGGTA
>NC_051409.1:42325778-42326325 GCF_015228065.2 Penaeus monodon
TTTTGTGTAAAGAATGTGATCTTCTAGAAATAAAGTTGAAATGGAACATAGCACTAAGGATCTGAAGACAAAAATAAATCAAAGAAACTTAATATTATATGGTCGACAAAAATGAGGAAGTGAGGATATGAAACATAGATGTTACATAGTAACAATGATATATGGATATAACGGATCCACTTTCCTCAAAATATGAAATAAGGTAACTCATTGGATTGCGTAACACAGGATAAAAAGTAACCACGTGCCTCTCCCCCACCCCCCTCTCTTTCTCTCTTTCTCTCATATTGCCACAACCTTCGAAAGGCGGAAGCGTTACCCGAGATATAAAAAGATCCAGGCAGGAGGCTTCGGCCAAAGACAAAAGCCCCGAGAGAACAACAAGGAGTACGTTTGATCCTTTCTGCCTCAGGGTTTCAACTTTCACCTTTGAAACAAACGCTGTATCAAAAAGAGTTGTGCAACGAAAAGCATAGAAACATGGGGAAATATAACACATTTGCAACATTTTGTAATCGAGTGAAATCTGTATTTCAACAGTAAGTTC
>NC_051409.1:42327732-42328366 GCF_015228065.2 Penaeus monodon
TTTATTGATCTCTTTCCCTGTCTAGGAAATACGCAAATACATATTTATATATAAATGTGTATGCGTGCTATGTTAGTATTATTTTGTAGTTGTTTATTTATGTATTGCTTCTTTGTTGATAATTTATTTCTATATATTCATTTTAATATACATCATTTATTCATTATTCTAAAAATTTATTAAATACATATTTAGTAATTAAATATATTAATAGATATTATAATATAATTAATGATATTGATCATATTATTGTGGTGCTGTATGTAGATAAGTGTTAGAGGGAGTTTTTCTGTATCTCTTCCCTTTAAATACCGATTAATCAAGTATATATTTCTTGCTAAATTGCATTCTGATACGTATATTTTTGATTTATTCATATGATATGTATATTGTATTATATATTCTCAAATACATATCCAGTTTTCTGCTACTTATTACGTTTTTAATATTTTTAGTTCAGCTTTTGTCTTCAAGAATCTATAAATAGAATATTCAGATATATTATATACTACTATATATAAAAATAATATATATAATATAGAATGTATGCAATGTGATAATTATACTTCAAGTGTGTATAGATAGTTAGGATATAGTAAATATTATACTTCGAGTAGATATATATTTTATTTTT
>NC_051409.1:42328552-42328654 GCF_015228065.2 Penaeus monodon
ACATTTACAATTATATATATGCATATATGCACGCTTAAACATACACTGAAATATATAGTATATTTACATTATTTTCTAAATTAGGTAGACAGAGGTAACTCA
>NC_051409.1:42328712-42329146 GCF_015228065.2 Penaeus monodon
AGCATATAACCTAGTCTAAATATCTTCTAGAGGTGCCTCACTAGCTATGGCACCAAGGTTACAGGTTCAGTTGGAACATGTCCAACAATAATGACATGTTAGGTTATTTCAATTACAGCTACACTAGAGTATCTATACTGTATGTAAGTTTAGTAGTTCCAGAGTAACCAACAGGTTAAATTGGATTTTATTCTGGAACTGCATAAGGATTCACGTATATGAGCTACTGCATTTGCACGCCATGCAATCACAAATCCATGGATAATTGCAATTCAGAAGAAACAAGGTTAAATTATTCATTATCTCTCAGACTATGCTTTTCTTTTTCTCTTTTCTATAAATGTATGTCGTTCATTGGAAAACTAATCCCCATCTCCAAGCTATCTCCTTACCTCTCTCTAATTCATTTATCCCCTTTCCTTTCTCTTAGTGCA
>NC_051409.1:42329207-42329329 GCF_015228065.2 Penaeus monodon
AGTTTGTGGCATGACAGAATCGGTCGGTCTGTTCTTGTTTGTCGGGGAGATTTTTTAGTGCCGGAATTAAAAGAAACAAGGTTGCCAAGCATACTACTAACTCTAATCATAAATACATTTTA
>NC_051409.1:42329405-42330814 GCF_015228065.2 Penaeus monodon
ATTGTTAAAAATGATATCTAGAAAATACATAAAGCATTTTCACCTAGTGTATCTGTACCAAGGCTCCATTATGGCTGATATGGTTATTGCTTCTTATTCAATTTAGAATCTGATGTGGATATCATCTGGGCCATAATCACCTGGTACCCATAGGACCTTACATTACCTTTAAGGCACTATCCAATTTCATTAACATGCATTCACTTTTCTTATCTAGCCCTTACATTTTTTAATTACCTTGTGCTTATGTACTTTACCCACCTTAGCTTACACACATCTGTCTTTATTACTTGGTGCCCACTTGCTTGGCACTAACAATATTCATCTGACACTCGCGTTATATTTTATGAAATATCTGATGCTCAATTATCTTACCTGGCTCTTTACGTTGCTTACCTTACTTGGAAGTCACAGTACTTATTTGACACATTTGTGTTACCCATTTTACTTACCTGACGTACCCTTCATTTACCTGATACCCAGTTATTTACCAGGTGCTTAGTTGCTTCATGCTCACTTTATACCGAGCAATCACATATCTTACCTAGTATCAACTATAACCATACTCGCTGTTCATCGGGCATTCATACTGCTTTTACCTTATACTATCTGCCTTACATTGCAGGCACACACCTAGTTAATTACCATGTATTCACTTTACCTTTCTGTCCCTTATGTGTCATATTTACCTATATTACGTACTTTCCCTGTCTTACCAATTACATATCTTCATTATCTAGCCCTTATATTACCTACCTTACTTAACACTCACTTACCTGCCAATCACATTACCTTCCTCAACTGGTACCCACGTATACAGCATTCACTTACTAATAAGACACACTTGAGTTACCTAGTCTGATGCTCACTAAAGCTACCTGGCGCTTACTTGCCTTACTTACTCACCACTCAGTTACTTACCTGGCGCTTACTTCCTTACTTAGCTTGCATTCAGTTACTTGCCTGGCGCTTACTTGCCTTACTTATATGGCACTCAGTTACTTGCCTGGGGCTTACTTGCCTTACTTATATGGCACTCAGTTACTTACCTGGCACTTATTACCCTTACCTACCTAGTACTTACTTACCATGCTTACCTAGCACTCTTATTAACTACCTCACCTACTGCTCACTTTCCTTACTGGACACTCGCCTCACTCATTTGACAAACTCGCATTGCCAGATATAATTACCTGACACTCACTTTACTTACCAGCTATTTAATGTCTTACCAGGTGCTTCCTTGCCTTTCCTGGCACTTACATTACCTACCTTATCTACTACCCACTTACAGGGCACTCCCCTTACATATTTGATACCCGTTAGCTAATTCGATTACAAGACAGTAAATTAACGCTGCACTTGCTTGCCTTACTTAACTTGCTAGTCACACTACCTATCCAACCCGG
>NC_051409.1:42331027-42331822 GCF_015228065.2 Penaeus monodon
ATACTCTTAGGATTTTGAACACAAGAACCTGTGACGAGGAAGATATTGTGAACCCTATGCTCTTACAAACTTGTTCCTCTCCGACTCATCCACGGCTACCTAATCCAGCATTATACATTCTTTACATAAATTTTCTAATTACATATATTTAAGCCAAGAAATATGTATCCTGTACAAGAATTAATTATAAAACAAAATTACGTATTCATGATACGAATACGGCTTAGCAAATGAGTATACGATATCTCATCTATGGCTCCAGTTAACCACTCAAGGCCACTAATCGAATACATTCAGTTCCTGTCCAGTGATATTTTTTATTACATTTTTCCTGCTCTAAGTAATTGAATTATTGTACTCTGATAACAGACAATCTTCAGAATAGTGAGATTTATGCATATATATCTGTCTCAAACACAGAAGATGCATATTATCCCACAATTTCAAAAGTTTATTTGAGGGGGATTGGGTCTAGTTTTTATATTATCCTTGAATGTAAAGGACAGTGATAATGGTAATAATATAAAAAACAGTAATACTTCATATCTTGCTTTCCTATACTTAGTTTATATCATCAATTCATCACACTTGAATATTCTTGAACTTTTATCCCTTACGTCTTTCACACTATATTCCTGATTAATTTATTATAAATCCTCTCACTGTAAATATGTAATCATTCTCATCGTCGTCAATTAGTATTCTGATTAATATATCGTAATTGTATAAGATGCTTATTTTATTACAATGTCTAAAGCTTTCACTGTGAGGCTTGCATTATGGATATGATAGTAA
>NC_051409.1:42332352-42333407 GCF_015228065.2 Penaeus monodon
GCATGTCAAATCCTGAAGATGAAAACAGAATGAAATCCTAAGAGTGAAATACTCTTTCTCAAGCTGTGTAACTGATAAAGGAGTGTTGGATATATTTTTAGATGTTTTCCTTTCATGTATAATAAAGGTTAAGTCTGTCATATCCCTTTTTTCTTTCGTAATATGCATGAACTTCTCATATGATACGAACTCTAGAGAAGAGAATACATTAAAATCATAGAATTATTACAATCTTATATATTAAATGTCACTATGGAGTCCTGTCTGCTCTGTATTTAAACAAGGTATTTTGAGACAAGGTTTCTGTAGTAGATTGAATGTAGACAATAAGTAACACCTTCCAAGTGAGTCCATCAATGTATATATTTTTTTTCCCCACAAATGTTGAGATTTTGAAAACGATGAAACAGGGAATTTAATTGACCCTTACAAGGGATCATATGGAGGTACACAATAATAGACAAAGGTCAGGTCTTTCGTGGAGTAAACGGGAGTTTCAATATATGGCTGCATTTTGCAAGACAAAAAGCAGCACTGAAATCTCGGCACTCTCGGTTTTGAGTCGTCCAGCCATCTTTCTCGACAAAATAAAAAACAATAAACGTATTACCCGTGGGGTCTAGAAAATGTTTACAGAAATTAAATAGAATTTCACACCCATTCTATAGGGATTACTGCCTTTCCTAGTCTCCATCAGTTGATTAGAACATTCTGATCTCCTAGCCACAAAACCACCGGAAGATTAATGCAACACGGGTAAAGTCTCGAGAAATTGCGTTATAGCACCAGAGGGGCGAGCGCAAAGTCTTTGTTGTCTGCATAAATTTACATTGTAAGCAAGGTTGTAAAGTATATATTTTTTATCATGGAGCGACTGCTTGAGAATGTATTACCTACAGAGGAGATCATAGAGAGAGAGAGACCAGTGAGGAAGAAGGGAGACTAATTTATTATTCTGTCTATTTCTCGAAAGAAAATACATTTCACGTCAATTTATATCAATAACAACGGGGAGCTTTTGGGAGGGGCAGGAAGGAAGAACATGGTAACTCTGT
>NC_051409.1:42333510-42333805 GCF_015228065.2 Penaeus monodon
TCGACTCAACAAGGTTGATCATATATTGTGAATATATTGTCTATGTTTCTGTGATCATATCCACCACCCATGAAACCAAAAACGTCTCAAAACAAATCTAACATAAAATAATAACATTTTAAAAAATTGCAAAACGGGGACAACTGTGCTCATATACCTGAAGCGTGCGCTGCTTTCCACAGGTTTCCAGGGTACATATAAAGAACCGTCTTTTGTAGAATACAAAAGACCAATGCGTTGGGACTTTGCCTGATGACGTCATTAATCTCATAAATGCTTATTGGCTGGTGAATGA
>NC_051409.1:42333909-42335178 GCF_015228065.2 Penaeus monodon
TGTATATGTATGTATGTATGTATCAATAGTAGCACAACGACCGCACACACAACACAATGGAAGACTTGTCCACAGCCATGGAGATGATGCTTGTAGCACTGGATATATTCCCAAAAGATGAGATCAATTAAATTGTAGAAGTCTTACCTTCTGCAACATCATTGCGTGTGATTGCATACACAGTATGCATTCGAGTACAGGTATAATTTCATAATACTCTGAAAAAAAAGCCAAACAATTACTCCTATTTTGCTATACGCACCAAAGTGACTTATCTAACACGTAAGGCTTATAAAACAACCTAGGTTTACTATAGAGCATAGGACTATATCTATCTGAGATGAAGTCCTGTGTGTACTATGGTCAATGTGACCATAGTCACTTCATATGAAAACCTACAGGGTGATGTATAAGGTACATTTTCGCTAGAATGCTGACAGCATAGTGTTATCTGATAGAACTACTCTGTATTCTTTTAGGGCATTATTGTAGATTTTATCCTTTCTATATGGCTCATTACAAGTCGAAAGATCATGTTTGGAACCTAGCATGTAAACATTACTCAATGCGTATACGTTGCTACAATTCAATAGATAAGAGAGCTCCTATACAGAATGAGTAGTCACAGGGAGGATGTATGTAGAATGCTCACTTATTGCGCCCATTATCTATGGGCGCAATATTTAATTCGAATAATTGATATGTTTTATAATGTTTATTATTTTTATATCTATTATTTCATTACTTCACTTACCTATTCATCTTTGTTCATTCCATTATTCCTTGCAAAACTCTTTTTACTTATTTTTGACAGTGCATATGTTTTATCACTATGAATATAAGTGATTTGAAGAAAATTCTGTAACTATTACAAAAGTTTCTTGTGGTAAATTAAAATACTTTTATTGTTTTTCATTAATTTCTTCGTGGTTAACATTTTCAATACACAGGCAGTAGTCTGTAGTGAATTGTCAAGATCGATATTCGGTACTAATTAGTAAAATGCATGAAAAGTCTGCTATGTTAATAGTTATAACTTTGAATGCTTGTCTAGAAGATGGTTTGTTTGTTCTTGACAGTGCTTAATATGTCATTATTATAAATATATATGATTTAAAGAATATGTTGCATGACTATGACAGAAACACTTGAAGTGCAAGAGTATCTTTGCAATTCATAATTTGAGTAGACCGACAGCAATTCTATAATGTGCGGTGAATTTTCAAGGTATTCATTACTGATGAGATAAAATGTAGGGAAGTCAATTAC
>NC_051409.1:42335386-42335560 GCF_015228065.2 Penaeus monodon
CTATAATATCGCTTTTACAATTGTAGTCACGTTTTCCAGAACTATTTTTCTAGTCTTTATTTTGATGTGCTATTTTTCTATTTTTTCCGGGAAGATAATACACATCAAGAAGGCTTTACTGAAATCCTGGGACATAAAAGAAATCGGAACTTCCTTCATCACCTTAGAGTTATT
>NC_051409.1:42335579-42336173 GCF_015228065.2 Penaeus monodon
TCTTTTGAAATGATCATCAAGGATATTGAAGCTGTGGATGGACCAAGACCTTCAGGGACAAGCCTTTATTTAGGACCTTAAAAAGACTTCGTATATGATGCCTTTGTATTTGGGTACTCCTTTGTCATAGAGATGTTTCAAAATTGCTTTTGGTGTCAGAAGCTTTGATGGCAGAAGGTAACAAAACTACTGTGCTTCCTTGGGGATAAATCTAACAAATTGGAAATATAATATCTGCATATAGCAGGGGTAATTGGTGATCATGATGTGTTACCATATCAGTATGAAAGCCCCAGAAGCTGTAAAGTTAGACAGGACAATGAGGCACAGTGTAAATCTAATAGCAATTTGCACAGCATACAAAAATCACTTATAAACAATCAGGATTCCTAGGCTCTTACCACTACAATACAGTGTCAATATCAACCAAATTGTATAAGATGGAATCTAATCCAAGACTTGCATATTATTAGAGACTCGGCTTTTGCATTCCATCAAAACATGATTTCGGGGAAAATTGACTTAATATTGAAAAGAAAAAAATTATATTTATGCAGTAACTTTATACTTTTAAAGTATTATACATAGTTTTAA
>NC_051409.1:42336215-42336405 GCF_015228065.2 Penaeus monodon
CACTAACACTTAATGGTGCCAAAACACAGGTAGATTGCCGGGAAATCAACTAACAAATGATTGTCACAAAAAAAGAGCTGTAACCAAAAATTATTTTTGTCTTGTTAAAGGGAAGATTTAGAAGACTTTTATAGATGGATAGACAGTGATGTTGAAAGGACTAAAATAAACCCATGTACAGCCATATTAC
>NC_051409.1:42336867-42337248 GCF_015228065.2 Penaeus monodon
ATTACCATGTATTTTTACGACAAATAGTTCATAGTGAAATTTCAAACTGTAACATATTTTTTTCTTTGGCAACTCAAACACACAAAAAAAATATTTTCATTTATTACTCACGCCTACCTCATTTCTCTAGGAAAAGTAAAACAAATATCTGTCAGTTATAAAACATTATTATAATAAATGAATAAATTATTTTTCATAAAAAAATTAACAGGTCTATAAATAAAACCAAGAATATAAGCAAAACCTTACATATTAAGCATATGAAACCTCGCGTAGAAAAGGAAGCAGTACATCTACAACTTCAAGGATATATTCAGTCGGAAAAATATTCTCAATATCTCTTTATAAAGCAACAAAACTTTTAAATAGGCAAGAAATGAA
>NC_051409.1:42337531-42338147 GCF_015228065.2 Penaeus monodon
ACACGCCCTAACTGTTAATGAAATAACTACAATTCTTTGATGCAACAATGCTAAATGAGTATGAAAAAAAACTGTTTACTTGTTTTCCTCTTCATTTTTACTGTGTGAGTGTGTTTTCAGTAATTTCATTTGTTCTCGATAAAGATCCCTCCTCATCTTCGCATCCTCTTCCCAGGCATTATTTTAAACATTAAGTAAAACTCGTCGCGCATGTCTTATTGCGGAGAAATGCTTTTCTCTCCCAATTGCTGGAGAAGTTCTTGCAGTGGCTTGTGGAGGAGGCAAAGCTGTTGTTAAAATGAGTAACAGCTTAAATATTGTCGTAAGGATTTGCACTTGAGCTGGCCGTTACTATTATTATGGGGGAATTTAACGTGTTGCAAATAGAAAAAAAAACCTCTGTAGCCACTGTTGCTATTGCTATTTCTGGCTCACGAATCGCCTCTTCAATAAAAAATTGGGCGGTCTAGCAAAAAGGAAGCCAAGAGGTCATAATGCTCTGGCTCCCTCTTTCTTGAACGCCATTTTTTCCCTCACACTTTAGCAGCAGCCGTTTTGCATAAAATTCATGTACAGTAATATCTGGAATCGAAAAGGAGGACACGTAAATACAGAT
>NC_051409.1:42338233-42338421 GCF_015228065.2 Penaeus monodon
GGCAATGCAGCGTGATCTCACCCACACGACTAATGAGCAAAAAATACCTACACAAAATTAGTTCAATTGGTAAACAAGTTACTATTACCATTCACCGCTATTTCTGGATTGCCTAGAGAATAATAGGATGTAACACGGTGAACAGGACACGGGAAATCAAATAACGAAGGATTTATGAAAAATACATT
>NC_051409.1:42338546-42338667 GCF_015228065.2 Penaeus monodon
CTCAGGACTCCAATTACGATTTCTGTCCAAGGAAGATAAGAAAATACAGGAAGGTTCTTTGAAGCCTCTTTTCATATTTAATATGTTTAGTTAATTATTTATCTGTTTACGTTTTCTCTGG
>NC_051409.1:42338699-42339116 GCF_015228065.2 Penaeus monodon
GCTATTATTGGACAAAGACAAAGTTACGTCTTGGTTTCGCGGTGTCATGCTTATTGTTCGATATTATGTGGCTTTTATTAGAAAAAACAAATAAAAACGTTGATAGTAGGACTACTTAACATTATCGCCTTTTAGTTGCTGTTATAGATATTTCTTTTTCATATGTTGAATCCTGTAGGCACACCGCCCTTCGATTTGATATGCTGATAACATATTGTCAGTATGATGTAACCTATTACCATTAACACCATGTGCGTCCATGTAAAACATTCTTAATATATCAGTAATGTTTCCATGCCGGCAACCACCAACGTGCTCAACCCTATCCATACACTAAAACCTTTAACCAAAATATGCATTTTAAATATAAACATATTCCATGTTATAATGAAAAAAGTTTTTTTTATGCACCATGTA
>NC_051409.1:42339283-42339523 GCF_015228065.2 Penaeus monodon
GGAGGGGGGGGAGATGGAGAGAGAGCGCCCACACTTTTACATCTGACGTGCATGTGTGTGAAAGATAAAGATAATCTCTTCCACACGACTAAGGAGTTGAAGCGCGGATACAAAATAAGTATTTGCCGATGATATTATTTTCCTCAAATCCAGTCTTCCAGAACTATGCCGCTGGCGAGTTCTAATCCGTCAGTTCTTGCTTATTGAGAGGAGACGAGCACATGGACGCGGAAGGACGAA
>NC_051409.1:42339571-42340315 GCF_015228065.2 Penaeus monodon
GTAATAGAAATTATCCTCATTTTAGTAGGGTAATATATATAGCATTATTACTATAAATCAAACGTTTGAAAAGAATTAAAATGGTTTAACAGAATACCCATAGTAAAATAACATGCTCAGAACCATATTACATGCATTCCAAATCATAAATGAAATAGATAAATGGTAGATGGTTAAGAAGAAGAAGAAAAAAAAAATACACTCACTGTTTACATGGCAGTTACCGGTGCGCTCATTTGCATACAAAATATTTCTTTAATGAGAAGAAGGGTTCACGTAACGAGTTCCAACACTCCTCGGGTCTTCCGTCCGACATTCATTTCTTCTCAATTAAGACTTGTTAGCGAACAGCTTGACAACCTCTCTTTGACTGGACATGAAACAGTCTTCCTATACTCTTGTGTCTGTCAATAACGTAGTCTCCCATTTTAAATAAATTGTAAATTAATTTAAATAAATTTCCTCCTAATTTACATACACTTTATATGTCACT
The DNA here is from genome assembly GCF_015228065.2 of Penaeus monodon. Lineage (NCBI taxonomy): Eukaryota > Metazoa > Arthropoda > Malacostraca > Decapoda > Penaeidae > Penaeus > Penaeus monodon. Next base: position 42,340,065 of record NC_051409.1, read on the forward strand.
TACCCTAACAAGGCAATTCCTCTAGGGAAGTGCCATCTACTGGCTGTTACGTGTTACAGGAAATGCTTACATGCAGCTAAATTTAGGAACAAAGGCTTTTGGTCATCGTGAGTTTAGATTTCAAAGACTCCGTTTCATTTCGCTTTTGTACCCAGAGGACCTCTCTTGTTTCTGCCTTTTATCCTGATTCCAAAAGAATTCCTGTTTTACTGTTTTTTTTTTCATAATTTTCCATACATATACACAGTACC
>NC_051409.1:42340389-42340950 GCF_015228065.2 Penaeus monodon
TATAAATCAGTGATAATGTGATTATAGGCATGTATATTGAAGACCCAAGTACATTAGTTCCTCTTTCCTTCTCCCATTTTCTCTTTATTTATGAAAATAACGAGTTATCAGCTTCCCCAAATCTAACTTAAACAATTCACCACCCTTTGTTTCTATTTAATCATCTTGAAAACGTAAATTTCAAACTTGCACCGCCAACCTAGTCATATGATTCAAAAACATGAAAAGGTATACAATACGAGAATTGAGTATTAGAGTTTGGGATTACAATATTTCCTCCGAAAGTTTATGGGCTATTATTTTTCCACCGTTAGATTTCCGATATATCTAATATCTAATACATTAATTGTTTCTAACATTATTTTTTTAACATCCATAAATGTATCTGTTTATCTAGGTAATTTTTTTATTTACAAAACTTCTTCCCCAAAAAAACTACCAATATTTGCTTTCAGTCAAAGAAACGCAATAAAAGCACCTTTGGGTATAATTCCTCGACCTGCTTTTTCTTAATTCTTGGCGACTTTTTTTTAATGTTCAACCTCTAAATTTTTAAGGATT
>NC_051409.1:42341186-42341534 GCF_015228065.2 Penaeus monodon
TTAAAATATAATTATATCACTTTTTAACAACTGTATGATATTTTAAAAATTTGCCATTCTAGATTAGCGTCACTAGACTCAATATGCAAGTGCCTCGTCTTCTGCATTTATCTTCATTTCCTTCCCAATAGCAGAGTCTTTACAAGAGAATAGAGAAAGGCACTTCCTGGTGGCATTCCCTCACTTACCTTCCGTGAATACGTAAAGAAAACAAGGAGGGGATGCCTTCCACCATTATTACGGCAGACCGATGTTTTCCAGGGTTAATTATCATGATTATGGAAAATGCTGCACATGAGTACAACTTAGACCGAGGTTCCCTGCTTTAGTCGGAAATGCTCGCGAAAC
>NC_051409.1:42342711-42342817 GCF_015228065.2 Penaeus monodon
AAACTTACAAACCCCTTTTTAAAAATTTTTTTTTTTTTTAAAAAATTTTAAAAAATTAAAAATTTCCCTTTTTTTCCCATTTTTTATTTATTTTTATTTTTAAAAA
>NC_051409.1:42343321-42343474 GCF_015228065.2 Penaeus monodon
TAATTATATATATATTTTTTATATTTTTTAAAATTATTTTTTGTGGGGTTTTTTTTTATTTTTGTATTATTTTAAAAATTTTTTTTTTTTTATATTATATGTTATTATTTTTATATTAATATATTAATAAAACTATTTTTTATTGTTAATTAC
>NC_051409.1:42343821-42344024 GCF_015228065.2 Penaeus monodon
CATTAGTAGTATGTTTAAAATTTACATGTTAAAATATTATATATAATTTATATATTTTATATATACTATATATATATAATAATATTATTATATAATAATTTTATATGTATTATATTATATATATATTATATATATTTTTATTATTATTAATTTTATAATATTTAATATATATTTAAAATTTAATAATTAATATATTTAAAATT
>NC_051409.1:42347690-42347779 GCF_015228065.2 Penaeus monodon
CCTGGCCGCTCCTCTTACCCATGCCGCGATTAGCGGGGCAACCTAACCCCATGCACAACCGCTCGGATGTCTCTTCTCTCCCTTCAAAT
>NC_051409.1:42351166-42351435 GCF_015228065.2 Penaeus monodon
CAGGCTCGTTTGTGGTGATTGGTTTGTCTTGACGGTCCTGGTGTTTATGGTGCTACGGAAGTGCGATGGGGCCTGGGGCTGAGGTCTACTGTCGCTGGTGTGAAGGGGCATGGGTGCACCTTGGAGGTGTGGAATGTGGGTGAGGAGGGGGAGGTCTAGTCGCTGGGGGGGTGTGGTGGATGGGTGTTGATGGATGGGGGCTGGGGGGTGTTTGAGAGCTCGTTGGGTCCAGGGCTTACGTGTTAGAGGGCAGGTCCTGACGTAGACAA
>NC_051409.1:42370855-42371072 GCF_015228065.2 Penaeus monodon
TTCCCTTCCCTTCCGAGCAAACTTCTCTCCAGATTTCTCTCCCGAGATCGCCCGGTGCAAAGTCCCCGAGAAAAGGGATTAATGATCAGGGCTGACGCTCCAAGAAGGCTATTTCAGATGAAAGTACTTTGGATGCTGCTCGGGCTGAGGCAGCCAAGAAGGATTGTTCGGAAGTTCATATGGCTGACTGACTACTCGTCCGATCATCGCAGCTGTA
>NC_051409.1:42371127-42371574 GCF_015228065.2 Penaeus monodon
CATGTACATGCCCCCCCTATAATAAGAAAGAAAGAATAAAAAGAGTAATAATGCAGAAATTGTATTTAACAAATGGCTAGTGATTTACAATACATATTAAAACCTTAGGAGCCTCACTCTGAGTGTGAATAAGATGAGAACCGAGGAGTGTTGTGACATATGTTATGCTCTTGTCTGTCATGATAATCTTAATCATTTGCCTTTAATGTATTTTTTAGCGTCATCCACTTATTTTCCGATTTTTTAATTACCTGAGTTCACTGTATTGAAAGCTATACATTTAGGTTCATTGTAACTATTATTAAAGACAGTCTTATCGGAGTAACTGTAAGACATTATTCTAAAATGGCTATCCCCCCGGAAATTACATCGCTTTCCTTGGCAAGAGGCTCTTAGATCGCAGGAAATTCCAGCCAAGGTCTGGTCGCGTCTTTACCCTAATTTCCT
>NC_051409.1:42371661-42371795 GCF_015228065.2 Penaeus monodon
AACAGCCTTGAATTATTGCCTTGAACGTGTGTTTATTTAAGCTCACGTTTTCCATGTTGTCTGCTATGAAAGCTTCATGTCTAGGATGGTCAATATTCTTTTTCGCATTTTTCAGATTCACCCTGGCAAACTGT
>NC_051409.1:42372022-42372128 GCF_015228065.2 Penaeus monodon
ACAGATGCTTTTACATGGACGAAATAGCTAGCACAGTTCTCTCAAATTATATCCCGACGTCTTTCTGAAATATCAAATCATTGCTTCTCTTTGCCTTCAAAATCCT
>NC_051409.1:42373141-42373205 GCF_015228065.2 Penaeus monodon
ATAAAAAAAAATGAAAATTAACTATACACACACCACAATCTTTAATTATCTGGGGTTGGGTAAT
>NC_051409.1:42374728-42375194 GCF_015228065.2 Penaeus monodon
AATACAAAAAAACATTTAAGATATTAAAATAAAAAAAAAGAAAAAAAAAAAAAAAAAAAAAATAAAAAAAATAAAAATAAAACATTTAAACGGGGAGGGGTAATAAAAAGAAATAAAAAAAAATAATAAAAAAAAAAAAAAAAAAAGGGAATAAGATAAATAAAGGAAAAGGGGAAAAGATAAATAAAAAGAAAAAAAAAAAAAAAAAATTTAAAAAAAGAAAAAATAAAGGAAAAAAAAAAAAAACAAAGAAAAAAAAAAAAAAAAAAATAAAAAAATTTTATTTTTAAATAAAAGAAAAAAAAATTTTTAAAAAAAAAAAAAATAAGAAAAAATAAATTAAAATAATAAATAAAAATATTATAATTTTGGATAAGGAAAAAATAAAAAATATATAAAAATAATAAATTTAAAAAAATTTTATATAAATAATAATTATTTATATATAAAAATTAATTGTATTAAA
>NC_051409.1:42375245-42375319 GCF_015228065.2 Penaeus monodon
GAAATATGGGAAAACAAGCCGCATTGAACGAAAAATTACAACCCTCCGACAGGGCTGAAAACCCAGCTCACAAA
>NC_051409.1:42376606-42376746 GCF_015228065.2 Penaeus monodon
TAAATTTTATATAATAAATTATATATTTAAAAAATTTTTATTTTATATATATATATTTTATATTATTATTATAAATAAATATATATATATAATTATTATATATTTTATATATTTAAATTTTTTTATATATATATATAAAA
>NC_051409.1:42376770-42377505 GCF_015228065.2 Penaeus monodon
ATATATTAAAATTTTAAAAAAAATTTTAAAAAAATTAAATAATATATATATTAAAAATATATAATAATTAAAAAATATTTAAAAATATAATATTTTTTTTTTTATAATTATAATTTTTAATAATATAATTTGAATATAAATATATTTAAAAAAAAATTTAAAATTAATATATTATAATTATATATTATTTTAAAATATTTATTATAATATATTTTTTGTGTTAATATTATTATATATATATTTATATATTTTATTATTTTAATTTTAATTTATTTAAATTTTTTTATTATATTATTTTTATTATTTTTTTATTTATTTTAAAAAAAAAAATTTTTATTATTTTTAAAAAAAATATAATTTAAAATTTTAAAAAGGAATTTTGTATGTTATGTATGTTTTTTTTAATTTTATTATATGTTGTATATGTATTTATGTATGATATGTATTTAGTATGATTGTAAGGTTATGGGTTTTTTTTATATATGATTAAAGTTTATGTATGTTTAAAATTTTGTATTTATTTTTTATTTTATATTATATTTTGTATTGTATATTATTTTATTTTAAAGGGGATTATTTTAAAAATTTATATTTTGTATATTAATTTATTATTTTTATGTAAGTATTGTAAAAAGTATATTTAAATTTTTATAAATTTTTTGTATTTTTAAAGTATATTATATATATTATTAATTATATTTAATTTGTAATATATGAAATTTTTTTAAAAATTTT
>NC_051409.1:42377579-42377709 GCF_015228065.2 Penaeus monodon
TTGATATATATATTTAAAATGTTATAAATGTATATAAAGAAATTTTATGTATTATATGTATTTATGTTTATTTATATTAATTTTAAATTTTTTTTGTATTTTATTTAAAAAATTTTAAAAATTGTAAAAA
>NC_051409.1:42377741-42378075 GCF_015228065.2 Penaeus monodon
AAAAAAAAATTTTTTATTTTATAAAAGATATATATGTTATTATGTATATATATGAAAAATTTATTTTTATATTATTTATATTTTATTTGTAATAATTTAAAAATTAATTTTTTAAAAAATTTAAAATTTTTAATTTTATATAATTTTTAAATTTAAAAAAATTTTTAAAAAAAAATAAATATAGTAAATAAAAATAAAATTATATAAATTATATAATTTTGATTTTTATTTTTATATTATATATATTATTAAAATTATATTAAAATTTTTTTTAATATATTAATATGATTATATGATATATATGATAAAATTAGTATAATATTAAAATAGTAAA
>NC_051409.1:42378647-42378905 GCF_015228065.2 Penaeus monodon
GTTGCGATTTTACCTTTTGCGTATGAAAAGGAGAGGGAAAACCTTCCCTTCCCTTCCCGAGCAAAACTCCTCCAGATTCTCTCCCGAGATCGCCCGGTGCAAAGTCCCCCGAGAAAAGGGCATTAATGATCAGGGCTGACGCTCCAGAAGGCATTTCAGATGAAGTACTTTGGATGCTGCTCGGGCTGAAGGCAGCCAAGAAGGTTGTTCGGAAGTTATATGGCTGACTGACTACTCGTCCCGATCATCACGCAGTTG
>NC_051409.1:42378966-42379418 GCF_015228065.2 Penaeus monodon
CATGTACATGCCCACGCTCTATAATAAGAAAGAAAGAATAAAAAGAGTAATAATGCAGAAATTGTATTTTACAAATGGCTATTGATTTTACAATACATATTAAAACCTTAGAGCCTCACTCCTAGTGGTGAATAAGATGCGAACCGAGAGTGGTTGTGACATATGTTATGCTCTTTCTTGTCATGATAATCTTATCAGTTGCCTATTAATGTATTTTTTAGCGTCATCCACATTATTATTCCGATTTTTTTTATTATCTGAGGTTCACTGTATTGAAAGCTATAACGTTTAGGTTCATTGTAACTATTATTAAAGACAGTCTTTATCGAGGCACTGTAACATTATTCGAAATGGCTATCCCCCGTAAATTACATCGCTTTCCTGGCAATAGCTCTTAGAATCGCAGGAAATTCCAGCCAGGTCTGGTCGCGGTTTTTAACCCTAATTTTCCT
>NC_051409.1:42379500-42379664 GCF_015228065.2 Penaeus monodon
ACAGGCCTGAATTATTGCCTTGAACGTGTGTTTATTTAAGCTCACGTTTCCATGTTGTCCTGCTATGAAAGCTTCATGTCTATGATGGTCAATATTCTTTTTTCGCATTTTTTTCGATTCCCCCTGCAACTGGGGGGGGTTCTCTTTCGCTCGTTCCCTCCATC
>NC_051409.1:42379723-42379792 GCF_015228065.2 Penaeus monodon
TGTCTCTTAATACTTCTTGTATAAGAAAGAGAAGAAAAAAATACTACACATCTGATTTCTCCCTCTTTG
>NC_051409.1:42379915-42380713 GCF_015228065.2 Penaeus monodon
ACAGATGCTTTTACATGGACGAAATAGCTAGCACAGTTCTCTCAAATTATATCCCGACGTCTTTCTGAAATATCAAATCATTGCTTCTCTTTTGCCTTCCAAAGTTCGCAATATTGCCAATTGAGTCTTCATTCTCCCGCTGATACCAAGCAATCTACCTTGCTTCTCATGTGCAAGAAGTGGTTGTAATTTGTACAAGATGAATATTGCTGGAATTCCTGTCACTGCCCAGGTTAATTAATTATATAAATTCTAGAGAGACATCCAGATGGATAGATCGGTATGGAGCGTGTATGCGTGCACGTGTGCGTTAATAATCCGAAAAAAATGATTGGTTAAAAGGAAATTTATCACTAAAGATATTCTTAAGAGAGAGAAAGTTTCATAATCATGATCATCCAGATACACAAGGTTCATTTCCCTTCTAGACAGCGTTTTGGTCTTCACAGAGCAGAGCTTTCTAGATTTTATTTGTCCTTTATTTCTGACTAATAAAAAATTTATTTTTTTGAGGTCAATCTAATGTTGAGGATATTGATTCAAATTTCGAGTATCTTTCTTATGGTGTATTCTGGAAACGTGGATTTTCTGATGTTCAAGTACTGAGATTAATGTGAATGTGATACCATTTACTTTTTACAACATGATTTATTTTTCTTAGTGTTGTGGCAAACATAAACGAAACTTAATTGTTGTTTTGTTACTGTACTACATAATATTAGTGAACGTTTTAATGTGCAAAAGAGTCAACATTCAACATAATCAGATATAATGTTATCTAGGGCAAAGTACATCGCT
>NC_051409.1:42380873-42381232 GCF_015228065.2 Penaeus monodon
AAGGGAGTTTCAAAGTTTTGGGTTCTTCACAGACAGATCTTAGATTTTTTTGTCCTTTATTTTCTAATAAAAAATTATTTTTTGAGTCATCTACGTTGAGGAATTGATTCAAATTTCGAGTATCTTTTTATGTTATTCTGGAACGTGGTTTGATGTTCAATACTGAGATTAATGTGAATGTGATACCATTTACTTTTTACAACATGATTTATTTTTCTTAGTGTTGTGGCAAACATAAACGAAACTTAATTGTTGTTTTGTTACTGTACTACATAATATTAGTGAACGTTTTAATGTGCAAAAGAGTCAACATTCAACATAATCAGATATAATGTTATCTAGGGCAAAAGTACATTCGC
>NC_051409.1:42381366-42381441 GCF_015228065.2 Penaeus monodon
ATAAGTCATATAAATTTCATGGTAATAACGATGTTGTCTGACAAGTTTATGATATGATGATTGCAGTTATGATCT
>NC_051409.1:42381614-42382150 GCF_015228065.2 Penaeus monodon
TCCGTCATCTCCCCGACCCCAGGGGTTTCTGACAGCCTGTATGCTGCAGCATAATGCCAAGTCCTGTCGGATGTTGTCAGCAGAACAAAATGAATCGCTGGCTTCACAGTGATCATTTTTGTTCCATATGCTCCGATTAAAGTTGTTTATTTTAGCGAATGTACCTTTGCATCCACTATTAGTATTAGCTGAAGTGTTCCTTTTCATTTCTTCCAACACATTTCGATTACTGCTTAAATATAGAGGAAATATCATTAAATATAATCAAGAATCAAATCTAGAATCTGTAATACCGAAAACCTTTCCTAGTCGACATGATTAACAGTAGATTATAGGATCGTTTTATAAAGATGGTTTCAAAACCTACTAAACCAATTTACCTCTCATATACTGTGACTGTGACCTCAAAAGCAAATAATTCAATCAGTATATGTAAGAAGGAAGGGGATATAGACAGACTTACAGAGATGGAGAAAGAAAAAAAAGATAGATGGATAGATGGAAAGAGAGTTGGCATTCAAGAGGAAAGTATGTAA
>NC_051409.1:42384353-42384417 GCF_015228065.2 Penaeus monodon
CACAATTATGCACACACACACATTCTTGGTGTGATGGGAGTCTGTTTTATTTTGCTTTGGAATT
>NC_051409.1:42384507-42384667 GCF_015228065.2 Penaeus monodon
AAATAGTTTAAAAATAGATAAAAGAGAGAAGAAGAAAAATTTTAATTAACCTTAGATAAAAATAAAAATTTTTTTTCAAAAAACAAAAATTATCTTTTATCCTCCTTTTGTGATTTTTTTGTTCTTTTCTCAAAATCAAGGGGGTTTTTTATATTTTCCC
>NC_051409.1:42384766-42384925 GCF_015228065.2 Penaeus monodon
GGGGGGCCATAAGAATAAATTCTACCTTTCCTTTTTACTCAAAAACTCAATTTATTTTCCCCCCACTTTACAAAAGGGGAAATGTATAATTCAAAAAAACTTAACTTCGATACAAAAGAATGTTTATTTATTACAAAAAATTTCTTACGTCCCCTTTTC
>NC_051409.1:42385413-42385669 GCF_015228065.2 Penaeus monodon
AGTTTTTTAAATATACTTCAATCCCCTTATTTTTTAAAAAAGGGGCCCTTTTTTCCCCCTTATTTTTAACAAAAGAAATAAGTTAAAAACCTCTTTTCCAATTTTAAATAAAACCCCCCTCTTCCCCTTAATTCCCCCGGGGAGTTTTAAAATCTTTTCTTTGATCTCCAAGAAAACATATATTAAAAAAAGGGGGGTTTGGGGGAAAGTCACCCCGTCTATCGCGGGTTTTAAAAGGGCCCAATCCCCCCACTTT
>NC_051409.1:42385855-42386500 GCF_015228065.2 Penaeus monodon
GTTTTAAATGACTTTTTTGGATTCCATTTGGTCCGCCCCCCCTAAGTAAAGAGAGACAAAATCGGGGCAGTAAATCTGAAACGAATTCTTTCGATTATATTTTTTTATGTTCTTCTTTAAAAGCTTTTGGACATTTCCTGCGAAGGGGGGCAACAGACCTTTAATTCATTTTAATAAGTGAATAAACAACATTTTTTTCCCCACTTTAATTCTTTTTATTCCGACTGCTCTCCCCTTTAACCGAAATCTCCTTTTGCAAAAAGTTTTGTTCCTTTTGGTTTTCAATTATGTAGTTTATGCGGGCCTTTGGGTTTGGAAAATTGCGTAAGAATGCCACAAATATTTTTTCTTGTTTTTTAAAATAAACAGTTAAAGTGAAAAAGAAAATGGAAAGAGGGGGGACGGAAAAAAGAAATAAAAGGGAAGAGGAAAATGGTGCAAAGGGGAAAAACGTCTTCACTTCGAGAAAAACTTTTTTTTTGATTTTTTTCTATCTATTTTGATCTCATTTGTCTTTTTTTTTCTTTTTTTTTTTCTTTTTCTTTTTGGGGGAGGGGGTGAGTGTAATTTGCTTTTGTTAAAGTCATCCTCGTTTTTTCTCGGTACAACTCTTCGAGTAGTCATTCTAGCAATTATTTAGTCAAA
>NC_051409.1:42386522-42386720 GCF_015228065.2 Penaeus monodon
AAATGCACTTGGTTTTATTTACCCTCGTTATATTAATTAAGGTTTTTTAATCTCAGGAATTTTTATGGGGAAAATGTAAAGTTAGTCTAATTTTCTTCCCTGCCCAATTGGCCCCTTTTCTCACTCTCTTTTTTGTGTGATTGCCCCTTCATTATATGTTAGTGTGTGTGTGTGGTTTGGGGTATTGTGGTGTGGTTT
>NC_051409.1:42386842-42387163 GCF_015228065.2 Penaeus monodon
CTGTTACTTTGAATTTAAAGTAGAAGTCAGGCCTGAACACATGAAATGAAAGTAAAGAATTTTATGAATAATAAACTATAAAATTACAACTACTCAATAAATGCGCAACACAATAGTCATTTGATATCTAAATGGCAAAATTAAAACATTAAGAATAATTCCTGTAGCCCTTCACACTGAAGCATAGTAATGAATGAAATAGAAAGCAAAAGTCCAATCACTCCTACATGCAAGAAAAAATAGATAAATTACTACAGCAAGCAAGCCTTTCTCAGCTCATTGGTGATACCAGATTCAGTTATCTACCAAGCATTAATAGGG
>NC_051409.1:42387258-42387683 GCF_015228065.2 Penaeus monodon
GGTCAAGTAAAAACAGGTAGCAATACTGGAATAAGCACACAATTAATAAAGGCAAGCATACTGAAACAAGCATAAAATTAATAAATGGAACACAATTAATAGCGACATGCATATGCTGGATTCCTTATCAGTATGAAGTTTACATAGGAATGCATAATGCACTCATCCAAAAATATGTCCCTGGGAAAAATAGCACGAAAGATATAGCACATGCTGTAATTTTATTTCTTGACAGCACAGCTCTGCACCTTGTAGCCATATAAATGTATAAAATAAGAAATCATCTGAGGAGGAGAATAAATAACTTCCTTAGCAAGTCAGCATCAGTTACTGTCCAGTGGTGAAAGTATCTGCACTCCACTCAATGTTACCAAAAAAGGTTCAAGAATCTTGGGCAAGTATTCAAATCTGCAACAAAATCCAGT
>NC_051409.1:42387759-42388225 GCF_015228065.2 Penaeus monodon
CAGTCGTCTATCTTCCTCCGCTTCGCCTTCCCCACGTGAGCCTCGCCTCTCCCACGTGTGCAGCATACACGCAACCGGATCCCGTTCTCAGTTGCGCAATAACTTCTAATCCTGTTCTCTGACAGATTATTCTGCTGTCAACAGAGAAATATTCGTACCTCTAGCCACTGCCGCTGTCCTCACGTTCAATCGTATCCCATAGAAAAAAAAGCATCATTCGTTACTTTCATGGAGTCACGCAACTCGCCTGAAATATTTGGCGCATTTTTTCCTCGTGTAAATGGATCTGAACATTTATTTCCTTGTCACTCAAGTAGGTAGCTTACCGGAATTGTTGAGAGTCGTCAGAGACCCCCCCCCCCCTTTCCCTAAAGAAAGACAACAAATTATGAAACTCGTATCAGCACACGGCCGTACCCAGTAACAACGCTTCCGGTCACCGTGACAACGCTTCCGGTTATGCTTT
>NC_051409.1:42388262-42388726 GCF_015228065.2 Penaeus monodon
AGGAAGAGAACCTCACAGAACTATAGGCCGCAGAGTGCAGCAGGAATTCTCTTACTCTTCAGTCTGATCACTTGAACACTCTTGTTTGCAATGGCTTCCCTCCAATAAGGAATAGTTTTTCTTTCTATGAATTCTGCTCACCCTTAATCAGAATGAATTCGTGTGGGATGGAAAGGTTGATATTTCACTGACCTCCACTTGGTAAGGAAATGGCTGCAAATGCTACAAGTTCTCCAGTAAATTTTGGTCGATCAACTAATTGACTCCAGAGAAAATGTAATAAAAATATATATTTTAGTTTTCATTCTCATGTACCTAAAACATAGAAGACATCACATACGTTATTAATCCCATTGCTTTTTTTCCGCCCTCATAATTCCATGCCGATTAAAGGCCACACTTTCGTATAGACTGTGCCCCAGGTTGTTGGCAAAGGCATCACTTTTTGGTATATTTCAACAATG
>NC_051409.1:42388811-42389229 GCF_015228065.2 Penaeus monodon
TATTAAAATGATCTGTTTCTCTGCCTCATCAGTGCCAGACAGTAATATGTTTTCAAAACTTATCTTGTTTGTGAGGATAATATTTTATATGTTGATTAGATTCAACACTTTAGCTATTTTGCCTTATGATTTATGTTAAATTATAAACAAATTGGCATCTTTTGCATAATAAATTTATATTGTTCATATTGTAATTATATAAGCTAGTATGCACAAATAACAGCAGATGCAATTATCTCACTAAGACTAGGCGCGCCACTTACTGGCAACTCCTTTTGTGCTTGTATTTATCTCGATTTATTTCCTCACCACTGACCGTCCTTTTACATGCAATTCTGGAGGAAGTCTCAACCGCCTGTGAAGATGGTGGTAAAAAGTTCAATTCTTGTCAAGGGAGCCGTGATTAGTGTGTGTGTGC
>NC_051409.1:42390384-42390529 GCF_015228065.2 Penaeus monodon
CAAAAAAACCAGGCATTTAGGGGTTCCCCCATCCTGTCACAGAAGGCATGTATATATTCAAACAGCAACATAACTTCGACTACAAATTAGTAATGTTTATTATATACAAAAAAAATTTTCTTTAGCGTGCTCCGTTTTCGTCAGC
>NC_051409.1:42391220-42391568 GCF_015228065.2 Penaeus monodon
TCATGAAAATAATTAACTTTATATATACGATACTGCAGTCAACGATTTTTTTCGGGACGCAGAGTTTACGCCTGGAAATGGAGCGGATGTGCACGAAGCTTTCCTGTTGATTTAGCTTGTAAATTGTATTTAACTTAAAATAATGATCCAGATAGATAATGATTTTGCAAGAGAACAACCAGCACTGATGACTATCGTCTGTTGAGCAGTGCCTCTCGCGTCTTTAGTCCAAAGTAAGTTGTACAAGTTGTGGTCGGATGATAGACTCTACAAACGATGACATCATGAACTCGAGACGTCGGCATCAAATCCCGTCGCTAATCTACTGGGAAAGAAGAAGACAGCATT
>NC_051409.1:42392714-42393147 GCF_015228065.2 Penaeus monodon
AAATAGGTTTTTTAAATGACAATGTTTGGATTCCATTTTGGGCCTGCCCCGCCCTAAGTCAAGAGAACCAGATCGGCAGTAAATCGAAACGGGAAATTTTTTCGATTATGGGTTTATTTATGGGGGCTTCTTTTAAAAACTTTTGGAATATTTCCCGCCCGAAGAGCGGGCAAAAGACCTTTAAATTTACCTTTTAAAAGTGAAAAAAAGGGAAACAAAAAAAATTTTTTTTTTCTGGGACTTTAAATTTTTTTTTTTTTATTCCGACCCTGCTCTCCTTTGTTAACCGAAAATCTCCGTTTGCAAAAAACTTTTTTCCTTGGGGTTTAAAAATTACCGTCAGTTTTTTGCTGCCATTTTTGGTTTTGGGAAAAAATTGGGTAAGAGAGCCATCAGAATGACTTTTGTTTTGTTTTTTTAAAAAAAAGGGTTT
>NC_051409.1:42393349-42393478 GCF_015228065.2 Penaeus monodon
CCCTTTTGGGGGGGAGGGGTGGGGATGTGTTTTAAATTTGCTTTAAAATAAAAGGCATCCTGGTATTTTTTTAGGTACAACCCCTTCCCAGTAGTCATTTTTTAGCCAATTTAAATTTAGGTTTAACAG
>NC_051409.1:42393497-42394187 GCF_015228065.2 Penaeus monodon
AATAAGTCACTTTGGTTTTTTTTTTCACTTCCCCCGTTTTTATAAATTTAAAGGTTTTTAATTTTTACAGGGAATTTCTAATGGAAGAGTAAAAGTTTTCTAAAATTTTTCCCCGCTCCCAATTTTTTCCCCCCTTTTTTTCTTTCTTTTCTTGGAGTTGCAATCTCATGTATTTTGTTAAAGGGGTTTTGTGTTTTGGGGTTTTGTGTATTTGTTTGGGCCTTTTTGTGTGGGATTTTGTGGCGGGGTGTGTTGGGGGGGTGTGGGGTTTTGTGTTTTGTTGTGGGGGTGTGTGTGTTTTTGTATTTTTGTGAAGGGGGGGTGGGGTTTTGGTGTGCCTGTTACTTTCGGGAATTTTAAAATGGGAAATCAGGCCGAACAAAATGAAATGAAAGTAAAGGAAAATTTTTTGAATAAAAATATTTAAAATTTAAAAAATTTCCCAAATTTAAACCCCAAAAAAATAGTCATTTGATATTTTAAATGGCAAAAAAAAAAACATTTAAAAAATAATTCCTTTTTAGCCCTTTTACACTGAAGTTTAGTAAAAGAATGAAAAGGGGAAAAAAAAAGCCCCAAACCCCTCCTAATGCAAGGAAAAAAAAAAGATAAATTTTCTACAGCAAGCAAGCCTTTCTCAGGCCCTTTTGGGGATACCAGATTTGGGTTTTCTACCAAGCATTAATAGGG
>NC_051409.1:42394283-42394717 GCF_015228065.2 Penaeus monodon
GGTCAAGTAAAAACAGGTAACAATACTGGAATAAGCACACAATTAATAAAGGCAAGCATACTGAAACAAGCATAAAATTAATAAATGGAACACAATTAATAGCGACATGCTTATGCTGGATTCCTTATCAATATGAAGTTTATATAGGAATGCGAGGAATGCATAATGCACTCATCCAAAAATATGTCCCTGGGAAAAATAGCACGAAAGATATAGCACATGCTGTGATTTTATTTCTTGACAGCACAGCTCTGCACCTTGTAGCCACATAAATGTATAAAATAAGAAATCATCAGAGGAGGAGAATAAATAACTTCCTTAGCAAGTCAGCATCAGTTACTATGCAGTGGTGAAAGTATCTGCACTCCACTCAATGTTACCAAAAAAGGTTCAAGAATCTTGGGCAAGTATTCAAATCTGCAACAAAATCCAGT
>NC_051409.1:42394747-42395209 GCF_015228065.2 Penaeus monodon
CAGTCGTCTATCTTCCTCCGCTTCGCCTTCCCCACGTGAGCCTCGCCTCTCCCACGTGTGCAGCATACACGCAACCGGATCCCGTTCTCAGTTGCGCAATAACTTCTAATCCTGTTCTCTGACAGATTATTCTGCTGTCCACAGAGAAATATTCGTACCTCTAGCCACTGCCCCTGTCCTCACGTTCAATCCTATCCCATAGAAAAAAAGCATCATTCGTTACTTTCATGAGTCACGCAACTCGCATGAGATATTTGGCGCATTTTTTCCTCGGGTAAATGGATCTGAACATTTATTTCCTTGTCACTCAAGTAGGTAGCTTACCGGAATTGTTGAGAGTCGTCAGAGCCCCCCCCCCCTTTCCCTAAAGAAGGACAACAAATTATGAAACTCGTATCAGCACACGGCCGTACCCCGTAACAACGCTTCCGGTCACCGTGACAACGCTTCCGGTTATGCTTT
>NC_051409.1:42405356-42405694 GCF_015228065.2 Penaeus monodon
CATATATGTTTTAATGCATTTGGTTGTAAGTATTCCATTTTAATTCCCATATTTTATTAATTTCAGCATGGTAGTTTTTAAGTCTAGGGATTTTTTATTAGAGCACATATGCAACATTTTACTTCTTAAAATGTGGAGCACCCGTGAGAGAACCGTCGGCCAAGGAAATGGGCGGGGTCAAAGTTGATCTAGCCACCTTGGGTGGTGACGGTCGGGTCTTCTGCTCGAAGGGGTGATTGGGGCAAGGAGGCGGAGAGACAGGGTTCAGCTGGTCGGCGTAAGTGGTTGTGTGCGCGCGGTGGTAGACAGGTCGTAGTATTAGGAAATACCGGTGCCTC
>NC_051409.1:42405742-42406023 GCF_015228065.2 Penaeus monodon
GTGCTTTTCAAGTAATTCCAATTTTTATTAATGCTGAAGTAACCCCCCCCCCCATGGTTCAACCATTTACCATTTTACTGGTTTTTGTTCTTTTTAAAATATACTCCTGATTTGAACCCTTATTAATGTTTCAATGAGTTCCTCACCAAAATGATTATTATTGTAAAGGTAAAGGAAAGGCAATGTGAAAAGTGTTAAATGGATCGGCGACTTGGAAATATTAAGATATAATTCAATTATATTCTGAGATTTTATAGGTAATTATAATAAACCTTTCACTA
>NC_051409.1:42406259-42406538 GCF_015228065.2 Penaeus monodon
CCTTGCCGGAGAATTTGTTTATCAACAAATCAGGGCAGGTACGTTGAAGTCTAAAAAGAGGAAACAGCGATTTGAGTATTGTGAGCGCCTGATCACTAAAGACCCCGCGCACGGGGACGCTAGTTGGGTTGTTAACGGAGGGAATTCCATACAAACATTTGTTGTGAACGATCTGCAGAGGGATTTCACTCAAATACTGTTGGACGAGCATTTAGGTATAGCTTCCTAATTACGCCTGAGCAAATTCGAGACTCGCGAGTGTGAGGTGTACTCGCGTGC
>NC_051409.1:42411176-42411624 GCF_015228065.2 Penaeus monodon
CGTCTTATTATCTACACCGTTACGTCATCATTTTCCTAATGAATCAGATCCCTTTTGTACATATGTATTTAAGCTACAAAATATGGTTTTTATTTTAAATAAAAGCTTTGGATATATTTTTTTTTTTCTTATAAATCTCCAGGCTAATGAGTGAGGATATTTATAAATCATGTTGAACGGGGCTATTTGTGACAATTTTTGTATGAGGACCCTTTTTCACGCAGGAGTTGCTTATATAGTCTTATTATATGGCATTACTCATTTGCTAGAAAATGTTTTTCATGTTCTGTAATCGCCTAATATTGAGTACAATATTCTTAGAAGCAGCAGCTAAACAACAGTGCTATTACACTCATGACATACAAGTCGGATAATACTCATTCAATAATTGTAATGTATAGGGATCGGATTTTACTGTTATGGAGTTCAGTAAACTCACTACGTACGT
>NC_051409.1:42411755-42411934 GCF_015228065.2 Penaeus monodon
TTATGTATTTCTATACATTATTCTATCAATATGTATTAATACATATTAATGTCACCAACGGAATGGAATGTATTTCTTGGTATATTAGAGAAAGAAAGGGTCGAAATAGAGAAGAAAGCGAAAGAAATACAGAAAAAAACGACATACGTGCGTCATTACTCATAACGGAAAAATAAATT
>NC_051409.1:42412017-42412337 GCF_015228065.2 Penaeus monodon
GTTAAAGCCCAAATTCCATGAAGGCTAAATACATTACACGTAAACTCAGGAAGAGCGAAGAGGAGACAGATAAGGTTAGGTCGTCACTTTACTCAGTAACGACCTAACGAGCGAAATCTTCTCTGTAAACTATGCTTTCCTTTGCACATTTTAAAACATTTTTTTTACTCTTATTGTATAAATAGACTACAGTTACACATTCAACAACAGAGAGAACGTGCTTGCAAACGAGTTGTAAACATGTTTTCCGTGAAACTATTTTAAATTTGCAAAAGGAAACGTTTTCTCTAATCTTGTTATGTTTAGAACTTTTCTGTGCC
>NC_051409.1:42415894-42416100 GCF_015228065.2 Penaeus monodon
GTTACAGCATAACTTAATAATTGTGAAAGACTGATTGGCTTTAATGATTAGATTCACACACACAACGTGTGTGTCTCTCTCCCCACACACACACACACATATATTAATTTTGAAGAGATTCAACACACACCCAGTTATGGTGTGTGTGTTTGAGTATTTTTTCTCTCTCTCTCCGTCTCTCACACACCATGTAGGTGTGTGTGTGA
>NC_051409.1:42416976-42417395 GCF_015228065.2 Penaeus monodon
GCACACAACCCACTAATCACGGCTCCCTGACAAAGAATTGAACTTTTTACCACCTCTTCACAGGTCGGTTGAACTTCCTCCAGAATTCCATGTAAAGGACGGTCAGTGGCGAGGAAATAAATCGAGATAAATACAAGCACAAAAGGAGTTGCTAGTAGTGACGCGCCTAGGCTAGTGAGTGATAATGCATCTGCTGTTATTTGTGCATACTAGCTTATATAATTACAATATGAAAAATATAAACTTATTATGCAAAAGATTTCAATGTGTTTTCTAATTTAACATGAATCATTAGGCAAAATAGCTAAAGTGTGTGAATCTAATACAACAATATAAAATATTATCCGTCACAAACAAGATTAATTTTGAAACATATTGCTGTCTGGCACTGCTGAGGCAGAGAAACATATCATTTAATA
>NC_051409.1:42417478-42418204 GCF_015228065.2 Penaeus monodon
CATTTTTGAAATTATACCAAAAAGTGATGCCCTTTGCACAACCTGGGGCACAGTCCTATACAAAGTGTGGCCTTTAATCGCCATGGAATTATGAGGGCGAAAAAAGCATGGAATTTATAACGTATGGTATGTCTTCTATGTTTTTGGGATACATGAGACTGAAACTAAAATATATTTTTTATTACATTTTCTCTGGAGTCATTAGTTGCGATCGACCAAAATTGACTGAAGAAACTTTTAGCAATTTTGCAGCCATTCTCCTTACCAAGTGGGAGGTCAGTGCAATATCAACCTTTCCATCCCACACGAATTCATTTGTTAAGGGTGAGCAGAATTATAGAAAGAAAACTATTCCTTATTGGCGGGAAGCCATTGACAAAACAAGAGTGTTCACAGTGATCAGACTGAAGAGTAAGAAATTCCTGCTGCCTCTGTGGCCTAATAGTTCTGCTGAGTTTTCTCTCCTTCTTATATGCCCCTGATGAGGAGTAAATCGAGGAGAAAGCATAACCTAAGCGTTGTCACGGTTACCGTAAGCGTTTGTTACTGGGTACGGCCGTGTGCTGATACGATTTCATAATTTGTTGTCTTTCCTTTAGGGAAAGGGGGGGGGGGGTCTCTGACGACTCTCAACAATTCGGTAAGCTTACCTACTTTGAGTGACACGTAAATACATGTTCAACCCATTTACACGAGGAAAAAATGCGCCCAAAAAAAAAAAATAAG
>NC_051409.1:42418232-42418489 GCF_015228065.2 Penaeus monodon
CCAGGCGAAAAAAAAAAAAGTTTGCGTGACTCCATGAAAGTAAACGAATGTCTTTTTTCTATGGGATAACGTTGAACGTGAGACAAGCGGCAGTGGCTAGAGTACATCTTTCTCTGTTGAACGCATAATAATCTGTCAGAGAACATGATTAGAAGTTATTGCGCAACTGAGAACGGGTATCCCGGTGCGTGTATGCTGCACACGTGGGAGAGCGAGGCTCCGTGGGAAGGCGAAGCGGAGGAAGATAAGACGACTGT
>NC_051409.1:42420844-42421110 GCF_015228065.2 Penaeus monodon
GCAAAACTTAATAATTTGTGAAAGGATTGATTGCTTTTAATGATTAGATTCACACACACAAACATTTGTCTCTCCAACAACAACGAAGAACGTGGAATAAACGTGAACCAGAGACAGCGCGAAGTGGAGCGCCAGAGCGGACACACACCCAACACCTAAGATATATGATGTATAGGATTCAACACAAACACAGTTATGTGTGTGTGTTATGTGTGTCTTTTCTCTCTCTCTGTCTCCACACACACGCATTTTGTGTGTGTTGTGAA
>NC_051409.1:42422105-42423633 GCF_015228065.2 Penaeus monodon
GCGCACACCCACACTTCACGTGGCTCGCTATGTGACAAGAATGAACTTTTTACCACACCATCTTCTGCGAGCGGTTGAGACTTTCCTCCATAATGCCATGTAAAAAGGGCGGTCAGTAGGCGAGGAAATACTCGAGATAAATACAGCACAAAAGGATTGCTAGTAGTGACGCGCCTTAGGCTTCGTGAGATAATTGCATCTGCTGTTTTTTTTGCATACTACTTATATAATTACAATATGACACAATCATAACTTATTATCAAAAAGATGTCAATGGGTTTATACTTTACAGGAATCATTAGGCCAAAATAGCTAAGTGTTGAATCTAATCAACATATAAATATTATCCTCACCACAACAGAATTTAGTTTGGAAACATTGCTGTCTGCCACTGGCGTGTGAGGCATAGAACAGACTTTTAATATTATATTGTTTGTGCGTGAGTGTGTGTTGTGTACAAAGGCAAATACAGGTATGTCAAACCTCTGCATATATTTTATATACCTCATTGAGTTATTTACATTGTTGTGAAATATACCAAACAAAGTGGGATGCCTTTGCCAACAACCTGGGGCAGCAGATCTATACGAAAGTTGTTGCGCCTTAAGTCGGCATGGGAATTATAGGGCGAAAAAAAGCACTGGACATTAATAGACGTATGTGATGTCTTCTAGGTTTTATAGGTACATGCGAATAAGCCTAACATATTCATATTTTTATTACATTTTCCTCTGGATCAAATTAGTTGCAATCGACCAAAATTTACTGGAGAACTTGTAGCTTTGCCAGCCATTTCCTTACCAGTGGAGAGTCATGAAGTATCAACCTTCATCCACAAACGAATCTCATTCTGATTAAGGTGACAGATTCATCGAAAGAAAACACTATGCCTTATTGGAGGGACTCACATGCAAACAAGAGTGTTCAAGTGAATCAGACTGAAAGAGGAAGAGAATTGCCTGCTGCACTCTGTGAGCCATACGTTTTCTGTAGAGGTTGCTCTCCCTTCTAATGCTCTGATAAGCATTCAATGCGAGGAGGAAAGCATACCGGACAGCGTTTGTACACGGTGACCGGAAGCGTTTGGTTACTGGGTACGGCCGTTGTGCTGATAACGAGTTTCATATTTGTTGTCTTTCTTTAGAGGAAAGCGGGGGGGGGGGGGGTCTCTGACGACTTCAAACAATTCCGGTAAGCTCCTACTATGAGTGACAAGGAAATAACTGTTCAGAAATCGATTTACCGAGGAAAAAATGCGCCAAATATTTTCAGGCGAGGTTGCGTGACAGTCCACATGTTGAAAGTAACGCGAATGATGCTTTTTTTGCTATAGGGATAACGATTGAACGTGAGGACAGCGGTCAGTTGGCTAGAGGTACGATATTCTCTGTTGACAAGCAAATAATCTGTCAGAGAACAGGATTAAGTTATTGCGCACTGGAACGGGAATGCCGGTTGCGTGTATGCTGTGCACACGTGGGAGAGGCGATTCTCACAGTGGGGAAGCGAAGCGGGGAAGATATACGCG
>NC_051409.1:42423752-42424238 GCF_015228065.2 Penaeus monodon
ACTGGCTTTTGTTGACAGATTGAATCCTTGCACCAGAAATTCTTGACCTTATTTTGGTACATATATAACATTTGCGTGGAGTGGCAGATACTTTCACCACTGGAACAGTAATGATGCTGACTTGCTCATGAGTTATTATTACTCCTCTCAATGATTTCTATGTGTATATCATTTAATATGCTACAGGTGGCAGGATGCTGTGCTGTCCAAGAAATAAAATTACAGAATGTGCGTCGTATTTTCGTGGTATTTTTTCACAGGGCATATTTGTGGTGATGATTGCATTAAACATGTCATTCCTATGTATACTTCATCTAGAATCAAAGAGAATCCAGCAATATGGCATGTCGTCTATTAATTGTGTGTGGACTCACCATTTATTAATTTTATGCTTTTTTCTGAGTAAGCTTGCCTTATTAATTGTGTGGCTTAATATCCAGTATTGCTACACCATGTTTTTACTTGACTCCATATATATAATCGGTA
>NC_051409.1:42424324-42424683 GCF_015228065.2 Penaeus monodon
CACCCTATTAATGCTTGGTAATAACTGAGTCTGGTATCACACCAATGAGACATAGGAGAAGAGGCGCTTGCTTGTGCTGTCGTAAGTTATCTATTTTGCTTCTTGCATGTAGAGTGCATTTCTACCTTATTATGCTTGTCGATTTCATTGTGTTTGACATCATGCTTCAGTGTGAAGGGCTACAGGCATTAATTCTTGAATTTTTATTGTTCATTGTAGTCTGATAATCAATGACTATTGTGTTTGCGCATATTATTGAGTATGTTCGTAATTTTATAGTTTATTATTGCCTAAAATTCTTCTACATCTTCATTGTCATGTGTGTCAGGACAAGTGCCTGAGCTTCTCCTTTAAACATT
>NC_051409.1:42424890-42425067 GCF_015228065.2 Penaeus monodon
TAGAATGATTTCAACTCACACAGAAAGAAGAGTGGAGAAAAGGGGACCATTGTGTCGCAGGGAGAAAATTCAAGACTAACTTTTTACCATCTTCCACACTAGAAAATTCCTGTAGATTTAAAAAACCTTAATTCAATAATAACGAGGCGTAGAGATTAACAACACAAGTGACATATT
>NC_051409.1:42425090-42425836 GCF_015228065.2 Penaeus monodon
CTTTGACTGAATTTAATTGCTAAGAATGACTACTCGAAGAGTTGTACCGAGAAAAATACGAGGATGACTTTAGAGCTAAAGCGATATACACTCACCACCTCCCTCGCCCCAATGAAGAAAAGACGAAGAAAAAAGAAAAATACACAAAGACGATGAGAATCTAAAAAATAATGTTATAGGCATAAAATTCACAAAAGAAATGTTATGAATACTACGTGAAGTGAAATGTATCGTGTCCCTCGTTGCAGCCATATTTCCCTCTTCTCCTATTTATTTCTTCTTTCCGTCCTCCCTCATTCCAATTTCGTTTTCACTTTAACTGTTTATTTTATAAAAACAAGAACTAATTCATTCTGATGGCATCTCTTACGTGCCAATTTGCGTTTTTTGTTATTTTCCAACCAAGATGGCCGCATAAACTACATGTAATTATGCAATCACAAAGGAAAACAAAGCTTTTTAATGCAAACGGAGATTTCGGTTACAGGCGGAGAGCATGGTCGGAATAAAGAGAATTAAAGTGGCAGATAAAATGTTCGCTTCTATTCACTTATTAGATGAATATAACGGTCTGTTGCCCGCGCTTCTGCAGGAAATAGTCCAAACGCTTTTAAACAGAAGAAACATAATAAACTGCATACTCGAACGAATTCGTTTCAGATATACTGCCCATGATTCTGGTCTCCATCTTGACTTAGGGCTGGGCAGGCACCACGTGTGGAACTCCAAAACATTGTCACTGATAC
>NC_051409.1:42427153-42427724 GCF_015228065.2 Penaeus monodon
CGGAGCACGCTAAAGAAAATTTTTTGTATATAATAAACATTACTAATTTGTAGTCGAAGTTATGTTGCTGTTTTGAATATTATACATTTCCCTTTCTGTGAACAGGATGGGGGGAAAACCCACTACAATCTGCGACCTGCTTTTCCTGTCACCGCATAAAACGGAAGAGGTAGAACATTTATCTCTCCCTACTGGCCCCCCCTCCTTTCCTTCCCTTCTCCCTCGCTTTCATCCCTCTCTACCTCTCTTCTTCCCTTCCCCTCTCTCACTCTTTGCCCTTCTCCCCTTCCCTCTTTCTCCCTTCTTTCCTTCGTTCCATCTTCCTTCCCCTCGCTCTCCATTCTCCCTCCTTTCCTTCAATCCTCTTCCCTTCTGCGCGGAAAGTACTACGACCCAAGACCCGCTATGCATTCAGTTGAAGACACGAAGAACAAATAAAAGTACAGCAAAGAGGAGGACGTGCCCGAGTACAACGAGTAGGATTTCCATGTCCTTTTGTCGGCGTGAAACAAAACAGCCTCTTCCCTTCACGACTCCCTTCTTATGCGTCCCAGAAGCGTAATATAAAAAT
>NC_051409.1:42430707-42431173 GCF_015228065.2 Penaeus monodon
TCCTCTTACATAGACTGATTAGAATTATTTGCTTTTGAGTCACAGTCACAGTTATGAGAGGTAAATTGTTTACATGTATGTTATTGAAAAACCATCTTTTATAAAAACGTCCCTATATCTACTGTTAATCATGTCGACTAGGAAAGGTGTTCATGGTATATGACAGATTCTGATTTGATTCTAGATCTTTATTTAATGCATACTTTCCTCTATCCATATATAAGCAGTAATCGGAAATATGTGTTGTAAGAAATGAAACGGCAACCACTTCAGCTATACTAATATGGATGCAACTTTACATTCGCTACTAATCAAACAACTTTAATCGAAGCATATGAACAAAAGATACACTGTGACAGCCAGCGATGTTCATTTTGTTTCTGGCTGACAACATCCGACAGGACTTGGCCATTATGCTGCAGCATACAGGCTGTCCATGAAACCCCTGGGTCGGGGAGATGAACGG
>NC_051409.1:42431365-42432491 GCF_015228065.2 Penaeus monodon
AATAACTGCAATCATCATACATCATAAACGTGTCAGACAACTACGTATTACGAATGAAATGTCTATGACCTTACATTATGTGGAGTAGGGAATCCCAAATAACCAGGTGGTCGAGATCACAGGGACAGTATTTTCCTACCGTTTTTACGCGTCGCATCATCTTTGCAATCCGCAAAGTGAGTTAAGAGGAATACTTTTTATTTTGTTTATTTCTATATTCTTAGTTATTTAGTCGTGAATGTATCTTTTGCCCTAAGATAACATTATATCGAATATGTTGAATGTTGACACCCACTCTTTGCACATTTAAACGTTCACCTTAATATTATGTAGTATCAGTAACAACACCAAATTAAGTTTCGTTTATGTTTGCCACAACACTAAGAACAATAAATCATCGTTTGTAAAAAAGATAACAGTGGTATCACATTCACATTAATCTTCAGTCTTGAACACAGCTGAGAAATCCAAGTTTCCCAAGAATAAACATAAGAAAAGATACTCGAAATTGTGGAATCAATATCCTCAACGTATAGAATGACTCCAAAAATAATTTTATTATTAGTTCAGAAATAAAGGACAATAAAATCTAGAAACCTCTGCTACTGTGAAGACCATAAACGCTGTTCTAGAGGGAAATGAACCTTCTGTGGTATGGACTGAGATGATCTATGATTATGAAACCTTCTCTCTCTTAAGAAATATCTTTAGTGATAAACGTTTCCTTTTAACCGCAATGCTTTTTTTTCAGTGATTATCTACGCACACGTGCATCAATAAAAACCACGCATACACCTCATAACCGTGGATCTACGATCCATCTGGATGTCTCTCTAGAATAGTTTTATATATTAATTAACATGGGCAGTGACAAAGAATTCGCTGGCACTAATCTTCAGATCTGTACAAATTACAACATACCACATATCTTGCACACATGAGAATCACGGTTGACTGTTGTGCTTGTATCAGACGGAGATTGGCATACTCATTGAGCAATCTTGGCGAACTTTGGAAGGCAAAGAGAAGCACATGAATTTGATATTTCAGAAAGAACGTCCGGATATAATTTGAAGAGAACTGTGCTCGCCTATTTCGTCCATGTAACACATAATCTGTAGAGAGA
>NC_051409.1:42432611-42433809 GCF_015228065.2 Penaeus monodon
CTTTCTCTTTTTATACTAAGAGTTTAAGAACCGACTAGATGGATAGAAAGAATGATTAGAATAGGCAGATAGTTGGAACAATTAGGTAGATGATGGGAGGAAGACGAAAGAGAACAGTTTGCCAGTAGTGATCTGAAAATGCGAGTGCGAAAAAAGAATATTAGACATCCTAGAACACCTGAAGCTTTCATAGTGCGAGAACAAACAGTGGAAAAACGTGATCTAAATACAACACCCGTTCAGGGCAATCATTCACGTACGGCATGTCTACATTCCACTCTCCTCTTGTCATCTGCTCCGTTTCACGCTCTGTCCTTCTTTCACTTTTTTTCTTTCTCTCATACGTACCTCTACCTCTACACAAAATATGTATCCTCGTCATGAATAGGGTAGCAGACGAGCGACCCGCACCTTAGGCTGGTGAATTTCCTGCGGATCTAAAGCCTCTTCTTGCCAAGAAAGCTAATGTAATTTTCCGGGGGGACTGAGCCATTTATGAATAATGTCTTAACAGTTACTATCCGTAGGAGACTGTCTTTAATCATCGTTACATATGAACGGCCTAAATTTATAGCTTTCAATAGGGCAGTGACTCAGGTTAATGTAAAAATCGAAAATATACTGACGCTAAAAAATACATTAAAGGCAAATGTCTTAAGATTATCATTGTCTGAGACGAGCATAACATAGGATCACAACAAATAACAACAAAAAACATCCTCGGTTTCTCATCTATTCACACTACCAGTGAGTGAGTGTCCTAAGGTTTTAATATGTATTGTAAATCACTAGCCATTTGTTAAACTCACATGTTTCTGCATTATTACTCTTTTTATTCTTCTTGCATCTTATTATAGGGGGAGGGCATGTACATGAGAGGAGAGTGTGGGAGGAAAATGAGGTGACAGAACGTGAGGTAGTAGAGGAGAAGTACCGCTTCGATGATCGGAACGAGTATCAATCAGTCCTCATGAACTTCCCGAACATCCTTCTTGGCTGCCTCAGCCCGAGCAGCATCCCAAGTCACTTTCATCTGAAAATAGCCTTCTTGGAGCGCGTCAGCGCTGATCATTAAATCCTTTTCTTGGGACATTGCACCGGGCGATCTCGGGAGAGAAACTCTGGAGTAGCAATTTTGCTCGTGAAGGGAAGGGAAGGTTTTCTATCTTTTCAAGACCGAAACCGTTAATGATGCAAC
>NC_051409.1:42438010-42439811 GCF_015228065.2 Penaeus monodon
CAAAAAAGAAGCACAATGTAATACCTCCCCCTTAAAAAGAACAAGAAAGTAAATTACTTTCTTTTTTACGGAACATACTCGTCTTATGCCAAGTTTACATACGAAAGGCATTATATAGAACATATTAGGCTGGCATAATCACTTCTATTTTAGATTAGATTGTACATTACATCATATCTTGAAGTATTTTTTTTTTTTTCTTTTCTATGAGACACAGGCACTTAACTGCTGCAAAACAAAAAACATATTAGAATACAATCATATACATGAAATCAGGACATAGTATTTTTATAATGTATCATTCTGCAGACCCTTATACTATTGCCTAGCCTCGGGACAAAGCATTAGCCAGTCACATTTTCCTTTTCTCTTATACTGATAAACACTGAGTTATATTTTATGAATCTCTAAGCTCCATCTTAGAATCCTCTGGGTTCTTACAGCTCATTTTAGATATAAAGGATTTAGTGATTATGGTCCTGTTAAATCTTTACAAGCTTCTTAGTAGGAGAATACAAATAAGTTTCCAAAGTGCCATTCCAGGCTAAAAAATCAAAGCATGTGTTTCTTTCTCTCTTGTATAGTCATTTCTCGATGCTTGTTAAATTTCCTTGGAGAAAATAAACCACTGTATGATCAACACCAGTTCTGCATCAGCCTGTGTCTAAAGCTGAACGAAGCCCCAGCACCCATATCACTAGCGTCACTCCCGAAACTGGACCCTTCTCACAGTACGGGTGAGATAAGGATTGGTGAACGGACATCAGAGGCATGCTTTTACGTCTAACAATGCCTTATCCCTGGAATCTTGACCAAATAAATTTACCCGTTTTGTTTAGTGTAAATATGTCAGTGAGGGCAACAAATATCGGAAAATTCTTCACAAACCTCCTATGTAGTGGAGCCGGCCATTGCCGAGGAACCTTCAGTGTGCTCTCCTTCGACCTTGGTACTGGATCATAACTATTTCTATTGCTCCATCTTGCTATTCAAAGGACTTGACCTGTCCCCTGACCAACTTCTATCCCAGGTAAGGTGACCGCTGTCATGTGCGAAGTCCAACATCCTGGCAAAGGTTTACCGTATAGGCAGGTTCGCTTGGTCGCGAGCCTCTCCAACAGTGGCTGCACCTGCTCCAGATCAGTTCCAACCCCAGTTTTCACTGTAAATTTATTATATCATACCAAGTATCTTTTACAGCCATCTAATCTGACATTAGACCATTTAAATAAACGCTGGACGCAGGTTGCTGGAGCGGTTTATTAAAAACCAAACTCGCGATTACACAGGTGAACGTATTGAAAGAGTCCATCTGGTGTCACAAAGGCAGATATTTCTTCGCTTCTTCTGTATGGGGATTTCCAGTACCCCCTTTACAAAACGATAGTCTATCATTGATTACAAAACTTGACCTGGCCCACACTGGTACAATGAATGCACTCATCATAACACGGTATAGATAAGAGAACGCGTCACTTGTGATTGTGTTGTCACCTTCCGAACATCGTGCGAAAGCGATTCCACCGTCGGGGCCTTGGGATAACTAAGCATACCTGGGGAACTAAACCACGACTCCTCACCCTAGAGATACACTCACAATGATCTCCGTTTATCCCAACAATAATAAACCAGAAAATCATACAATCTTAATACCATACATAGCATAACTTTATATGGGCATTATCTATATGAGGTAGTTGCTTTATCGGAACATTATCACCAATAGCGAATACTCATGATAGCATGTGTCACTCGTACGACCCCTCGAATGTGAAAATATGACATGTATACGAGAACACCA
>NC_051409.1:42439846-42443804 GCF_015228065.2 Penaeus monodon
TCCAAGAGTAAGTTAGTCAGCTGCTGCTGTTGTTAGGAAAATGAATCTGATGAAAACAAAACTTGTTTTTCTCTAGTTATTAAGAATATCAGAATTAATTAATTAGTACAGTGATCACACTCAAACAAGGGTATCTTCATCATTGCTCTTTAACAGTCTCTCATATCCGCTACGTCTCACGTCATTTAGCATAACTGCATGTGTCTCTTGCATTATCTACCAGTGATGCGGATAATCTTGCGTATCTGTTCTTACATATTCTTTATCTGATTTATACTGGCGAATTCGTGCTTCTTTTACGCTATAGTGTGGTAGATCTGAAATTACTAAATTGCAGGTCACTTGACTACTTTTTTCTCTAACAATTACATGGTCAAAATAACGAGCCTTCCAGTGACTGCCCAAGGGACGGGTAGGAAGACCAGTTACTTTTTCTCCTGGGAAAACATATCGTGACTGAGCGATCTCTGTCCCGTAACGCACACGATCCTTCATCGTCCTCTGGTGGCCTCGTCAATAGGGTTCTCTCTTGTCCAAGCGTCACATACTCTTGGAGTTCAACGAAGTCATTACATGGTTGATATACCAAACTCTGTGATCCATTACTAGACCATACTCTCTTTTAACATCTTTAGTGGAAAACCTCTCACCTCATGCCGACTAAAAACACAAAGCTCACAATAAATGGGCTAAACCCCATGTATCCTGCCACTTCTCTAGCGCACACAATAAGCTCGGAGACCCATTTCATCCCACTGTTCGTACGTCTCATGACAGATAAATATGCTATATTCCATATTTTCTGCATGTTTGTGTGGAATTGCTCTCCACGCGCGCCCTGGCGCGCTGGGTGAACGCACTTGACACCTGATGCTGTGTATGTCTCCATAACCGTCGCATGGCTGCCATGTGATGAGGATACGGCCCTTAAAGAGGAGTTACTGCCTTGATCAACTGGATCGACCCTAGGTACACACCGTAAGTTACGAGAAGAATTTAGTGAGCTCTATTGATTATGGTCTTGTCTACTAATATTGCGTAAAGGAAATCGCCATCAGGATATCGGGTGTAAGAACACAATGATAGTGGAGGAGATATATATATACATAGACTTTGTTTTGGAGAGCGGGCCAACCACAGGTCTATAATTTACGTGCATAAAAATGGGTTCAGAGATCGCCAAGGAAGATCGGATACAACTCGGCGCGGCAGGGAATACTTCTGGTTAGGTTTCCCACGACCTGACAACTGATAAGAGCATGATTTACAATAATTTACAAACATCTCTACATCACCCCGGCCAATAGAAATGGTTCATTATTTTTTCTACATGTTTTGTTAATACCATATGACCTATGACCATGGTGAATCATGATACAAAGGCTAAGGACTCTGTGTCCTGTAAGATTTTTTTTTTTGGACAACGACCTGGTGTAATTCACGAGTGACAAATTACGTCTCAGCCAGCAATGCCCACGTGACGAGGCCAATACACTCCAACTTTCATCATCAAGACAGGCACGTCACCCTTCTTATAGTAACACCACAGGTATAAGTCGGGACACAAAGGTAATTTTGTGACCAGCATAATTCAAGAAAGACAGCAATCTTAGACCAATTCTGCGCACATTTTTGACAAAGTGATCAACAAGCCTCACCTTTATCAACGGGGAGCCACTTATCTTATGTTCGATCGACCAGCCTCAGTCCTCTCGTGTGGTTACAACGATGAAGGTTGGTCTACTCAAGTCCCAGGGGGGTAACGTTTTTCCAGGTACCAAAACATTCAACCATTGCCTATAACAAACATGAGCACTCCGTGACTTCGCACGAGCTTGGCGTGGGAGGGTCGTTTATTCCGAACACGGAAACCGTCCAGCCTCCCGCAACAATGGCTCTCGGTGACCGCACAAGCCAGGAAACACAGCCCATGGCATCCTTCTGCAAGCTGTCACAGGCGGTCGCCGGGGGGTTGTTAGTCTGGAGGAACTTAAATTGCTATATATTTTTGTGGTTTAGCAAATATCTTCTCTCCTGTCCAAGAACATACATTTTGCCGCGTAGTAAAATGAATACACTTTACTATCTAATGGGTAATTTTAGGCACCACTCCCACATCTACAATCTTTATATCAAAGCAATGACATTTGAGACATGAACGCTTATAGCAAAGGACATCAGATGCCACGCCCTCACAGCCGGCTATGACGAACATTAATTAGAGCGTCCAATGTACTTTTCTCCCGCAAGGGGCAGATCCACCTTTCCAAAGTCAGTTGACTGCGAACGGCCAACTGTAATTCTCTGTGTACATGTGACAATAGGGCTTCTCACCCACTTTCATCACCCAACAGGCGATAAACTTCCTTCTGAAGCAATGAACGCTTGAAATTCATATCCCTTAACGATTCATCCTAAATCTATCATAGTAGGTCAGAAGCAAATTGACATCTACTAGGACTTTTTATTAGGATTCACTTAAAACATACATTTTGCTGGCAAGAAGCTACGGAACGGTCCTTGGACTATACTTATCATTCTCAAAAGAACCAGCATTTGCTGACACTATGAACCAGCAACTATGCAATTAAAAAGCAACGAACTTGAATAACTTTCATCATTACTAGAGAGATATGAACCAGGACGTGAGTGGCCATCTCTACTTTGTAATCATCTAAAGTCTTCTTACCTTTCAGGGGAAGTGGCGTTGTGGTTTTAACCAATTGTCTTAGGACCGCTCAACCAAAATTTCTGTGGAATCAAAGCAATGAAGATACACTCTTCTGGCCATTCTGGCAGCTAGTCATCTAACACCTTGTAGCAACCCTGTTTTCATTTAATACAAAGCCTTAATGCGGTCAGGTAGGAACATTTCTTTTTTAAATTCTTCCTACAAAAGAAATCAGTTGATATAGCGTTCATAATACATTATACCACATTATCACCATATTCAACACCAACGTGCAAGCAAATCCATCTCTCCCTCTACAAAAATCCAAAAAAAGCCTCTGATTGACGTGCTGCCTTTTTTCCGCAGATGGTACGCACTTTAAAGGCGATATGATCACTGTCGGGCACCATTCGTAATCCTTTTATAACACAGCCATCTTCACTTTTATCTAGTACACGAGAACAATCCACGTTACTGACATTGACGTAATTTCTGTGAGCCTTACCATAAGGAACAAAGACGATTAGTGAAGTACAGCACCGTCCCTTGTTCCTGAAATAGACCAGTTAGAACTAAATAATTGCTATTTTCGTCAAAGTAGTACGGAAGTGTGAATTAATTACTCCCCCCTGTTTAACCCATTACTCTACTGAGAATGGGCAACCTAATGTCACTCTTGCGTTGCGACAGAGAATTTAAAATGGCACACGCAGTGGGTGATGCCTCCATCTGAGCTCTTAACAGCTCCTTATAAATACTAATTTCTCTCCTTCTCTATAGCTAGTTCACACGGGTAAGGGCAGATCACTACGTTCTTCTCTCCGTACAGCACTACTGTAATCTCACGCAATGCGGATGTCACATATTATGTAGTTCAAGTTCTTTTCTATTCCTAACCATATCGCTGGTCATGTTGTCTAACAGTAGTCAAAGTGCACTGGGCATCTAACAATCCATCATCTACACATAATACTTAATCAACATCATTCTCCATTATCTCGAAATTTAAACGGAAACCCCTGCTTACAGTAATTTCCAATCTTTTCCAGCAACGTTCAGCAAATCCGTACTTTTCAAAAATCAAATCCATCACCAGAAAAAAGCCTCCACTATATGGTACTCGAGGATATTGGTTCAACATCAACAGGCATCTCGAAAGTATAACATCCCACTGTATAGTGATAGCTATATTTCAGCAAACAGTGTTCATTACACAGTATCATTATAAATCACAAAGAAACAAATGGAAATCCTCGTGTATGGGACAGGCCCCCAAACCAATTTTGT
>NC_051409.1:42445777-42445870 GCF_015228065.2 Penaeus monodon
AACCACCCCCCACCCCAAACACACCCCCCAAAATACATCCCCTAAAGTATGGTTGGGTGGTGTGTTAAATTAGTTTTTTTTTTTTCATTTTTT
>NC_051409.1:42446338-42446610 GCF_015228065.2 Penaeus monodon
AGGGTTTTTTAAAACTTTTTCATTTCCGGGGAAAAGGCCCCGGGGGCCCACCGCATTTCCCCACCCCGGCTCCGCCCGGGGGGTCCCCAGGGGCCGGCCACGGCCACCAATCTCTAATTTCCCCCCGTGACAGGGCCCCCCCCCGTCCCCAGCTGCCCCAACCCATTGGGGGGGTGACCAACGTTCCAACGAGCTTTTCCCCGGCGCTCGGTAAGCGGGGGGCCAAGCGGTTTTTTTCCGGGTCCCCCACCCCCCGCCAAAACCGCAAAAAT
>NC_051409.1:42448198-42448638 GCF_015228065.2 Penaeus monodon
TCCCCCGTGGATTCCAACTTTGGGGGGGGGTTTGGGGGGCCTGGGGGAAAGGCCCCAACTCTTTTTTTTTTAAAAAAAAAAATGGGGGCCCCAACCCAAGGGGGGGGAAAGGTTTGTAAAGTTTTTGGGGGGAAAAAAAGGGTTTCCCCCCCCAAAGATGGGGGCAAAAATTGTCCCCCCGGGGGCCAATTTTGGGTTGGGGTTTCCCAACTGGGAAAAGAAGCCCCATTTAAAAACCCCTTCTTCAAAAAGGGCCCCAAAGTTTAAAAAGGGGATAAATTTTTTTAAAAGGAAGGGATTTTTGGGAATAAGGGCCCAAAAGGAAAGTTGCCCCCCTGTTTTTTTTTTTGCCAAACCCCGGTAAAGGTCCCCCCCCCTTTGGGTTTTTAGTTTCCCAGCCCCCTCCCCCCCTTCCCCCCCAAATTTTCTGGGGCACCCTT
>NC_051409.1:42451248-42451420 GCF_015228065.2 Penaeus monodon
TGGGGGAAAAATGGGGCCCCCCTGGGAAAAAAGTGGGGTTTTTTACCCCCCCAAAAAATTGGGGCCCCTTTTAAAAAATTTAGAAACAACCAAAAGATGCCCCCTTTTGGAAAAGGTGGGGAAAAAATGCCCTTTTGGAAAAATTCCCCCCCCCCCAGCGTGTTTTCCCCCC
>NC_051409.1:42453341-42453440 GCF_015228065.2 Penaeus monodon
TATCTCTGGAATTAGTCAATTTCTTGTGATCTGAAGATTGACTGTTTCTATTTAAAAGATATTCAGCTAATTCATTATATGAAGGAACTTGATTTCATC
>NC_051409.1:42453992-42454141 GCF_015228065.2 Penaeus monodon
ACATGCTTAGCAACTTTGCTAATGAGGTGTGGGAAAAAGAAGCGTTGCTGGGCTAAGTGAATTGCCTTATACTTACCACAGTGTGCAGCTTCTTTCGATTCATGGAAAAGAGGAAGGATTCGACTTCAAGAGATTCAGGAATAACTACA
>NC_051409.1:42454246-42454541 GCF_015228065.2 Penaeus monodon
CAAGTGTTTTTCCTTTCAAGCTTGATGCAAAGGGGCCGACAGATTATCATTCTGTCTAGCCGATTAGTCCTGGGGGAGGGTGATAGCCGTCGGCAACGCAGCCGGGAAGTAACAAATGATGAGTCGAACGGACCTGTTACATGTGCAGGCCGATCGTCCTCAGGTCCTCAACGGTAGGCGAGGGGAATAATGTACACAATCGGTGCATATCCAAGATTATTCACCTTGCGGAATTGAGTGCGGTTGTCAAAGTCAGTGCTGTGTTTTTCCCCAAAATTGAGGTTGCGTTGGAAGA
>NC_051409.1:42455902-42455982 GCF_015228065.2 Penaeus monodon
TAGCACTAGTAATAAACTTAGGAGCATTATCATTAGCAGTCCAGGATTTCGCAAAGTTGTCAAAGTGTTTTGCACGCGAA
>NC_051409.1:42459081-42459175 GCF_015228065.2 Penaeus monodon
AAACTGAAAATACATTCCCTCTATTTTCAAAGGAAACATTAAATCTATAAAGGAACTTTCTTAAAAAATTTTGGTGTTTCCTTTTTTTTTAATA
>NC_051409.1:42465869-42466050 GCF_015228065.2 Penaeus monodon
TCTGAATTTGGTCTTGGTGAAATTAAAGTATCTGAGGAGTTTGAACAATGGCATCAACAGAAAGTGCCTCAGTCACTTCAGTGGTCAATAAATCATTACTGTCACTTGTAGTCGTTTCGCTAGTGGTCACTGAACCAGTAGAACTTGCAGCAGAACCTGTTGCTGTTGTATCATCTCCTGA
>NC_051409.1:42470609-42470678 GCF_015228065.2 Penaeus monodon
ACTTGAAAAATTTTGCAAAACCCTGGACTGCTAAAATAATTCCTAAGTTTTTTCTAGTGCTACCCAAAA
>NC_051409.1:42470780-42470925 GCF_015228065.2 Penaeus monodon
TCCCTTGTATATATTCGTAATAGATGTCAGGGTGCATGTTTTTAAATTTTCCCGCCCGCCCCCCATTGATATTTGCTGGGTGACTTTAATACCCTATAAATTCACAACTTCCCATCTGCAATTGATTTACCGCTCCCTCCCCTTT
>NC_051409.1:42471298-42471500 GCF_015228065.2 Penaeus monodon
CCCTTCCCCAAATTCCAAAATCTTGTTTTGTTGAAGACTTTGTTCAAATAATAAATTTTTTCAACTATTGACCGTGCTAAAGGTTTCCCCTGCAAGTCCCTATGGCTCCTAGAGCGTCCCCATTATAGGCTTTTGATCATAGGGAACTTTGAATTTTTGTATGCCCCTTTTTTCCCTTCGCAATTTCCCCTTTCATTTAACA
>NC_051409.1:42472091-42472353 GCF_015228065.2 Penaeus monodon
GCAAGGTAAAATTTCCTGACATTGCACCGATCTTGCAAAATACTGCCGCGCCACCGTTTGAGGACCCTTTTGGGAGGACGAGATCCCCCCTGCACATGTTAAGGTCGCCCCGACCCCCATTCTTTCTGTTACCAACCCCCCGGGTTTTGGGCTGCTCCACCCAGTATTTCCCCAGGGAGGAAGAGATCCGGGTTTTAGCGCAACGTAATGAAAATCTGTAGGGCCCCTTAATTAAAGCCTTAAAAGGAATGAAAAAACCTCT
>NC_051409.1:42472457-42472605 GCF_015228065.2 Penaeus monodon
TGTATTATTCCGAACTCTTGAAGGCGAACCCCTTCCTCTTTTCCATAAATCAAAAGAACTGCAAAACTTGGGTTTAAGTATAAGGCAATTTCCTTGGGCCCAGAAAACGCTTTTTTTTTAAAAAACCCTCATTGAAAGTTCTGCATGT
>NC_051409.1:42472723-42472867 GCF_015228065.2 Penaeus monodon
CTACCTTTCTGGGAAAGGAAATCGTTATATTTTAGTCTTCTTTGTTTAACTTCACCGTTTTTGTAAAATATCCTTTTCCCAACAAATCAGGCAAATGTTGGTGTTTGCTTTCCACGACTTCTGTCATTTATTCAGCCCCATAAC
>NC_051409.1:42473063-42473209 GCF_015228065.2 Penaeus monodon
TTAATAAGACATTCCATTCTTCCTTAGTGATACCCCCATTTTCTTTTAAGGGAAATGGAAAAAAGACTACCCTATGACCTCTTTGATAAAAAATCAATTTTCCTTTCATATAAATTGATAAAGAACATTTGACTAATTCCAGAAAA
>NC_051409.1:42473673-42473787 GCF_015228065.2 Penaeus monodon
TCTTACTCCCAGATTACCCCTTATTCTCCCACAATATCTCCTCTGCTAATTTTAAAGGGCCTTTCTTTTTTCCTAAAAAAATGGGAAAAAAATTCGGTTCTACTCTACTCTAAA
>NC_051409.1:42474072-42474159 GCF_015228065.2 Penaeus monodon
TTTATTGTCAGGGGGCACATTCTCTAAAATTCGTGGTTCGGTTGGGCCGGTTTTTTTCTTATTTCCCGACTTTTACCTATTATTTTA
>NC_051409.1:42474299-42474418 GCF_015228065.2 Penaeus monodon
TGAATAAATCCCTACCTGAAAACCCATGTCGGTGTCTTGCTACCCTTAACATTTTTTTTTCCTAGAAATCTCTCACAGAGGCCTACTTTGAACAGAGTGCTTCACCCCCTCGCCGTACC
>NC_051409.1:42474530-42474624 GCF_015228065.2 Penaeus monodon
AACCCTGTTTTTGCTTTCCTTTTTTTTTTCTTGCTGCACAAACTTTTTTCATTTTCATATCTCGAAAATCCCTTTCCACCCTACGCCCCCAAAT
>NC_051409.1:42474744-42474920 GCF_015228065.2 Penaeus monodon
TGCTGCAAACCGTGAGTAGTGCATAAATCAAGACACTCCCAGATGCTTGCTGTCTTTTCGTATATCACTCTTATGGAGTTCAAAGGAAAACCTTACCCTCAAAAAGAAAAAAGTGTGCATCCTACTTTATTTCAAAAACCAAAAACCGGGGACGATTTGGGGGTTCATGGAGAGCG
>NC_051409.1:42475991-42476882 GCF_015228065.2 Penaeus monodon
TTTTCCCTCTCTCCCTCCTCATTACGTCCTGATATCTATTAAGAATTACCTGTGAGGTAGGAAAGAGGACCTGTGGCGTCATCCGTGTAACTACAGCCCCTTGTGATACTGTTTAATGCTGTGACTGCTCTGCCGATGGGGAGACGATCTGAAGGCTAGCTAGGGAGGAAGCTTGCAAGAATTTGCTTGCAACAATTTTCAGTTCATTATTTTAATATGCCTTTATTCGAAAATATCTTTAGATCTCCTTCCTTACGGCTATCGCTAATGTTCTCTAAGTCCTCCCTCTTTTCTTTTCTTTTGTTCCCTCCCTTTCTCCCTCTTTCCTTACGAAAGTAAAGCACACACACAAAAGGAAATCCGTTGAATGAGTAGCAAGAATTAACGTCATTGTGACTGACACACAAACGAAGAGGAGAGTGGGTCAGAAAGAGAGGGAAGAGGAGGTGGGAGAGAATGGGGAAAAGAATAAGGGAGAACAGAAATATAGGTAGGGAGGAAGAAAGAGAGTAGGATAGAGAAAAAAGAGGCAGACAAAAATCCTCACACACTGTTAAAGCCCTATCCTGGCGTCCCTTAAAAAGGCCTGACCGTCTTGGAAAGTGGCTGTGCGTTGTAAGATGACGTACACGTTCAGACGCAGATATACAACTGTATTACATTGCGTCTAACTTCCATCAAAATAGATAGTAATGGACGCCATTAGGGTACGGCCTGGAAAATATTCGTTCAAAGGGTGCCTCTGCTCCCAAAGAAAGGCAGAGAAATAACTTAACCTGGAGTATCTTGCAAAGTGGAAAAGCTGCAGGAGAGTTTCTCGGTCACGCCCCTGAGCAATCACGACCTCCTGTGTCGACCTTCTTTCTTTCCCTTATCTCCACTCCCTTCGCA
>NC_051409.1:42479207-42479628 GCF_015228065.2 Penaeus monodon
GAGCTGAGCCGCCATTATTTCTGCAGTGATGTAACTTCGGCCGACTCACCGCTTATCAAGACGAGAATAAACAGCTGAAAGTCGCACACCCTCTTCTGTGTCTCAGTCAGAACCGACTCCCCCCCTCTCATTCTGCCCTGTCTCTTTCACCCTGCGCCCTCTTTTCCTCATCCAACATTTTCTCACTGTTTCATTTACGTTCTTCTTACTGTTTCGCTGCCTCTCGGTTGTTCCTCTTATCCCGCTTATTGTCCAGACATTAGGTCTAGGAATTCTGCGAATGAATCCTCCGAGTAAAAAAAAAACAAATGAAGGAAACTGCTTTCATGTTGCTCTGATATCAAAATGAAGCATGATGTCACCGAATTGGCCTTTCATTTCACTCATCTGTCGGAGGTCTAACAGCTAACACTGAACCGTA
>NC_051409.1:42479765-42479878 GCF_015228065.2 Penaeus monodon
TGGAAGGTTTACGTAAATTTTGGTGTGCCCTCTCCAAACTAAAGTGTCCCTTGAATATGAGAGATGTACGGGCCAGTTCTTGATGCCAGGGCATTTCTTGACATCACAAAGTC
>NC_051409.1:42480168-42480585 GCF_015228065.2 Penaeus monodon
TTTCTCTGAATTGTAACTCGGGGTAAATGTTTCGATACAAAGAGAAAGAATATCAAAGGGAAGTGAGGAGCCCAGGACAGTGCGCCCAGAACCTTCGCTCACTTTCGGAGCTAATATAAAAGATGCCGAGCTTCTCTCTGCGAGACGAAGAAGTCTAAACGGTAGAGCGATTGTCTTGGCAAATTTCACTAGAACAGAAGCAACTTTCTGAAAGATCTCTTTCAACTTTCTAGACGATACGATTTCCTGTCTCCTTCACAGGATACGGGCAAGATTGGCTTAGATTTCTTTCGACGAGAGGCAACATTTATTGTCAGTTGTATTTTTTTTTTTTTTACTCTTCATGGACTTACTATCATTATCACTGCTACTATTAATTCATAGAAACAATAATACTACTAATAACAGTTTACTGCT
>NC_051409.1:42480692-42481087 GCF_015228065.2 Penaeus monodon
AATATCCTTTTTATATGCTTTATAATTTATTACTACTATATTTGCCAATTTCATCGCGATGGGGATTGTGGGATGTGCGTATATGCGTCTCTTTGTGAATAGAAAAAATAAATTAAAAGATGAATAAACTATATAGAACGAGTGTTTTACTTATATGTAAGCTTCATATTCCAATGGAAGACATTCTCTTACGCGCATTATGCTCATCCAATGGGAGGAATGAAACTAATGTCGGGAGTGGGCCCTGACGTAACCACACAATAAGTGTGCATTATATGTGGTATGATTTGATGTGATTAACTGTTCCGATTTCCTTATATTCTTATAAGCATTTTTTGCATCGTGATTGGTCGATTAGTGAATTCAGGGCAATAACGTACTGTTTCTATCCCATC
>NC_051409.1:42481212-42481348 GCF_015228065.2 Penaeus monodon
CAAATACACACACAGATGAGGTTGTCGCCAACCCAACAGAAATCCTCGGAAGCGACCTCAGAGGCTAACCTAACATCCTTGTACAACGGTGATTCAACTTAGCAATTGGAGATTTTTTCTCTTTCTTTACAGAATG
>NC_051409.1:42481557-42481689 GCF_015228065.2 Penaeus monodon
CCAGAAACAAAAAACAAACCCGGAAACCTTTGAAAAAAAAATTTTTAAATATGGGGGTTTTTTTGTTTCTGCTGTCTTTAAAGGCCCGGGGGTTAAAAGATTTTTTAAAGATGGTATTTTCTTTAAAAGGGA
>NC_051409.1:42481741-42481828 GCF_015228065.2 Penaeus monodon
CCAATTTTTAAAAACTTAAAAATAATGTTTTAAAATATATAGATTACATTTTTAATTAACATGTATGTTGGTTTTTTTGGTTGTTTG
>NC_051409.1:42481861-42481990 GCF_015228065.2 Penaeus monodon
AATAATTATATAAAAATATTTTAAAACATAATGTGTTTTAACAACATAAAATGATTAAATACTTTTAAATATACTTTGATTTTAATTTAAATATAATACAAAACAAAAAAAATTGGGTATGAATATCCC
>NC_051409.1:42482245-42482343 GCF_015228065.2 Penaeus monodon
ATTTTAAAATTTTTAAAAATTATAATTTTTTGGGGGTGGTGGTGTGTGTGGGGTTGTGTGTTGTGAGGTGAGTGAGGTAGAGTAAAAAATAAAAATTT
>NC_051409.1:42483889-42484008 GCF_015228065.2 Penaeus monodon
TTTAACTTGGTAGGGAGCAACTTTTGTTAACAGGGGTAGGAAGGTGATTTTGCACCCAAATTTTAAAAAAAAGTTGGGGGGTGGGCCCCAGAAAAAGCAAAGGTAGTCCAGGCAACCAG
>NC_051409.1:42484733-42485237 GCF_015228065.2 Penaeus monodon
TAGTGAATAATAGTATATATAATACATATAGATGTGGTATGTATTAAATAAATGATTTTGTATGATATAATAAAAATAATACATAAATTAACATATGTATATTACATGCATATAATTATTATATATTTTAAAAAATAATATTAATATAAATTATATTTTAAAATATATGTGTGTGTGTGTGTTATATATATTAAAATAGTGTAGTGGTTTATATATACATAAAAAAAAAAACACACAAAACAGCCCGCATTATAATATATAAAAATAATTAAAATACTTAAAATATTTTAATATAAAAAAATAATATATATATAATATATTTTTTATATAAAGTTTTAAAAATTATTTTATATATTTTTTAAAAATTTTCCAACATATATGGGGGTATTATATAATATAATTGATATATATAATATATTATAATTTTTATATATAAAATATATATTATATTTTGGGTGTTTAATTATACAATATAAAAACACCCCAACGCACGCATATATTAAA
>NC_051409.1:42495548-42495889 GCF_015228065.2 Penaeus monodon
AATCTTGCTTCCCTGACTGCAGAGAGGACTTAGGGGCTTCCTCTCGTGCTTGACAGAAAGCACTGATTTTGTATCACATACCTTTCTCCCATGAATCCTCGGGACCTTTGGCGCCACACATAATCGCCGGCAGAGAGGATCGAGGTGCGTGGGCGAGTACAGAACGCGTGCCTTAGTAAGTGTGGAGCACGTGCATGGGCAAGGTTGTGTATGAGCGTGAGCAGGTGCAGAGTACATGCCTGAGTAGGCGTGGGGCAAGTGCGAGACCACGTAACGATTGGGGCAGGGTTACCACCCGCCTTCACTCTGCGCACAGACAAGGATATCTTGGCCCTACATGT
>NC_051409.1:42496074-42496385 GCF_015228065.2 Penaeus monodon
AACAAGAGGCAGGGAATGTCCAGTGCTTCCCCAGGCGATTCCCCAGTTGGTACCATGAGACATTTCCCTTCGACTTGTATTGTCAACCGCTAAATAGGTCCAGTTTCCGTACCGGGCGTTCGCGGTAGTCAAAATACTGAAACAGAGCCCGACTACGAAAGCCAGCTATACTGCTCTCCATCATCGTCACTTTTGTATATTTCAGTACAGTTAAACAAGAAGCAGTAGAATTATCTACGCATGTATTTTTTTTTTTTTCTGCAAATGATTAATAAGTTACACAGGTGAATTTATTTATATGTCACCTTTTG
>NC_051409.1:42497138-42497920 GCF_015228065.2 Penaeus monodon
TAGCATCAAAACAAGAATTGCTGAAAAGAACCAGAGATAGGAAGCTATGGACAACCACAATCACCTATGTACTGACTTGACACGGGACTTTGAGAGAGAGAGAACCACCTTTTGAAGTATTTACCCATACTTTGTTGATTTCTAGAGAAGTGAACGTGGAAAGTGCCAAGAACATTGACTATCATCCACCAAATAACCATATATAAGGTAAAATAAATGATGACAGTAGTAGTTGCCATATCAGGAATGATTTTTAAAAGTGAAAAAGACGTTTTTCCCATTGAAAACAAGCAACTCCAGTAGATATGACATGTGTGACCAATCTTGGGTTGGCATTCGCGACCCCAGGCCTTCCGCTCCGGCAAAGGCCTACAAAATTAATTAATGTATATTGGATAACATAGCGCTTGGACTATTTCTTGATTTTAGGGTAAGTTACCAGGGAGATCTGGAAACCTTGTCTTGCCAGAATGCATGCACTGGAACTTTACTCACCATAAACAGAGGCCGTGGCGGTCGCTTGACCATGTAGTACCGTCATACATTTTTTCCGAGATCATAAAATTCACAAAAACCTTATTATTTACTTGATTTTAATGGAATGGTCGTCTTAAATAGTGTATTAATGCACATCCAATAATCTAAAGATGCATTCCATGCACTTTCGAGGTTACAAGATATTCACTACTTTTTATGAAATGGCAGCTCTCGGAAGCTCTTGAAGATATTCTTGCTACATACCAGCATAACATACCAAGAACATGCATCAGTACTGAGGATGC
>NC_051409.1:42500043-42500240 GCF_015228065.2 Penaeus monodon
ATTCGTATCATGAATGTTTTTCTTCTGTCTGACGGATAACTTTGCATTGTCAGCCCTATCCATTCAGATAAATACCAGTTCTCCTCCAACTTGTAAACAGTAAATCATTTCATCGCTCGTTGTCTCGGCTTTAAAATTTTGTTTCCTGTGGATGTTACCAATTTTCCTTCTCTTGAGGGATTGGGAGGAGGCGTTTT
>NC_051409.1:42500844-42500998 GCF_015228065.2 Penaeus monodon
TTTCTTTTATTTATTTTCAGAGGAAGGCGTGTGTAGTCATTTTTAGTTTTATGTTTGGGAGCTGATTGACTTGTACATATTTTATATTGTTTACAATTTTATTTTATATATAGGATTTGACTTCAAACACTTCCTTCTGGAAGCATCTCACTCT
>NC_051409.1:42501204-42501353 GCF_015228065.2 Penaeus monodon
GCAGCGAAACCCCTTCGTTCACATCCTGACAAGGGAACGATTGCTAAATAGCCTTCGCAGCGCGGTCTTCGCCCACTCCGTCTGATTCAGCCATTTTGCTTCTAGATTAACGCCAGTTGAACAAGATAGCAGGACACTGATGCCTGGCA
>NC_051409.1:42501706-42501833 GCF_015228065.2 Penaeus monodon
TCCAGAAATTCTTCTTTCTACGACTACAAGACACAGGTAAGGTGCAGCATGCAAGCTATCTGCCCCTTGGAGAAAAATGCGTAATACCCGCCCTTCAGCACCTTCTTCGGCCGAAGCTTCCGTTTGA
>NC_051409.1:42501937-42502151 GCF_015228065.2 Penaeus monodon
TCGCAGCCCACTAGATAGCCTGTTAATTCCTGGCTTGAATAAATCCTGCCGAAGGAATGGGTAACAGTGTCATCATACTTTAAAAATATATGACGACGTTTTTATACGCTAACAGACATTGTGGAGATGTATAGCGAATCCACGATTGAAACAATTTCTACGAGAAGAAATGATGGCTGCGTCCTGTCTTCACCAGGATCTATTTTCATATATC
>NC_051409.1:42503253-42503416 GCF_015228065.2 Penaeus monodon
CAGAGAGAGAAAGCCACAGCCCTTCTTCCCGGTGCTGGATTCATCCTGCCTGATGTATCTAACACCGGGAAGGAGGGCTGTGGCTCTCTAGAAAAGCCTTTAGCTGAGCCTCACATTCTCTAATTGAAACTGCGTTACCCTAAAGACAGCTTGTTGTGTTTTG
>NC_051409.1:42503546-42503813 GCF_015228065.2 Penaeus monodon
TTGCGTGTGTGCTTATTCCCAAGGATTCTAATTTCCTTTCGGGAAGGGGAGCTATAGAGGAGAATGAACATTAAGAAGCAATATGCAGAGCCTGAATTCTTCCATTCTCAAACGAGGGAAACACAAAGAAAAACTAGATCCCGGATTATTTTCGAATAGAAAAGGAGGAGGCAGAATGAAACATAACGAGTATGGTGAATAACAAAATAACAGTATGGAAGGCTAAAGGCATAGTTTAGAAAAGAGAAAATAGGTAAAATTGCCTTC
>NC_051409.1:42503897-42504888 GCF_015228065.2 Penaeus monodon
CAACATCAGCAAAATTATGATAGAAAGGAATAATTCCTTACAAAGATTAAAGACAAGCGCTTCCCATAATCAAAGCCTAGAAATAAAGCTCCAGACCTCCCTATTCACTTCCCTCTAATATGCTTCGTTCATTATTACGCTTTTCATTAACGTTATTTAATTTGATCATCGTTAACTGCAAGACAGCATTAAATTACTGCGTAAATATAAGCACAACACTTCACTACACATCCTAAGGACATTTGAGAACTAAAGGGGCATTAAGGAGA
This sequence comes from Penaeus monodon, assembly GCF_015228065.2. Classification (NCBI taxonomy): domain Eukaryota; kingdom Metazoa; phylum Arthropoda; class Malacostraca; order Decapoda; family Penaeidae; genus Penaeus; species Penaeus monodon. Next base: position 42,504,167 of record NC_051409.1, read on the forward strand.
AATCTTTAACCGGGTTAATGTAACAAAAGACGTGGAAATTACTTTTCATTTTCGAAAATAAGTGAGCTTCGCAATAAGATCATTACAAACCAATGTTTAAAATACTTGAAGCAAAAGTCATCATGAAAGCCTTATCTGGATCAAAGGAATTACAGAAACAAATCCTACCATTGTAACATGGGTTGTATCGTAGGAAAGATTATAGCAGTACGTAAGGTGCATACAAGGGTAAAGCCATTCTTAGTATTTTAACAAACTCATCTCAGCAAAATGGTTTAACTGGAGAGGGAAAGGAACAAAGGAAAAACGAGTCAGCACGAACATCAGTTGAGGTCGCTGACAGTCGTGATCGAGGAGTTGCTAACCCTTTCCATGGGTACAAAACACATGTAACGTTTTCTGGTTGTCAGAATAAAGTTATTTTTTGGATTTCTTTAAGAGCGAACCCAGCCTTTTGCACGGATTTTTTTTCAGTTCCGTAAACAGTATTTATTTTTTTAATGTCAGTACGAACATTTCTTTTTCTTGGTCCTTATATGAAATGACAGTGCGTACCCTAACAGCGTCCCCTAATATTGATTTTGCAAAAGAGAAAAAACATATGACGCTATTGTAAATCTGCTTTCCAGGGTGCATGTCAGCAGCACAAGGGCTTCAGGGCTTTAGGGGATTCTCAATTTTGTATTAAAATCCATCATGACTGAAGCCTCAGGCGGTCGGGA
>NC_051409.1:42505366-42505438 GCF_015228065.2 Penaeus monodon
GCACCAACGTCAACCAGCCATATAAAACTCCCAGTAATATCGTCAACCCTTCTTGGTTGTCGAGCCATCAGG
>NC_051409.1:42510290-42510545 GCF_015228065.2 Penaeus monodon
AAAACCGGGGGTTAACAATTTAACAATAATCCGATTCACATTTATTGCAACAGAAAATAATCATTTAGCTCGAGAGATTATATTTTGATACGTAGTCTACGCAGTATTGTTTTTCAAAAGTATGTTTTTTGGCATCACGTGCAGAAACTTGCCTTAAGATAAAGATTAGACGTATTCAATAATTTTATTTTCTTTTTTGTGTGTGCATGTAATTCGATTGTGGTAATAATTGGTAATAATTATTCTGATTCTTTG
>NC_051409.1:42510935-42511226 GCF_015228065.2 Penaeus monodon
ATGGGACAAAGAATCAGTTAAATTAAAAATTAGTATTGATATTCAACTTTGATTTTACAAAGAATCAGAATAATTATTACCAATTATTACCACAATCGAATTACATGCACACACAAAAAAGAAACATAAAATTATTGAATACGTTTAATGTTTATCTTAAGGCAAGCTTCTGCACGTGATGGCAAAAGACATACTTTAGAAAACAATACTGCGTAGACTTACGTATCAAAATATAATCTCTCGTAGCCTAAATGATTATTTTTCTGTTGCAATTAAATGTGAATCGGATTA
>NC_051409.1:42516505-42517501 GCF_015228065.2 Penaeus monodon
TCCCGACCGCCTGAGGCCTCAGTCATGATGGATTTTAATACAGAATTGAGAATCCCCTAAAGCCCTGAAGCCCTTGTGCTGCTGACATGCACCCTGGAAAGCAGATTTACAATAGCGTCATATTGTTTTTTCTCTTTTGCAAAATCAATATTAGGGGACGCTGTTAGGGTACGCACTGTCATTTCATATAAGGACCAAGAAAAAGAAATGTTCGTACTGACATTAAAAAAATAAATACTGTTTACGGAACTGAAAAAAAAATCCGTGCAAAAGGCTGGGTTCGCTCTTAAAGAAATCCAAAAAATAACTTTATTCTGACAAACAGAAAACGTTACATGTGTTTTGTACCCATGGAAAGGGTTAGCAACTCCTCGATCACGACTGTCAGCGACCTCAACTGATGTTCGTGCTGACTCGTTTTTCCTTTGTTCCTTTCACTCTCCAGTTAAACCATTTTGCTGAGATGAGTTTGTTAAAATACTAAGAATGGCTTTACCCTTGTATGCACCTTACGTACTGCTATAATCTTTCCTACGATACAACCCATGTTACAATGGTAGGATTTGTTTCTGTAATTCCTTTGATCCAGATAAGGCTTTCATGATGACATTTTGCTTCAAGTATTTTAAACATTGGTTTGTAATGATCTTATTGCGAAGCTCACTTATTTTCGAAAATGAAAAGTAATTTCCATGTCTTTTGTTACATTAACCCGGTTAAAGATTTCTCCTTAATGCCCCTTTAGTTCTCAAATGTCCTTAGGATGTGTAGTGAAGTGTTGTGCTTATATTTACGCAGTAATTTAATGCTGTCTTTGCAGTTAACGATGATCAAATTAAATAACGTTAATGAAAAGCGTAATAATGAACGACGCATATTAGAGGGAAGTGAACAGGGAGGCTCTGGAGCTTTTATTTCTAGGCTTTGATTATGAAGCCCTTGTCTTTAATCTTTTGTAAGGAATTATTCCTTTCTATCATAATTTTGCTGATGTTG
>NC_051409.1:42517614-42517884 GCF_015228065.2 Penaeus monodon
GAAGGCAATTTTACCTATTTTCTCTCTCTAACTATGCCTTTAGCCTTCCCATACTGTTATTTTGTTATTCACCATACTCGTTATGTTTCATTTCTGCCTCCTCCCTTTTTTCTATTCGAACATAATCCGGGATCTAGTTTTTTCTTTGTGTTTCCCTCGTTTGAGAATGGAAGAATTCAGGCTCTGCATATTGCTTCTTAATGTACATTCTCCTCTATAGCTCCCCTTCCCGAAAGGAAATTAGAATCCTTGGGAATAAGCACACACGCA
>NC_051409.1:42518015-42518178 GCF_015228065.2 Penaeus monodon
CAAAACACAACAAGCTGTCTTTAGGGTAACGCAGTTTCAATTAGAGAATGTGAGGCTCAGCTAAAGGCTTTTCTAGAGAGCCACAGCCCTCCTTCCCGGTGTTGGATACATCAGGCAGGATGAATCCAGCACCGGGAAGAAGGGCTGTGGCTTTCTCTCTCTG
>NC_051409.1:42519292-42519506 GCF_015228065.2 Penaeus monodon
GATATATGAAAATAGATCCTGGTGAAGACAGGACGCAGCCATCATTTCTTCTCGTAGAAATTGTTTCGATCGTGGATTCGCTATACATCTCCACAATGTCTGTTAGCGTATAAAAACGCCGTCATATATTTTTAAAGTATGATGACACTGTTACCCATTCCTTCGGCAGGATTTATTCAAGCCAGGAATTAACAGGCTATCTAGTGGGCTGCGA
>NC_051409.1:42519610-42519737 GCF_015228065.2 Penaeus monodon
TCAAACGGAAGCTTCGGCTGAAGAAGGTGCTGAAGGGCGGGTATTACGCATTTTTCTCCAAGGGGCAGATAGCTTGCATGCTGCACCTTACCTGTGTCTTATAGTCGTAGAAAGAAGAATTTCTGGA
>NC_051409.1:42520068-42520237 GCF_015228065.2 Penaeus monodon
TTGGCTGTCTGTCTGCCTGTTGCCAGGCATCAATGTCCTGCTATCTTGTTCAACTGGCGTTAATCTAGAAGCAAAATGGCTGAATCAGACGGAGTGGGCGAAGACCGCGCTGCGAAGGCTATTTAGCAATCGTTCCCTTGTCAGGATGTGAACGAAGGGGTTTCGCTGC
>NC_051409.1:42520422-42520648 GCF_015228065.2 Penaeus monodon
AGAGTGAGATGCTTCCAGAAATATGAAGGAAGTGTTTGAAGTCAAATCCTATATATAAAATAAAATTGTAAACAATATAAAATATGTACAAGTCAATCAGCTCCCAAACATAAAACTAAAAATGACTACACACGCCTTCCTCTGAAAATAAATAAAAGAAATAATAGTAATGAAAATAGTAATAGTAAAAATGATAATAATTGTAGTGTACGGCTGCGCACTCGCC
>NC_051409.1:42523177-42523612 GCF_015228065.2 Penaeus monodon
CAACATGGTACACCGTCGAAGAGATAAATTTCTAAGAGCTTGTGTGTTAGAGATGTTTATCTATATCCATTTCTGATGCATCTCTTCATCTTTCTTTCTGTTCCTCTTTGTCTATACGAATTAAATAAAGTTAATGTTGGAAGGATATACGAGACTTGCATATCAAATAAACTATCACATCATAACTTGGAAAAGATAATGGTGATAACATTTTCTTCATGATGATATGAGCAACAATAAAACGCCTCCTCCCAATCCCTCAAGAGAAGGAAAATTGGTAACATCCACAGGAAACAAAATTTTAAAGCCGAGACAACGAGCGATGAAATGATTTACTGTTTACAAGTTGGAGGAGAACTGGTATTTATCTGAATGGATAGATCTGACAATGCAAAGTTATCCGTCAGACAGAAGAAAAACATTCATGATACGAAT
>NC_051409.1:42524361-42524801 GCF_015228065.2 Penaeus monodon
TGTGTGGATATTAATTTCAACTCGATATTTGGTTCCGCCATGACTGTCGCTTTTCAAGGATTGGAATGACTCAATTGCGAAGAAGGTAATTTGAGTCTTTTACTCAAATTATATATAATTTTTTATATTGACCCTTTTTTGCTTGGCGTTTGTCAAAGAAATGGCAACTTTTATAAGTTTGGTGTTTTTCAGGATTTTCAGTATGCAGTTTTTTCTTGTTCATTGTGTCCTACTTTGATACGCGTTAAGATACTAGATATGCAACGCCGGCGCGAATTTTGGTTTCGCGGTTTTTCTGGGCTGCAGGAACCCCGGTCTTTTGGGATTCTCGGCCTCGTTTTGGGATTCCTCTCGGTGTATCCGTCTGCAATCTTTCTGTTACCCCTTCCCTTTCTCCTTTTACTATGACCCCTGGCCTCTTCCCTTTTCTGCCTCCCGTC
>NC_051409.1:42525645-42527066 GCF_015228065.2 Penaeus monodon
TGTTATCTGAATCTGTCTGTCTTTGTTTTACTACTTTGGGCCTTCGCTTCCGGAGAGCAGATTCGTAGACTGTTGAACTTTTGTCTGCACATACATGAATACTCAGCCATTCTTTCTGACGTCGTAGAGCTGGCTTGGATAAACGAAACAGACTTCTCGCTATGAGCAGTATCGAGTTCGTTCACTTGCTGGCAAAGCTCATCGATTTGCTCTGTCCTACGGGCTAAGGCACAATGGCATTGAGGATTGTATGCTCAGATTCTGCTCGCGTAGCAAACGACTTCAGAATCCTCTTTTATATATGAATTATTTATATCACTAAAATAATGACAGCGTTAGACATAATTGATAATTTTTTTTTGCATTGCAACTGTAGTCATCGCTTTCCTCCTCTATGGTCATCATAAATTATCATCACGTCTCTCAGCCTAGCTGTCGTCCACCATTACTACACGATCCTCTGCTCGACTCATGACACAAAAGTTCCATAATGCTGAATACGACTGCCGATTGTAAGTAATGTTCTGATAGTGAAGGCTTCTCAGTGACGATTACACCTGACTTCATCATCATTGGTAATCTCTACTTTGTACGTAATCATCCTTAATGCTACTCTGGACGGTTTATCATTATTCTGAGAATTAATGAATTCATAATATAAATGAATGACCTACAATGCTATTATCGTATGTCCATCATAACCTCTAACGTCTTGGCTCCAGTCTCGGAGACCAGTCAAAAAAAGTTACTGGAAAAACAAAAAAAGATACTGCTTCAGTAATAACGCACTTACTCTACATAGGCTATTGCCTGTCGAAGTGTCAGGGGGGGGGGGGCAGTAGAGAGGACTGCTGAAAGTCAGGGCTAAGTCGAGCGTGTGGTACATTTAACTTTTCTTTTTCGGGGGTCGGACATATCGGACTCAATACGTTAGAAGGCGCTACTGGCCTAATGCTGCAATTATTGGGAACTTGAAAATATTATTATATTCTCATCATGGTTATGATGATTGGTCTTCATCAAGTAGGGAATCAAGGCAATTTACTGCGGTTTGCATCCCTCTCTCGTCTCTACACCGCCCTCTGACTACGTACCTTCGAACACTCGCTCGCGTCATCGCTTCTCATCAACTCGAAGCTTACTCTCCTCTCGGTCTCTGTTTCCTCTCGCAGGGGGGTACTCTCTCTGCTTCACATCGCTCTCACGATTCTCTCTGATCGCATCGTGGAAAATCCTCCGCGGACAAAAAAAAATCCAGGGCCTCTCCTCGGCATCTCTCATTCTCATCCGGCTCTCAGTCTCTATCTCTTGGGTCTGCTCTCATCGTCCTCATCCTCGGCTCTCATCTCGTCGGTCTCGGCTCTCGAGAAAAAAAAAAAAATCTCTGCCCAGTTCAAAACTGCTCGTCGTCTGCGTCTGCG
>NC_051409.1:42527128-42527803 GCF_015228065.2 Penaeus monodon
AGATCGCTTCTTCCATCTGCAATGCTGGGAAAGCTGTCTCTCTCTCGGCTTTCAATCAGTGTTCTCTCTCTCCTTAAAAAAGAAAAAATCTCTCAGCTCTTCGTCTTCTCTCTCGTCTTCACAGTCGCATCATTAGTTCAAGACGCTCTCTCTCTCGCTTCCGTTGTTGGAAGTCTAATGCCTCATAAAGACGGAACACATACAGCGTACTAGCAGCTAGACATGCTTAACTCTACCACACCAATGACAGCTTCTTCGTCGCTAGCACCTTCACAACATCTACAACTTTTCGTTCATCATGATATCTAAAAGCAGCCGAGATCCCTTCTCTTAACATTGCATCACAGTTAGGTGCCGTAAAAAGGTGCATATGCTCGTCACTGCCGAGAAAGAAATAGAGCATACAAATCCAAAAGCATACGGAATCTCTCGAGTTGACAAGTAAGAATGAATTACTTGAAATACGAGGGTCTATACAAATAACGTCTCTTTTTAAGTGTATTATTTTCAGTGCTGCCAAAAGGGGGGCAGATAAAAAAGGATCTCAGATAGTATGCTATCTTCTGCTTATGCCTACTCTTCTTAAATATGTTCTTAGCAATCTCTCATCAAAGATCCAGGAAAGATCCCTGCCACAAAAGACGGATGCCAAGTAATCTCCTGGAGATGCTCGCA
>NC_051409.1:42527848-42529352 GCF_015228065.2 Penaeus monodon
GTGGTGAGGGATTTAAGCGGGGTGGTGTATAGTCTCGTCAACTGCACTTGGCAGTTACGTCGTACCTCCTAAAGGGCAGGTCAAGGAAAGTCGAGACGGCCCACTCGTGGCGTTCAATCGTATCTCTACAGGGCCTGTACGTACCAGTGAACCCCAAAACAATACTCAGTTCGTATAGGAGGAAAACACAAAGATTCAAAAAAAACGCTCTCGTCTCAGTGACATCTGGAGTGTGTGAGAGGCAGACATCTCTTTGAAATGTAAAGCCAACCCTTCTCGAAGCGTCGTTTATCTCTGTCACGATCTGAGAGGAACAAACCTTTTCTAGCTAGTTACTGGACTCTTGCTAATCTATCCATTCTCTGACACAGCTATGGTGCTCTGCTCTTGGACTGTCACTTCGGTGGTACTGCACAATTCACGTCGCTGAGTGAATAGTCTCAGGTGCTGTCACGTTCGCGGAAATGTTGGCAATGTGCGGACCCGACAGATAAGAAGCGGGCCACACTCTCGATCATCCTCGGCTCAGTATTTTGCGACTATGGTATCTACATGTGCTTCACATTGCATCTTCAACGGGGTCGCCTTGCTATACTGCTTTTCTCTCATCGTCTGTTCTCAACCCGAGTCAGCGGGGGGGGGGAGTCACGCATCTCTCTCACCTCATCCACCCTATCTTATCTCTCATACCATTTCTCGCCATGTCCATCTTGACTTCATTCAGGCCAAACCCTCACTCATTTAGCCATATATCATCAGCAGCGAACCGGGGCGCATCTTCATTTCTTTCTCCATGCATTTATCTATTGCATACGGTCACAGTATACGTAGAGAATCATCGTCAGTGAGAGAGAGGATGCAGGGGGAGAGCGTAAGAGAATGACACCATCCTTGCGAAACGAATAAGAAAGATACTGAAAGGGATCAGAGAGCTGGGTAGGCGGGATGATCTAACGGAAATCTTACCTATTCAATGTAACAATTCAACAAAACACTGCGGCGTACTCGAGACCGGCGATGACCATCTTCCCCAACACACTAAATCCTCTCATATCATAACAATTAAAGGCCACGCAGATGAAACGTCACGAGATAAATTCATTTGATTAAGAAGATTAAATCTATCTTTACAATCGGCACATGCCTCGGTCTAGCAGTGGTCAATATGTGCGGTGGGGCGGGTGTGGCCGAATTATTCTACAACGCTGAATCAATAACTTGAAGTGGACATTATTCACTGACTTCGTCATGCAACGTTCATCAGGCTCAAGAGGACAGGCTGGGGAATACATGCTTAGCTCTGGGGTCAATCAAAGGGGGGCAGCATTTTTTCTCTTAATTGTGGATGCTACTTACATCCTCTCAATTCTCATTCTCATCATCATCTTTTTTCCTATGCGATAATAGTTCAGCAAGCATCTTAAAAAATAAAATGAAAAAAATTCATCACCTCGCTCGTCTGTATTGTTGCTTTACCTGATGTGACCCCCTAACTCATTCATGC
>NC_051409.1:42529384-42530932 GCF_015228065.2 Penaeus monodon
CTGCCTCCTTTCCCCTCTTCCTCGTGCCCTTCCATTTCGCTCTACACCATCCTCAACGATGATAACAGAAAACTGATTCTGTGTGTCTTCTCTCAGACTTTGCATGTCACGCATAATCCATGACGTTGAGAGTTTTAACTTCCCACAATGAGGTCCCCTGCTTAAGTTTCATGCTGACATACCGTCCACTCCTATAAAACACTTTTCTCTTTTTATCTCACCTATTATTTTTCTCACCCGACACAGAGTCACCCGGAGTGCGAAGAAAACAATCAGGAACGCTACCACTAGATGGATACTTCTAGCTCACGAACATATAGTAAAGACTACTAGTGTTAGCGATGGCCAGATAATATGCATGCGAGTCGTCAAAAGTGGCGGCATGAGAGATACGAGGTACTCTCACTCTTCCAAATACTCCTCGTTCAGGCATGCCGTCCGCTGCTCCGATACTGTGGATCAAAGAAACGTGCAGTGATTCGGCATTCATTTCTCACGGCGCTTTAACAGAGGTGCGGTTTTCAATAATGTGACTCCGTCTTGTCTTCTAAATCTATCAGTCTAAAATTATCGTCGATGTGAACCGCTTTCAAGTGTTTTCGGCAGTAGGTAGCATCAAGTTGATCTCATTAAATCCCACTAATTCATCTATGCGTGGCCGTGTGAACGTGGTGTTTATGGAAGCGTAGTGTGTAATTTCAGTCGTCTTTCCAAAAGACATTCGCAGATGATTAACCTTCTGACGACAGGAATCTCGCGCATTTCAGAACCTCAGGACCAGTGGTTGCATTAGACTTCTTTTCTCGCGCAGCTCAAACTAAAATGCGAGTCAGCATATCAGCGTCATCTTTCTAGCTCACATTACTCATGTCTCTGGTACGGAATTTACACTCAGTGATACATATGCATTCTCCTCGGATTCGTGAAGTTATAGTATATATATTAGCCATATGTAATCTTCCCATCCGCGTACTTGCGAGTCCATATTTTAAGCTTGTTCTTTCTCGGGGTCTCATATCCCGCCACGGCCATGTCGGCCGCTTCTCAAGTGCAAGTTATTCTGAAGCTCGTCCGGTGCTCAATGGGCTGTCAACCTGGTCGCTCTCCATTTGACTCGTCTTATTCAAAACGAAAATGATCTCGAGAGTATCAAGAGGTAGCGGGGAGGGGATTCTAAAGGGACAAACTGTGTATCTCGAGGCTACTCCAGCGCAGAATAGAAAGTCGTTCAGTCGATGCGTCTGCACAGTCAGTCTAGAATGCATCATACACCAGAAAAAAAAAGACTCTCTTGCCTCTTCGTAGCATTACAGAGGTACTTCTCGGCAACCTAGGGGGACGTCTGTCTTGCCTCCTCTCAAGTTCTAAGTTTGCCTACCCCCCACGAGAGACAACAAAGGTTTCATATACACATCTCTTTAAACTAATTTGCCGCTATGCTCGTATCCGGTCCTGGTATGGATCAGGCTTAAAAGCTATATTTCTGGGAATGTTTCGCTTGGCTCGCCTTTGAGCACAGCCCTACTGCCATGTGTCGCACTGTCTCAC
>NC_051409.1:42530954-42531148 GCF_015228065.2 Penaeus monodon
ATGGACTGAACAGCCCTTGGGTTGCTGCATGAGGCATGTAGGGAGAGAACTGAATTCCAGGTTGTGTTTTAAAATTCTAGGAATCTCGAAGAAATGAAAAAGGACAAAGATTAAAATCAAGAATATGTTAATAAAAATGGAAAGAACACGAGGAAATGGGTTCTACATCTCATTGATAAGCATTGTTACAGACT
>NC_051409.1:42531198-42531623 GCF_015228065.2 Penaeus monodon
GTTCCACCAGTTGACGGTATGTATTTGGTAGTGCATCAACATAAAAATAGACATACTCCGTTTTCATCCTTAAAAAACAAAAAAAACTTCTCTCTACATGTTGTTAGCCAATGCTAACTCTCCGTATCATAGTATCTCTAAAAACATTGTTATATTCTTGACTCACTTTGACTAATTGCGATAATGCTACTCCACTGCTAAAGTAGCTCGGCGGCATCGATTCAGATACATGTCTATCAGGAAAAAGTTGCATTTGCTCTCGTCGCCGTCTCTCGTTAAACAATTGTCTATCTAGGATCCTTCATGATAATGTACCAGGCAGTTTAAGCGCTAGGAACATTAGAAGTACGTGCGTCCTATGACTTTATTTGTACTCGTCTTGCCCTTCCGTCACTCAAGGGCCCAAAGTGAGCTCAAGGGCTAGT
>NC_051409.1:42531962-42533041 GCF_015228065.2 Penaeus monodon
GCATCCCTCATCATAATATCATCTATAATAATATTTATAGGATATTATACTCTTTCAATTGAATTTTAATATATACTATAGTACTCATATTCATCAGTATCATCTTATATAAGTATATATGAGATATATGTGAAATACATATCAGACCCATATACATACATACATACTATTCATACTATATGAAGTCTATATAATATATATATCTTATTCTACAGTGATTTCATATTACTAATAAATAGCTACTATCTAAGATCTATATATATATTAACTACTTAGTATACTTACTTACTATATATACAACTCTCATACGTCTTACTCGCCTGCTTGGACGGGTTGTGTGTTTTTCGGTCATGTTAACAGATATAGCAGAATATGTCATATATTACAAATATCATATTCATAGATATACTCCTATATCATACTTATATATACTATATATATAGCTAATATACTCTACTACTATAATATAATACTCATACTCTACTAACTCTACTCTATATTATCTACACGACATACATATTTATTATATCTACTATGATCTCAATATTCATTATTATATATAAATATTCATCTAGATAGCTACTTGAGTGTTATAATATATATATAAATATCATCATCTAACTCCGACATAAACTAGTAATACTTACTATTATCGCATCAATGATAACTTGACTATATCTTATGAACTCTACTCATCAGTATATAACTATAATATAATATATGAATCATTAACGTCAGTATACGTGATATAGTGAGTCATACTATACTACTCATCATCTAAATCGGTATCTATATAGATACATAGGCTATAATAATGTATACTACAATCATCATATGATTCTAATTAGTATTAACGTCTACTCTACGGATAATACTATATCTTCATTTATACGTCTAATACTTATAGCTCATTCTATATAATAGCATAGCAATCATAAGTCGGCTCTCATGATACGCTCTGGGGTCTATAATTACTACTAGATACTTCTAGCAACATGACATAGTCAGTACAATATATGCTACTCTAATATTCTACTATATTGTTAATTCACATATTAAGTCATGGTAGTTGCCATCAT
>NC_051409.1:42533263-42533722 GCF_015228065.2 Penaeus monodon
CCATATGAGTTTGTGACGGGAGTGCTGACAGAGAAAAACCACAACCCGTCATATAGGGTAAATTCCAATTTGAAGAATCAAGATTGAATATTCTACAATAACGAATAGCAGACACATATACACAAGACCAAAATACATAGAGTACACAACAGATAAATATAGTTATACAGAATATTGTGAAAGAGTATAAGTATGTCACACACTTAACACACCAGCTAGTGGCCCAGAGAGGTATACTTGTCAGGGTATTGGAGTGGAGTAAAGGAGGGGAAGAGGATTCCTTAATTTAAGGATGGAAGGGAAGTTGGGGGTTCTACTAGCTTACCTTGAAATTTGAAAGTAGGCTGAGTAACAAGGAGGGGGCGTGGTACTTTCTTTTGTTAATTCCTCGCGTGATTTGAGACGTGGTTTATTCTGTTCAATTATGGAGGGTATGTCCGTTTGGTAGGAGACACCTTA
>NC_051409.1:42533995-42534145 GCF_015228065.2 Penaeus monodon
CTATTTGGTTAACTGCCGATTGGGTATGGTGATGGACAAAAATAACAGCAGAACATTTAAGGTAAATTATATGCAAAACCAACATGGAGATGGGATCGCAAAACATAAAATCTGAACATTGAAACATTCACATGGAAACATGGAAGAAAC
>NC_051409.1:42534291-42534479 GCF_015228065.2 Penaeus monodon
AGTGAACGAAATGTAAAAACATATAGAGGTATAGTAAGGGGTGAGTGAGTATATGACAAAGAAATGGTTTGAAGTTGTGAGCGAGTGTGTACCGTGAGATGAGGATGTCGTTTGCGTGGACGGCTTGAATGGGTGAGTATATTTGTGTGTGTTTATTAAGAATGAGTATGGTGATAGCCATTGCAGGT
>NC_051409.1:42534511-42534900 GCF_015228065.2 Penaeus monodon
GGGAAGTACATAAAATCAAGAATAATGGGGAACAAATTGTGGCCCATGTTACGAGTATCTTTGTAGGGGCTGGAATCATCCCTTTCCAGCGCGCACGTTGATCAGGACAGTGCTTGTTGGGCAAGGGCTGTTCCTTAACCAAAACAGGATCTGCTGTAACATTGTTTGGCCAGGTTTACAATCATGGGTTTGCCATGAGATTTGTGTGTCTGTCACTGCTGTAGGGACAAACATCCTCTGACTATTTCACACACTGCGGTGTGCAACCAGCCTGAAGGCCTTTCCCTTATCCGGACCAGTTGATGGAGGCATGTGTGTTTGGATTAAACGTATTAGTCGCGGCTAAACTCGTTAAACAGGATGGTAATATCGTGAATGCATTGTCGTAT
>NC_051409.1:42534957-42535051 GCF_015228065.2 Penaeus monodon
AAATGACATCATGAATATATATGTGCCTGGTTGTTACCTTTCTGTGTATGCTGAAGGCAGCCGTTGACTAGAGTGATGGTGTGGAGTTGGCATT
>NC_051409.1:42536452-42536727 GCF_015228065.2 Penaeus monodon
TAATAGGATAAAATAAAATGTTTCCCTTGTGAGAAATGGCGAGGGAGGAATATATGGGAAGGGATCTCCTACCATAACTTTATTCACCTAAAGTGTTCATAACAACCCTTGTTGACTGAATAAAATTATTTGATTAAAGTAATTATTATCAAATATCAGAGGCTGATAAGCACAGGTACTCAGCGGAGATGAAAGGTGAAAACATTCGGTGTTTTCACAAGCTCATCGTGCGAGTAGAAACCGTAGCAAAAACATATGCAGAATACGCGCGCGCG
>NC_051409.1:42537217-42537600 GCF_015228065.2 Penaeus monodon
CGTGAAATTTCCGGGCTAATAAAAAGTTTCGTTTAAATTAATAAGTTCTTTTTTTACTTCATTTGATGAGGAATTCTGGACGAGTTTTTGAAAACATTGTGTTTTCATTTCGTGTTTTTCTTCTGTCAGTGCTTCGCTTATACTGGTGGACTGTCTTTCGTCATCTCAGGCTCTTTGTCACTCGAACTGAGGCCAGATGTGTCATCTTTACTTATTCCATTTCCGTAGATTGATATCCATAGAATTGAAGACTTTACCCTTGTTCTCACAAGTTTTCAAGATTTCTGTCACAGACATAAAATCTTTTCATATATTCATCTGTTGCGTTATCATTATTAAACTTTGGCTATGTTCTGTTATTGCGTGTTGATCCAAAAGTAGAG
>NC_051409.1:42540565-42540738 GCF_015228065.2 Penaeus monodon
CGTTCTTGCTGTGGGATCAGCTCCACTATTGGGCTCATCACCATCTTGATCACAGCTGGATGTCACGTTGAAGTCATCCAAACATGTGAATGTTTTCGCCAGGGGCAATTGTCTGCCATGGATGTGAGTTGCCGTTTTGTTTTTGAATGTCCTCTTTCAATACAGTGTAACAC
>NC_051409.1:42543443-42543638 GCF_015228065.2 Penaeus monodon
GAGAGGGAGGGGAAAAGAGCGAGCGCACATTGAACACTGACGCTATGCTTAAGGCTAGCTTCAAATGCAGTATAATTACAACTAAATTCTTAAGCTACTTCCCATAGACTAATTGTAAAAATCGTTTCAAACAACAAATCGCATCTTTCATTAATAGAATGAAACTCCGAGAGAAATTACTAGTACCCTGGATAC
>NC_051409.1:42544939-42547179 GCF_015228065.2 Penaeus monodon
GCCTTTAGTAAACCTCAGATAATTAAGACGAAAAAAGTAATAAAGGTGAAAACACAATAGAAGTTGGGTAGTTTCTATGAGGAGATAAAAAGAATGGACAGACTATAAAAGAGGGGTGGATCACGAAGAGAGATGATGAAGAATTAGATGCGACAGATGAGGATTGGTGACGGGCGCGAGGAGGAAGAGGAGGCGTTTGAGCAGAAGAAAATAAGGTTCATAGAGTAAGACGAAGACACAGGCGTCATTTAGATGCAAGAGAATTAACTGTTTTCCTTTGCCTTTTAGAGCTCATTTGTATTAAATCGGACAGTTATCGTCACGTGTCAAAAACGAGACAAAGAAAGTACCGTATGTTTCATTATAAAATAATGTTTACAACGTTAGATTTCATTAAAGTCTGTATTCTGGGTTCACCAAACTCTGTAGCTGAATCTAAGCTTACAAGTAATAGCTTTAAGGTTTGATTAGCATTACAAACAGATAACGTAGATATGTAATGAAATACACACTCACCCTCATTGAGAAAATGCATGCTCACTGGTCCTTAAAATCTGAACCTGGCTTTGCCTTTGATGGATCAAGTTTTCCATCAAATACATTTCCCTTGACACATAACATGACACCCGAAAGAGTGTGATGCCTCTAAACTCACTCTCCTCTCCTGCCGGTATACTTCCTCGGTCCCGTTCAGCTCCAGATGACAGAACGTATGAACGTTTCAGGAATAATCATATACGGCAATGCAGTGTAAGTTAGTATGTTTATTATCAGGTTCTCAAAGTTAAATCACTTTAATTTTTCTTTTTAGGAGACGAACAACCTTTTGATGCCAACAGACTAGTAATATTAATTACATAACACTACCGTAGAATGGTCAAGGAAGACGTAACATATTGACGAAGATGTTACAAGCTGCCTTGTATTGTATTGCTAACTACGCTACACTGAGCCCACGGGGGTATAGTCTCTATATTAGAGGCTGACGCCAGTTGGAGCAGAGGCAATTGTGATAGTTTACTTTATCTATTTATCTATTTGCTCATATGTGTTTACCTTTTGCAATATTCCATAAGAATATACGAGTCCTAGGTAATTAATTTAGTAAAGACAGGAAGACGAAAAATGAGATGATAAATTGGTGATTACAATCGACCAACATAAAACTCAAATTCTAAATTTTAAAGAACGACAGACCCCACAAAGTGCATTCAGTTTAAATTATGATCAATAGCTATAAGAACTAGCAACTCCAATTAAAAAACACAAGGGTGTATTACTGAATGAGCATATGGACTTTTGCACTTTGGCAGATGGCCTGGCAGTATGAGCGTCAGCAGCCTTCGGGTCGCCCCTCTCTAAATTCTATATTAATGATGGTATGAGTTTTAAAACTATAAGAACCTAAGATGTCTGCATCACTAAAATATATATGTTTCAAGAGTGTAAAGACTAGGTTCATGCCCCAAAACAGAAGCAGGTCACAACAGGACACAACATATTTTGGGATTCATAAATACTGCCCATTTAAGAAAACTAGAAAGAATTATGCTCTGGAATCATTTTATTACCCATGTTGTTGCTAGACTCCTCCGAAGGATCTGTCACGTTAAGTATTTTAATGAACAGTGTTTTGTGTGCTTGGGACCAATTTTTAATTCAGGTAATCGAGCCACAAAATCCTACGCTACAACTTAGATTTATGATTTAAGTGAAAACCAAAAATTATAGATGGGCATATATGAATCCTAACTTCATAAGTGAAATTAATATGAAACCTAAATTAAGAACTTATAAAATATTTAAAATTTCAAACCAATCTATATGAGCTATAGATCTATATTCTCGCATTTTAGGACAAGAATCTTACCACTCAGAATAGAAACAGGAAGGCATAAGAACTGCCAATTCAGGAACGAATATGTTTGTACTGTAAGAGTGAGGAAATCGAGGATGAATCTCACTTCCTACTCGAATACCAGCTACACAGCGACTTCAGACAATAATCAATTAAAATAATGTAATACAAGACCTTGATGGTGAATGTAAGTTTTCTATTTATACTTGGGGATGAAATTATTTTCTGACATGCAGTAAATATCGTTATCCACGCATTTCGTAAGAGAAAAGCACTACCACTATAGGAATAATGACTTCTGTGCATTTATTATGCCATCCACCTACGCTGTATTCTGTACAACAGTGATGAATTTTATATGAACCAAAGAAAGACTAGATAC
>NC_051409.1:42547345-42547447 GCF_015228065.2 Penaeus monodon
TTGTATATTTAATGCATTATGAAGTATTAGTTTCTGGGTAAGTTCCAAAGGACTGTATACAAACAATATACTTTTTAAATAGTTGTCTGTCCGTCTACCTCC
>NC_051409.1:42549446-42549894 GCF_015228065.2 Penaeus monodon
AACTAGCTAAGCAGATCATAAAAAGTATAGCTGCATTATTGCATGCTTCCCGTCTCTCTCCTATTTGTTTTTAACAGCAGCATTGTAATTTTAAAACGAAAAAAAAAATATCCCTTTGCTCTTAGAAGCAAAACTGTCGAAGGCAATAACAAATCTCTATTTTCAATATTGGCTCTTTTCCGTTCACAAATATTAATCCTCGCCAGTTGATTGAGAGTCATTGTTCCCGTGCCATGGAGGGAGAAACGAGTATTTCAATTAAACCTATAATATAATCGTATAGAACATGATTGTAATATGCGAGTAACGCCAGGTAAGACTGATGTGATACTGAAGTGTATACTGCCGGTTTTACACGTTGCGTGGGAAATGTTGTTTGCGAATCATAATGGCAAGTTTCTAAATTCTCTTTCGAGTTCGTTTGCAAATTTCAGATATAACGTTCGGA
>NC_051409.1:42550625-42551097 GCF_015228065.2 Penaeus monodon
GCACCCTATTGGTTACCAAGCGCTGTCCATTGCATGGCGATGGAGATTATATGTTAGACTTGGCTACGTCAGTCTTTGATTGGTTGAAATATTGCAACCAATATTGTTTTCGATGCATTATGATACCATGATTAATAATGGCTTGACGTCAATATGAATTGAACAATAATCGTGACAAAATTAGAGCACTTACTATGGAAAAGACTTAATAGTATAATATTTTCAATTCGTGAGATGCATAGATAAAGAGAAAATGGCTAAGCCTAAACAGATCAAACGCGCGTGTACAGAATAGCACTAATCACATAAACGAAAATTGAAAAAACAATAAGAGGTTTTTTACAAACATTTATATATAAATTGATAAATCGTTTCTTGCTTTGTCATTGCAAATATAAGAGCTTTCAAAGGTAATTTTGATTTAATCTAACA
The DNA here is from genome assembly GCF_015228065.2 of Penaeus monodon. Classification (NCBI taxonomy): domain Eukaryota; kingdom Metazoa; phylum Arthropoda; class Malacostraca; order Decapoda; family Penaeidae; genus Penaeus; species Penaeus monodon. Next base: position 42,551,058 of record NC_051409.1, read on the forward strand.
TTAGATATGACACACTACACACAAGCGTTCCCCCCTTACC
>NC_051409.1:42551193-42551431 GCF_015228065.2 Penaeus monodon
TGAAACCTGCCTTTCCAGTGTAAGAATCGCTTAACAGGAAAATATATGACAAAGAAAAGACATTCAATTAAATTTTAATTACAAGAAATTTGCGTATCGCTTTCATCACAGACTTCGGTCATCACTCACATCTTCGTGAATCCCCAGCTTGTTGGAATCAAAGCCTCGAAACTCACAAAGGAAGCTGCTACCAAGGCTACAAATGGGTTGAGTTTTAAAATGGCACTGCATTCATCAT
>NC_051409.1:42551740-42551932 GCF_015228065.2 Penaeus monodon
TCCATATTTATGTTAGCTTTTGATCGAGTGAAAAAGGGTCGAAGAATAGAGGGCAGTTCGAGGTGGAAGATAAGGCGGGTTCATGGTCTAGGAGTCCGCGTTATGATTTGCGGTGTCAGGCAGTGTGTTTCACGTTTGGGATTGTCATGCGTGCGTAGTTTGGCTATCGGCAACATTCCCTATTAAATGATG
>NC_051409.1:42551962-42552213 GCF_015228065.2 Penaeus monodon
GGTGTAATATATGAAATGTGAGGGTATAACTTTTTGTTACCATTTTAAACAGTTATTTATACTAGTGTTATTAGTATTAATTAACCTTTCTATAAAAATTATTTCTCTTCTTTTCACACATTATCACTGCCATCATTTAGTCTCATCACCATCACCATCTCACCATCGTACATCGTCAGCGTCTCGTTTTGCCATCTTCATCGTCGCATCGATCATCGCCAATCGCATTATTTTTTATCACATCCAAGGAG
>NC_051409.1:42552690-42552962 GCF_015228065.2 Penaeus monodon
TTCTTTGCTCAGGTATTTTCTATCCGAGGAAACGCGATTCAAAATAGAGCTTTTGATTGCCAGTAATCGGCATGATTTGTCATCCGCCAAAATATAGACTAAAATATGCATTCTTCAAGAGATCACTGTTTGTTTTTTTCTATTATTTGTTTTTTATCTCTGTCTATATCTGTATATCTATATCTTTATATCTATATTTGTTTATCTATATTTGGTGTATATATTTCTTTATTCTTTATCTGTTTATCTAATTTGTATATCTTACATCTTTA
>NC_051409.1:42553016-42554031 GCF_015228065.2 Penaeus monodon
CTATTATTTTTTGTGAATTATTTACTTGAATGAGAAATGAGAGTCCCGTTTCCTCAAGGAACTAAGTTCAGTCAAGCACCGCGTGACGCGAACAGGTCTCAGGCCGAGCGCGGTTTCCCCCTGGCGAGGGATTCCTGGGGTCACTTGGGAAAGAAGCGGATTTTTATGCAAAATATTACTTTGACTCGTCTCTCCAACGAAGAAAAACTACAATGTTGTTCTATAATATTATTATCTAAAGAGACTGACACTTAAAAGAATATATAAAGCGAAATGACACTTTTTTGTTCATGTTTTTCATACCCACCGAGGAGAACAAACAAATGATGATTATGAATATAATTCTATTTTAGAATCACTAGTTCCTCTTCCCGTTCTCGTTTGCTCTGGTCTCAAGCGTGCTTTATAAACTTCCTGAAGGCGAAATCTCAGGCAGATCTAATTTGCTGTTGATCTTCCACTCTAGAGCCACTGCGTGATAGGGACCTTTGCGCTTTGTCATTATTTTCACATGCAGTACTGGTTTTCTCGTTTAATTGCAGGTATTTTATAACATTTTTGCCCTTCCATTTTGTCAGATTTATCGATCGTATTCGACCCTTTAACAGTATGCACACTAAAGAACCGAAAGAGAAGAAGAGAGAAAAAAGAAACTTGAATGACGGAACGAAGTAAAATGTTATGCAAATAAAAATAAGAAAAAAAGGGTGATGAGTAGGAGGAGGAAAGACTACCTCCCCCTTGCATCTACAAATTTCGGATTGGAGCTTAGCGCGACCCCGATTTCCATCGCAGCCCCCTTGTGTTATGGCTCCCATTGATCAAACACCAAGCGGTCTAATTCCGAGAAAAAACGCGACCTTTCCCTTTAGGCCACACCTAAAAGAGAAAGAGTCTTTCTCGCTTTGATTGTTTTCACATCCTTTTTTGTTCATTTCTAATAATTGCAGAAATGAGAGAGAGCGGAGAGTGATAGATATATATACCTATCTGAATTGTAGGATTACTATCTATT
>NC_051409.1:42554706-42554776 GCF_015228065.2 Penaeus monodon
AAAAAAGGGCAATGAAAATAAAATTCTTCACAATAATAGTGAGTTTTTTTGACCGGTTTTCGATTTTACT
>NC_051409.1:42562491-42563014 GCF_015228065.2 Penaeus monodon
TATAATTTCACGGGCACTTGAGAGCCTGCGGTAGACGCTAGCCTTTTCTTTAAGAACAAAAACCAAGACATCCTCCACACTCACTCGGGTCTCGTATCTAAGTAGTGACAGAAATTCAAATTTATAAATGTAGCATTAACTCTAAACTTTATAGTTAATCATAGGGTTACTTCATATTTGTGATTGTTGCATGTATGTTGTTTATGAATATTGGAATTTTAATGGTAGCTCTGTTCATGAAGCATAATAGTTTTGTTCAGTCAAGCTAGTTTATGAAATAGATGCTAAAAAATACTAAAATGAAAAGAAGAAAGATCTAGTAGTTTTGTCGCGGCGTTTTTTGCCCTCATGCGAACCTATTTTAGGTAGTCTCGCGATTGCACAGAAGGACGGAAGGTCTATGCTTTTACAGCTGCGGCTGCGGCCTCATTTGTCCCGGCGGGTAAGGCCTGTGGTACATCCTTGAGTGGGTGGCGGGCGTGAGAACTAAGAGCACGCGGTGGCAGAAGCGAGCCGTCTAATA
>NC_051409.1:42563049-42563315 GCF_015228065.2 Penaeus monodon
AGAAATTATAGCATTTGGAAGAACAGGCAAAGAAAGCTACCTGTACAACATCGTCTCAGTTTGATAATTTCTCTAACTGATGAACTAGATGACGTGCTGAAGAAGTCATCGTGAAACACAGATCCCACTTACTTCAGCAATCTTGTTAAGGGCTGCCCAAGCGACTGCAGATAGTTGCTAAGTTTTAGGGGCTATAGACAAAGTACTAACTAGAAGAATTTAGTTACAGCAAAAGTTTTTATTTATAATAACTTTTGATGATATTG
>NC_051409.1:42565943-42566050 GCF_015228065.2 Penaeus monodon
CGACACACGCACGATGTGTGTGCATTCCCCCCAACATCATCGGTGTGTGCACGCGCACATAAGCAACAACGGATTTGGAATATAAGGATATAAATTACATATATTAT
>NC_051409.1:42570278-42570385 GCF_015228065.2 Penaeus monodon
TAAAATTTCACGGGGACTTTAGAGCCGGTAGACGCTAGCCTTTTTTTTAGAGACAAACACCAAAAAATCCTCCACACTCACTCGGGTCTGTTCAAGTAGTGATAGAA
>NC_051409.1:42570432-42570551 GCF_015228065.2 Penaeus monodon
CATAGGTTCTTCATTTTTGATTGTTGCATGTATGTTGTTTTTGAATTTGGGAATTTTAATGGTAGCTCTGTTCAGAAACATAATAGTTTTGTTCATCAAGCTATTTATGAAATAATACT
>NC_051409.1:42570580-42571075 GCF_015228065.2 Penaeus monodon
GTTAGTAGTTTGTCGCGGCGTTTTTTGCCCCATGCGAAACCCTTTTTTTGGTTTTAGTCTGCGATTGCACGAAGGGGAAAGGGCTATGTTTTACAGCTGCGGGTGCGGGCCCCATTTGTCCCGGCGGGGAAGCCTGTGGTACATCCTTTAGTGGGGGCGGGCGTGAGAACTAAGAGCACGCGGTGGCAGAAGCGAGCCGCCTAATCAGAGCAGAGCAGAAGAAGGAAGAAAAAACTGAAGAAATTATAGCTTTGGAAGAAAAGGCAAGAAAACTACCGTACAACACCCTCTCAGCTTTATAATTTTTCTAATGAGAACAGATGACCGCTGAAGAAGTCACGTGAAAAAACCCGATCCCACTTACTTCAGAATTTTGTTAAGCCTCCCCAAATGACTGCAGATAGTTGCTAAGTTTTAGGGGATTAGACAAGTCTATAAAAAAAAATTTGTTTCAAAAAAAAGTTTTTATTTATAATAACTTTTGATGTTTTTTTA
>NC_051409.1:42572228-42572459 GCF_015228065.2 Penaeus monodon
AAAAAAATTAAAAGAGTCAATCTCCCAAAATTTCCCCCAATCCTGTCGTCGTCTCAGAGGTTGGCTCGGTCACGTTGGGCGCCTCCCCGACGGCCGGGTCGTCACCTTGGGCGCCTCCTCGCGTACAGGAGCCAAAACTAGGTTTCTGGCCGATTCCTCCTCGGTAACTTGGAATTTTACCAGGAATTTAATACACACACAACCCCCAACACACCCCCCAATAATATATAT
>NC_051409.1:42572494-42572577 GCF_015228065.2 Penaeus monodon
TATATGCGAACAACGCTGTTCCGGCGGGAAAAATTTTCTGATATGACAATGTCGGTATTGAAGAGGGGGAAAAATAAGGAAAC
>NC_051409.1:42572870-42573023 GCF_015228065.2 Penaeus monodon
TTTATTTCAGACCCATACATCCCACGGAAGATTGAAAGTATTCCCCCCGAAACCCCATGCGTGTCATGCCCCCCTTAAAACTTTTCTTTCCTAGTATATCTCTCAAAGATGCACTTTGCAACAGTTGATGCTTTACCCGCCAGCCCGTTCCCA
>NC_051409.1:42573271-42573362 GCF_015228065.2 Penaeus monodon
TTTGAAAAATTCGATTAATTAAAACTTAGGTTTTTTTTTTGTTGCACAACTTTTTTCATTTTCATATCCAAAACCCCACCCTAGTCCCCAC
>NC_051409.1:42573463-42573635 GCF_015228065.2 Penaeus monodon
GATTAGGCGGGGGCCCAAAGGAACTGTGAAATAATCAAGCATGCCAGATGTTGCGTTCTCGTATACCCTCTTAGGGAGTTCCCCTGATAAGGGAATTTACCCTCGTTAAGTTAAATTTCCCTATTTTTATTTCTTCCCAAATCGGGACGATTGGGGTAGCATGGAGAGCGAA
>NC_051409.1:42574112-42574216 GCF_015228065.2 Penaeus monodon
GTTTATTTAAGTTTTAAATTTGTTTTGTATCAACAGAAAAATTTTTTTTATGTATGGATATTAGGGGTAATCCCCTTTCCATAACATTATAGGACATAAAGTAT
>NC_051409.1:42574611-42575336 GCF_015228065.2 Penaeus monodon
AAACTACATGTATTAAGGGGAAAACAGCCAAATAACAAATGAAAAAAACTTTACTTTCGAGTCCCCAAGAGTTTCTCATAGGACGAAAAAAAAACCAAAATTTATTTTTTTATCTGCGTGGGATGACTATTTCGAAACGCTACGATCCTATTCACTTCTAATTTGACCAAATTTCCATTTTATCCTTGGTGTGCGTTATTCTTGGGGTCACAACATGAAAAACAGACGACTGAAAAAGAAATAAACGAAATTCGGTTCAGAAAAAACCATGATCTATTGGATCGCAAAAAAGTCAACAGAACGTTCTAAAACGTTTCTTAGTCTTTTTACAGAATCAAGCCCCAGCATTTAGCTAGTCCCAAAGAGTCCCCCGGCTGTTGATATGCTTCACATCCGTTAGTATTTGGAAGGATATTTAACATCCAAAAATTCAAAAACAGAGAAAACTTGAACATAAAAAACTGTTAAGCCCGTTTCCCTTAGAAGAAAAGGCATTGTGGGAAAAATGGATTTAACATTCATGCCTCATTTATGACCGTTTAAAATTAAATCCCAAATATATCATGAAAAAAGGCTAGATTTCAAAAGCAACTAAACGATGAAAACAACTTGAAGAAAAATAAAAACACAACGAAGTGAATAGTGCTCCTTTTTTTGGGAAAATTATACTTTCGAATTAGTATTTTTGAGCCACGACTCAGAAATTTTTGATTTTCAAAAAAACA
>NC_051409.1:42577250-42577926 GCF_015228065.2 Penaeus monodon
TGATGTACTATGATGCAGCTTTATCCTTGTGCCTTGCAAGATCTCAATACCACACATAAGCTTTTATTGAACACAGGACCGAGTAAACAAGTACACTGCCCCATGAATACCAGACTACAAACGTAATGATCCGAACTCGTCAAGAGTTACTCACCAGGTAAACAAAACCCGAAATGGTAATAGAAGAGAGACAATCAACCCTGAGAACGTAGGGGAATGTGCCAGTGTTCTTTCATAGCCTTAATGTTACCATTGAGACTAATTCTGCCTGATTCCCTAGTAAGCCCGCAACAAAATAGGACAGTAAAAAACAAACATAGTATAATAAATAATTATATATATATTAAGGTTATCATAGGATTATCAGTAGAAATGAATGAAACGGAATACCAAAAATACAAAATATTTGAAAATGAACGCAGAATTACTGATGGGTGAACGTAAGTCGGAACCACATTGTAATGATATGCATGGAAAAACACAGAATCGCGGAAACCGAAACTTATCTACGAAAATCTTCACTTGACATTATAAAAGGTCGGCTACGCGTTCCACAGCAAGCTATTGTGAAAAACATTTTTATTCTATCTGTATGCAGTTTTAGAAAACATTTCCAAGGGGTTTACTAATTAATCATGACATGCTGGTTATATATTTTGAAAATATGAGTATGCAG
>NC_051409.1:42577971-42578253 GCF_015228065.2 Penaeus monodon
TAGGACAGTTTATTTTGCAAGCACAATCTTAGTCTAGGTGAGCTTACTATCCTGAGACATTTTTGTTGTGGCTAATGATTGCTGTGTCAGGCTTTAACTCTGTGAGAGAATAATTTGTATATTATATAATACACCCAATGCCTTTTGATGTGACAGTAAATAGTTGGAACTTGGATCTAGACAGTCCCATGGTTACCTCTGTACCTCGGTTCCCTTTATTCTTTATCCTTGCTTGACTCTCTATCTATCTCTATTGGTCTATCTGCCACCTCCTCCTAGATC
>NC_051409.1:42578282-42579143 GCF_015228065.2 Penaeus monodon
ACCGTCTGCTCCATCCCCTCTCCTGGAATGTAAAGGCTAAATAATTCTTTATACACATTTACCAAAACAGTGCCTTTAGCTCCGTTCTGCACGTTTCAACAGCACGTGGAACTGATCCTGCTGTGTGACAAAAATGAGACGCTTGTTTGTATTTCCAGAAAATTATAATTTGTTGTGTCTATACAATTCATACTTTATACAGCTTAGAGAGGTTAGCTCACTCTCTGCTGATCTGCATTCTTAGATCTTAATAGACTTTGAAGAAAAGTAGTTAAGAGTGAATGAAAATTCGCAGAACCATAAGTGATTTATTGCATAGTGTCCGTCTACCTCGTCCCATGATGTCAGGCACAAGTGTTAAATTTGCACTTGCATGTTGCGGCCAGGGAAGCAGGGACCCTGGTTAACCCTGTTGAGTCAAACCACTTGAAGTGAAAGCGGTTTAGAAACTTTCTCTCTATATATGAGTTCAGTCCCCAGTGAAATTGCTCTCTCCCTTAGCCAATCATCCATAAAAGAAAATCGAAGACACTAAAAAATAAGAAATGTATGGAGGAATATGTATTGATGATTCCTAATATGGAAGATCTCGAAGTGAGAATTGTTTGAAGGCTTGCTATACAGCTGAAAAAGCGAGGGCTCAAATTTGTTGGCAATGGGGAATACTTTAAAAGATGGAAGTATTACAGATCCAAATGATGGTAATGTTGTAATATATGAAAATAAAACGATGGACTTTAAAATGTGCAGATAAAATGCGAAAATAATGAGTCAAAACTAGAAGCAGACCTCAATAATGGCTTACATTTTCTGTCTCCTGTGGTACGTGTGGGTCGGTGTGTGTGCCATACGTTTATATGA
>NC_051409.1:42579617-42579895 GCF_015228065.2 Penaeus monodon
TTATTTCATGTATTATATTTTTATTTATAGATAAAGAGTTTGGAAGAATGATTGGTTAGTATAGCAAGGACAGCCAAAATAAGAGGTCTCTACTACCTGAAGATATGCAGCATGAAAAGGTGATGACTGAAAACACTAGCTTGAAAGAGTATATATACAGTGGTGGAAGAAAAACGCAGATAATGTCTGTAATGCGAAATGGAAGTATGTTCTAGTTCGAAGGCAGATAAATAGGTATAATAGATGATGGTTGGCCATCTACTTATCTGGAACGGCTC
>NC_051409.1:42590778-42590960 GCF_015228065.2 Penaeus monodon
GATTGCATCCAGCCTCAAAGCAGAAATAAGCTGCTCATTATACGTTTATACGTTCATTATTGAGCAACATACAGTGAGAGTTTTGATCAAAAGCCCCGTAAGGCGAGGGGTCGCGAGGAAAGCCGGGGTCTCACGCAGCTCTCCGAATCTCGAGGTATAGATGCCAGAACAAGAGGCAATAC
>NC_051409.1:42591061-42591728 GCF_015228065.2 Penaeus monodon
ACGCGTGCATAACTGCCGGAGTCCAACCCCAAACCTAATAAAATGGAACCGAAGTGATCGATCGAAGGAAAAATGTCATCATACAACCAGTTTCAAGCGGGAAGCCAATACAGAAATCAATAACAACGGAAGGGCCTGTTACGCTGCGGCTCCAGAATAGATCAACAGCAGAAGTGACAGATTAGAGATACATTCTGCGATTCCGCATTCAGGAAGCGAAACGGCCGATTCTCACCAAAGAAATGTAACATGTAGCTATTCTTTGGACAAAAGGTTGTAGTACATACCGCTTACATCGATATCAGTAGATATAGATATGGATTTTACATAAAGATCACATAAAAGTGAAAATATTTGAAGTCCAACGATGCAGCAATAAATTTCTGTTTGCCTTCTTCGAGAGGAAAGCATCGTTTCGAAGAAGTATTCCTTGAATACTGACGAGAGGGTGAAATCGAAGGGAATATTGGAATCCCAGAAACTCGAATACTGAATAAACAATTTTCATATTGCATCCGATCTGAAAATACGGAACACGCCTCTACTTGTTTCCGAAACCGGTGAGTGGACTAATTGCAAGGGATGATGAGTGCAAGCATTGAGACGATTATTAACGATCCATGAAATTAACGTTCTAATACTTAATTGGAAACAAAGGGTATCACTG
>NC_051409.1:42591748-42592267 GCF_015228065.2 Penaeus monodon
ATATAAAGAGGGAAGCGAACAGAATCGGGAAGGAGGCCTGACCCATCATCTTTTATAATTCTTACTGTTTTCATTGGGAGTATAAGAGACATAAATAATAATGTTTTTTTTTTTTATAGATTATACTATATCTAGTACCATACTGATTTTAACAGATCTTGTCAACCATATAAATAGTGTCATTGGAAATGCAAAAAGGTATTCGAGAAAGAAAGGATACAAATAGGTAAGAAGAACAGAAAGAAAGGCAAGACGAACAGACAAAAAGAAAGTTTATAGGATACTATATCTTTTTTCGGTATTTTTGGGGGATGAGCAATCAAGCCAATTAATGGCTATCAAAAGCACTCTTTTGATCGCATATCCACAGAGAGAAAATAGCTGAACAAAGCACCATTTTTGCTAACATCTTTTTGATTTTGAAATTTTAAAAAGTGTACGAAGGCGATGGTGATGTTGGAACAGACTACCTGCACAGCAGATAAAAGTAGTATTTCCCACAGCTATGTGCATTAGTTC
>NC_051409.1:42594501-42594839 GCF_015228065.2 Penaeus monodon
AGCTGTCTTCCCCTCCTTTATCTCAACCGTTTTCCATTTCTTAACCAGCTTTCCCTGAGTGTCCATCATATGAAGCGCCAAACTGCATAATGCGCAGTTTTTGATGACCCGACAAGCATTATGGCGGAGCACGTTAAAAAGGATTTGAACATGTGAATGAACATCTTAACCCATCACTGCACTGATGATTGAGTTTTGAAGCATTAAGATTTAAGCTCACTTCCTCGCTTAAGAGTGTGTGAACCGTGGGAGTATGTTTTTCAGTGTGTCTCTTTAGCTCATTAATTCACAATCATCGCTGCATCGCAAACTCAAACTTTCTTGTCAATCGTATTCTT
>NC_051409.1:42594879-42595292 GCF_015228065.2 Penaeus monodon
CTTTGAAGGAGCTCCATTCTTTAACTGATGTGAGTTGTTCCTTAGCACGTCTAATGTGCGCGCATAACAATAAGGAATAAGGATTAGATGAAAAAAAACTTCATTCCCGACTAACAAATGAAGGTTTCCTTATTAAGGGACAAGTTGAAGAGGAAATCTTTAAATCATATGCCTAGATATTAGACAATTCAGTCAAAATTGCAGCTTCTATAAACATCCAAAATGTTCAAATAATCTAACTGAATTAGCATTTAACTTTACAGACGTAACGACATCCATATGTTTAATATTTAGCTAAAGTCACTTGATAATGGAGTTTAATTATGATGGGAGAGTTTTTACACTGAAAGTTAATTAATCTGATGACAACTCTAATGCGGTATTCGGTAATCAAAGTTTTAATGTGGGATGTG
>NC_051409.1:42595342-42595477 GCF_015228065.2 Penaeus monodon
ACCCTAATTTTCTTCCTTTGTTTCTCTTATTTTGTTTAATGCGTTTCTTTTAATTCCTTAGAGAAACATCATACGCACGTTCGGTTTGTAATGCAATCTTAACAAATTCCTCTCCAGTGCAAGATAGGATCAGCG
>NC_051409.1:42597523-42597979 GCF_015228065.2 Penaeus monodon
TAAAAAAAAAATAAAAAAAATTTTTTAATAAAAAAAAAGGGGAGAGAACAACAAAGAAATAATAAAAAAAAAAAAAAAAAAAAAAGAAACTTGATTTTAAAAACAAAAAATAATAAATAAAAAAGGAAGAGATAGAATAAATTTTATATTAATAGAAATAGAATATATTATCATATATTTATGAACAACAAAAAATAAATTAATAAAAAAAAAAAAAAAAAGAAAAAAAAAATGTGTGGGTGTGGGGGGGGGGTGGTGGAAGGGGGACAAAAAAAAAAATAATTTTTAAATATATAAAAAAATAAAAAAAATAATAATAACCAAAAATTTTTAAAAGAAAAAAATATAAAAAAAAAATAAAAAAAAAAAAAATAATTATAAAAAAAAAAATTATTTAAAAGTTTTTGAATAAAAAATTTTTTAAAAAAAAATATTAAAAATAAAAATAAATAAAAA
>NC_051409.1:42598008-42598079 GCF_015228065.2 Penaeus monodon
AAAAATTTTATAAATAAATATAAAAATAAAAAATATATAAATATAAAACATAGATAAAATTTTTAATTCCC
>NC_051409.1:42605901-42606954 GCF_015228065.2 Penaeus monodon
TTTTATATATTTATATATAATTATATTATTATATTATGATAAATATAATATATTATATATATTATTAAAAATTTTATATATATATAATAGATGATAAAATAAAAATAATAATATATAGTATATATTATAATATATTATATAAATAAAAACTTTGATATAAAATTTTTGGTTTCCTATAAATATAATATATAAAGATAATATATATATATAAATTTAAATATAATCAAAATAAAAATAATAATAAATAAAAAAATAAAATATAATAAAATATAAAAATATATAAATAATAAAAATAATATATAATAATAATATAAAAATAATAAATATAGAAAATAGATTTTTAAGAGAAAATAATAGTTTTTTCAATTATATATAAATTTTAAAAATTATATAAAATATAAAAAAAATAATAATAAATATAAAATATGGTTTTTGATAAAAAAAACATATAATGATTATAAATATTAAGAAAATAAAAAAAATAATTTGAAATTTTATAATATATTATTATATATAATAAAAAATGATAATTAAAATATATAAATAAAATATAAGAACTAAAATATATAATATATAATAATAAAAGTATAAGAATATAGGAAATATATAAATAAATATAGAAATAAAGATATAAATATATAATATATAAAATTATAATATAAATATTATAAAAAAAAAAATAAAGATTATAATAAAAATTAATAATAATATTTTTTAGATAAAAAAATTTAATATATATTATGGGGAAAAAATAAATTAATATAATAATATAAGAATATATATATTTTTTTAAATATAAAAATATAAAAAATAAAAAATATATAGAAAAAAATATAAAAAATTAAATATAAAGAATATATATATAAGATTAAATATATAAAATAAATAATATTATGATAATATATATTAAAAAAATAATATAAATATAATAAAATTTTATATTTTATAATAATATTATAATAATATAAATTTTTATTGTTATTTATAAAATATATATATAATAAAATTTTTAAAATTTTAAAATAAATTTTTAATTTTTTTAAAATTTTTAAA
>NC_051409.1:42611223-42611375 GCF_015228065.2 Penaeus monodon
TAAAATAATATATTAAAATTATATAAATATATATTAAATAAAATTAAAAGATATATATATAATATATATTATATAAAAGTAACATAATATTTTAGTTTTTTTTAATATATAAAGAAAATATTTTTACTTATAAAAAACATATAATTTTTAAA
>NC_051409.1:42611557-42612115 GCF_015228065.2 Penaeus monodon
TTTCCCGAATTTTTTGGATAGGATTTTCGCCCAATTTTCCCGAAAAGGGGACAAAAAAAAATTCAAAATCCCAAACCTCATCTTTTGCAATATTTTCAATTTAAAACCTAAAAAAAGCAAAAATGTCTGTCTTTTTCTCACATTTCAAATTTTGTAAAAGTTTTTCCCTTTGTTTCAGGTTTTAAATAAACCCTTTCAAATAGTGTCCTTCCTTTTTTTAAAATTTTTGAAATTTTAAAAATAAAGCCCCTTCCCCCAAAAACGACTAAAACAAACCCAAATCCCACAGAGCTGTTTTTAAGGGTGGGAGAAGGTTTTTAAAAAATAGTGCCAAAAAAAAAAACTTTTTTTCACCTTCAACCCTTTGCATGCCCTCTCCTTCTGTCCTTCTTTTTCCTTTTTAAATTCCTTTTCCTCGCCAGGTGCCGCCCTTCCTTTCGTGGAACCAAAGAAAAAAGGGGCCCCCTAGCAAACCCCGGGAGGTTTGGTGGGGGAAAAGTGAACTCCCCGTCAATGTCCCCGGGATCCGGGGCTTCAAAGTGCAAAAAAGTATATGTG
>NC_051409.1:42612791-42612870 GCF_015228065.2 Penaeus monodon
CACGCGCATGGGAATATTGACATAATTACTGGTTACACCATCTGGGACCACAGGGATGCATGGCAAGACAGAACGGAAA
>NC_051409.1:42612890-42613195 GCF_015228065.2 Penaeus monodon
ATTTTTTGGTTCTTTTTTCAGTGCATGTGAGTGCATGCCACGTAAAATCACTTATTGAAATCTTGTTCATGCTACTTAACTAGATTCATATGACAGAAAACGAGGAAGAAGATATCAGTGAAGCCATTTTACTGACAGAACTCAAGGATGACACCAGCCGTTGATACTAACGAGGAGAGACGCTGCCTCATTGAGCGGAGGTCCAGCCGTCAGCGTTTCCCGCAGATGAAGCGCCTCTCGCCACCATAGGCACTTTGGGGACTGGGTTTCTAATTTCTGAGTCATTAAGAACTTTTCTGCTGTTG
>NC_051409.1:42613278-42613653 GCF_015228065.2 Penaeus monodon
ACTTATCTTCAAATGAAACTTCTTTCGCCACCAGAAGCGTTTTGGAGACTAGAAATCTTAATTCCTGAGCCATGAAGAAACTTTTCTTCCATTAAGTATTTCTCTCAGAACATAGGGAAATCAGTGAAGTTAATCACACCAAATTAAACCATTTATTATTAACGCATGTTTGCCTAATTTAGCCCTTTCTATCCCCGGTTCCTTCCCTTCCGCCTGCCAGTTTTATATTCATATCTCCCCCTGAATCAACAGAATGGTGGTAACAGGATGGCTTGCAGTGAAATAAGAAGCTTACGTGAAAAAAGCCATCGCTCTACTCAGTGACCATAATACTGGTACGAAGAGCGTTGAGATCATATACTAATATGGGTAAAG
>NC_051409.1:42614234-42614305 GCF_015228065.2 Penaeus monodon
CCATGGCAGTTTTAAGTGCTTTAATGGTTTTCGTTGACTTTCTATGTGAAAGTCTTAAGGGGTCCGGGCCT
>NC_051409.1:42614371-42614617 GCF_015228065.2 Penaeus monodon
AAATAGTAAAGGAAGTGACCAAAAGCAGTAACTTGGAAAGCTTATCCAAAAATTTATATAATGGTAATGATCAAAATAATGAATTTGCCAGTCTAGTGTACCATTACTGGATTATGAATATCAAAATCATATCATAAGTTTAGGGATGAATGAGGACATAGAAATAAAATAAATGTCTCCTTTAGTCACAGCTTTATACAGAAGTAAAAAAATTTTGCAGATTACAGCAGTGACATGATAAATAGA
>NC_051409.1:42614747-42615071 GCF_015228065.2 Penaeus monodon
CCAGCCCTATTCCGGCGCAAATGACTAGACTACTATTAGGCTACATTTCCTCTTTTTTTTCGTTCAGACACCCTGCAGGCCCCACCGGAGACGTTCGACAGGTAGCGACGATCTTCAGGCCGCTGAAGTAGTTGTCTGCAAAGTTTATATTGATGGAGCCGGGGTAAATGTCGATCCTCTGCCACCTCATGGCCCCGGGATCCTCAGCCTCGGTTTTCTTGGTTTCTTGGAGCTGCAGGTTTCCTTGTCGTATCCTCGGTCTTCTCTGAGTCTCTAAACCTCTACTCAGACCAAGGCAGGTCACAAGAGTATCCCGTATCATAA
>NC_051409.1:42615171-42615580 GCF_015228065.2 Penaeus monodon
ACACCCCAACCCCAACGCACTCTGATATTTAAACCCAGAGATTATTTATATTCGAGTGTACTGCTCTTTTTTCAGTCGACTGGCTTTTTCCTGGTCGCCGCCTGGCCTGATGTAATGATGATGACCTGGATAACTACATTGTGACCCTGCTTGGGCTGTAGTAAGGTCTTAGAGACTTCAGAGGAGGCCGAGGATAACGACAACGGGAAACCTGCAGCTCCAAGAAGACCAAGAAAACCGAGGCTGAGGATACCTGGGCCATGAGGTGGCAGAGGATCGACATTACCCCGGCCTCCATCAATATAAACTTTGCAGACAACTACTTCAGCGGCCTGAAGATCGTCGCTACCTGTCGAACGTCTCCGGTGGGGCCTGCAGGGTGCACTTGTGTCTGAACGAAAAAAATGAG
>NC_051409.1:42615880-42616261 GCF_015228065.2 Penaeus monodon
CCTCATTTTTTTCGTTCAGACACAAGTGCACCCTGCAGGCCCCACCGGAGACGTTCGACAGGTAGCGACGATCTTCAGGCCGCTGAAGTAGTTGTCTGCAAAGTTTATATTGATGGAGGCCGGGGTAATGTCGATCCTCTGCCACCTCATGGCCCAGGTATCCTCAGCCTCGGTTTTCTTGGTCTTCTTGGAGCTGCAGGTTTCCCGTTGTCGTTATCCTCGGCCTCCTCTGAAGTCTCTAAGACCTTTACTACAAACCTAAGGCAGGGTCACCAATGTAGTTATCCAGGTCATCATCAATTACATCAGGGCCAGGCGGCGACCAGGAAAAAGCCCAGTCGACTGAAAAAAGAGCCAGTACACTCGAATATAAAATAATCT
>NC_051409.1:42616701-42617124 GCF_015228065.2 Penaeus monodon
CGAGGTGGGGAGGAGAGTCACACCTTCTCCCATTCGCGTATTCTGTGTGCACCAGTCTCATATCAACATATCACTATAATATATTTTTCACTTTCGTTCGCACTATTAAATTTTTTTCTTTGTTCTCTTTCCCTGTATACATTCCCGCATGTCATTCCCTTTGTCGTTTCACTGTTTTGTTCCGGCTGCTGTTCTGTTTTCATACAATTTCGTGTTGTTGGTCGTTTATTGCTTCGTGTATCTATTCTACACACAACGGCGCTTTGTCCCTGTTATTTCCTCAGCAGACACGAATACTCTGCATGGCTTTAGAGGGGAGTCTTATATATGCAATGAACGTGTTTCAATACATCATTCTTCGAATCTCTGTCTCTCTTTCCTGGGTCCATTCTCTTTATGTCTCCATACATACCATTTAGGAAT
>NC_051409.1:42617319-42617497 GCF_015228065.2 Penaeus monodon
TCGCTGTAGGGGGCTGTTGTACGAAGACACATTTTATCTTCCCATATGATGCTTAATTTTATTGCGCTGCTTATGCGGACACCGATGTTGCACTTTAATACAAATTGAACAGCGTACAAGATATTTTTCAACAAAGTTTAGCTGTCACTGCAGACCTGTTCTTCTCTTTTTAAAATTG
>NC_051409.1:42617577-42617934 GCF_015228065.2 Penaeus monodon
CATAAAGAACGCGCACTGACACTCACACTGTGCCGACAACAAAGGAAATACGATCCGCGGAAAGCATTAACACAATTTTATCTTAGAAAGACTATATAAATAAAAATGTAACTTGACACATGTAAAGCGAATCAAAACAGAAAAACAAAATATAGAATCAACTCATTGCACGAGGAAATTAATATGTGGCAGAACTTTGTCAATAAATCTCTAATTCCAAACTCTTGAACGCTAATCCTGGCAGTCTTCAAATTCGTATTCCTTTGTCAGGACTTTTATGCCCGGAAGAACGATTTTCCCCTTTTGAGTTAAATATTTTCTCTTCCTGAATGCAGTCTTTGTTTCCGATTATTACTG
>NC_051409.1:42618965-42619178 GCF_015228065.2 Penaeus monodon
CGGAAAATGAAATTAAGACCTGTATTTTCCAATTTCACTCAATTCATTCCATGTATGTTGCATTTTAATAATCTGCTCAAGCTCACGAGGACTAGACTTCCTTCAAAATTCTGTTTCAGAACCTGATTATCTTATTGCGAATATGTACTGTAAGTTTTAGCCAAAACTTTCATCTTATTTTCTCCCGTATACTATTTATATTTGAAATATTTA
>NC_051409.1:42619233-42619838 GCF_015228065.2 Penaeus monodon
TTAGGAGACCTATCTATGTGTTCTGTCGTCGCCACATTTCGGAAATCCTTTGCCACAAACCTTGTCCTTTTTTCCAGACACCCATTACTGAGATTCTACAAAATGTATCTATTGCAGGAACTTTGGTTAAGAAAAATTAAATGCTAGGGAAGTAATTTCGAAATGTAGAAAGTCCCTATGCCATGTCGCCGTAAGACGTTTCATAAGTGGGATGACGTCTTTGGATATGCAGTAAATGTAGGCAATAATGTGCAGAGGGGGTGATCTTAATAGAAAGAGGAGCCAAATATTCCACGAATATTTACGTAGAAAAAAATATGTGAAGAAAAAAGAACCAAAAAAGGGTTCCATCCCAGCCCGATTGATAAGGAATTCTTCGGGTTTAAAAAAGACTCACGATTTCGTTGTTTATTTGTTCTTCCTAGATAAAAATTATGACTTCATCCTCTTTCAATTAAAAATTTATAGGAATTCTCCTTATGAAAAGGCTCCTCTGTGTTTCATTCGCCTTGGAAGTCTTCCGGTTTCACTTTTTTGTGATAATTACCGAAAGCCTTAGAGGTAAAGCGATCAGTGCCTCTCGTATATTAAGGAAAATGGACTTT
>NC_051409.1:42620139-42620662 GCF_015228065.2 Penaeus monodon
CATGACCTTCAGTCATTAGGCAGAGAAGAAGACGTTTGTGAGGCATAGTATGATTATCACTAAAAGAACTTTCACGGATAATTTCATGCTTAGTCTAAATTGTTCCTCAGGGATATTATTTCATATCAATAGATATACAGAAAGAGAGAAAAGCACACATGGTAAAATAGACAGACAGACAGAGGCTTTTCGCATGTGTTAGAAATTGTTTCCTTCTGAAAATTCCTTTGAAAGAAGCGTGACTTTTATCTGCTCTTAATGGAAAGGAAAAAAGCATCAGTTACAGAGCGAACGTGTGCGCCAAATAAGGCGGTCGAGGGCGCGTCGGGATTTACGAGGCTGGGAGCAGGGATGTATTTTTAAGGAAAAGTAAAAACACTTATGGATTAAAAAAAAAAAAAAAAGGAAGCCCCGGCATGACTCGTCTCTAGAAATTCTTAATCGGCATTTGCCTGAATTACAATTTACATTCGTCACCCTCTTTTACTTCCATTGTCTCAAGAATTTCACTTGCACTGTCACC
>NC_051409.1:42621003-42621171 GCF_015228065.2 Penaeus monodon
CAGACGAAAATGTCCTGACTGATTCCGCCATCGAGTTCTTTTCCACCACAAAGACCCCAGGCTCGCCAGCCTACTAAGTAAATAGAAATTCCTGACTTCAATTTTACTATATTACTGTATTACAACGCAGCCAGAAAGTGGTGGAGAAAAACACATTCATGTTTCGAT
>NC_051409.1:42621519-42621957 GCF_015228065.2 Penaeus monodon
CAATGACACATAAATTCAAATCAAGCCCCATCTTTCGCAATATTGCAATATTAAAACATAAAATGCTAAATATGTCTGTCTTGTTCTCACATTTCAAATTTTGTATGTTTCCATTTGTTCCAGGTTAAATACACGTTGCACTAGTGTCTCTTCCTTTAATATTTTAGATTTAATAGATAAAGCTCTCCAACTAACGACATAAAACACACAAGTCCCACAGAGCTGTTTTAGATGCAGAAGTTTCGTAAAAATAGTGTCCAAACACTTTGTTCACTTCACCGTTTGCATGCATCTCCTTCTGTGCTTCTTTATCCTAATATTCCTTTCCTCGACAGTTGCCGCATTCCTACGTAGAGAACCAAAGAAGAAGGCCTCTAGCACCCGTGCAGTTGGTGGGGAAGAGTGAACTCTCGTCAATGTCCAGGGATCAGTGCTTCA
>NC_051409.1:42622508-42622588 GCF_015228065.2 Penaeus monodon
CACGCGCATGGGAATATTGACATAATTACGGTTACCCCATCTGGGACCACAGGGAATGTATGGCAAGACAGAAGGGAAAA
>NC_051409.1:42622609-42622914 GCF_015228065.2 Penaeus monodon
TTTTTTGGGGTTCTTTTTTTCAGTGCATGTGAGTGCATGCCACTAAAATCACTTATTGAAATCTTTTTTCATGCTACTTAACTAGATTCATATGACAGAAAACGAGGAAGAAGATATCAGTGAAGCCATTTTACTGACAGAACTCAAGGATGACACCAGCCGTTGATTCTAACGAGGAGAGACGCTGCCTCATTGAGCGGAGGTCCAGCCGTCAGCGTTTCCCGTAGATGAAGCGCCTCTCGCCACCATAGGCACTTTGGGGACTGGGTTTCTAATTTCTGAGTCATTAAGAATTTTTCTGCTGT
>NC_051409.1:42622996-42623342 GCF_015228065.2 Penaeus monodon
ACTTATCTTCAAATGAAACTTCTTTCGCCACCAGGAGCGTTTTGGAGACTAGAAATCTTAATTCCTGAGCCATGAAGAAACTTTTCTTCCATTAAGTATTTCTCTCAGAACATAGGGAAATCAGTGAAGTTAATCACACCAAATTAAACCATTTATTATTAACGCATGTTTGCCTAATTTAGCCCTTTCTATCCCCGGTTCCTTCCCTTCCGCCTGCCAGTTTTATATTCATATCTCCCCCTGAATCAACAGAATGGTGGTAACAGGATGGCTTGCAGTGAAATAAGAAGCTTACGTGAAAAAACCATCGCTCTACTCAGTGACCATAATACTGGTACGAAGAGCG
>NC_051409.1:42623936-42624014 GCF_015228065.2 Penaeus monodon
CCATGGCAGTTTTAAGTGCTTTAATGGTTTTCTGTTGACTTTCATATGTGAAAGTCTTAAGGGGTCCGGGCCTTAATA
>NC_051409.1:42624076-42624285 GCF_015228065.2 Penaeus monodon
AAATAGTAAAGGAGGTGACCAAAAGCAGTAACTTGGAAGGCTTATCAAAATTTATATAATGGTAGTGATCAAAATAATGAATTTGCCAGTCTAGTGTACCATTACTGGATTATGAATATCAAAATCATTTCATAAGTTTAGGGATGAATGAGGACATAGAAATGAAATAAATGTCTCCTTTAGTCACAGCTTTATACAGAAGTAAAAAT
>NC_051409.1:42624478-42624857 GCF_015228065.2 Penaeus monodon
AGACACCCTGCAGGCCCCACCGGAGACGTTCGACAGGTAGCGACGATCTTCAGGCCGCTGAAGTAGTTGTCTGCAAAGTTTATATTGATGGAGGCCGGGGTAATGTCGATCCTCTGCCACCTCATGGCCCAGGTATCCTCAGCCTCGGTTTTCTTGGTCTTCTTGGAGCTGCAGGTTTCCCGTTGTCGTTATCCTCGGCCTTCTCTGAAGTCTCTAAGACCTCTACTACAGACCTAAGGCAGGGTCACCAATGTAGTTATCCAGGTCATCATCAATTACATCAGGGCCAGGCGGCGACCAGGAAAAAGCCCAGTCGACTGAAAAAAGAGCCAGTACACTCGAATATAAAATAATCTCATGGGTCTAAATATCAGAGTGC
>NC_051409.1:42625079-42625550 GCF_015228065.2 Penaeus monodon
CTTTAGTAAAGTGAATATGCAAATATTCAAACTATTCATCGAAATGTGCGAGGTGGGGAGGAGAGTCACACCTTCTCCCATTCGCGTATTCTGTTTGCACCAGTCTCATATCAACATATTACTACAATATATTTTTCACTTTCGTTCGCACTATTAAATTATTTTCTTTGTTCTCTTTCCCTGTGTACATTCCCGCATGTCATTCCCTTTGTCGTTTCACTGTTTTGTTCCGGCTGCTGTTCTGTTTTCATACAATTTCGTGTTGTTGGTCGTTTATTGCTTCGTGTATCTATTCTACACACAACGGCGCTTTGTCCCTGTTATTTCCTCAGCAGACACGAATACTCTGCATGGCTTTAGAGGGGAGTCTTATATATGCAATGAACGTGTTTCAATACATCATTCTTCGAATCTCTGTCTCTCTTTCCTGAGTCCATTCTCTTTATGTCTCCATACATACCATTTAGGAAT
>NC_051409.1:42625734-42625912 GCF_015228065.2 Penaeus monodon
TCGCTGTAGGGGCTTTTTGTACGAAGACACTTTTTATCTTCCCATATGATGCTTAATTTTATTGCGCTGCTTATGCGGACACCGATGTTGCACTTTAATACAAATTGAACAGCGTACAAGATATTTTTCAACAAAGTTTAGCTGTCACTGCAGACCTGTTCTTCTCTTTTTAAAATTG
>NC_051409.1:42625979-42626338 GCF_015228065.2 Penaeus monodon
AAACATAAAGAACGCGCACTGACACTCACACTGTGCCGACAACAAAGGAAATACGATCCGCGGAAAGCATTAACACAATTTTATCTTAGAAAGACTATATAAATAAAAATGTAACTTGACACATGTAAAGCGAATCAAAACAGAAAAATAAATATAGAATCAACTCATTGCACGAGGAAATTAATATGTGGCAGAACTTTGTCAATAAATCTCTAATTCCCAACTCTAGAACGCTAATCCTGGCAGTCTTCAAATTCGTATTCCTTTGTCAGGACTTTTATGCCCGGAAGAACGATTTTCCCCTTTTGAGTTAAATATTTTCTCTTCCTGAATGCAGTCTTTGTTTCCGATTATTACTG
>NC_051409.1:42627338-42627576 GCF_015228065.2 Penaeus monodon
CTACTTTTACTAAAGATACATTAATGCGGAAAATGAAATTAAGGCCTGTATTTTCCAATTTCACTCAATTCATTCCATGTATGTTGCATTTTAATAATCTGCTCAAGCTCACGAGGACTAGATTCTTTCAAAATTCTGTCTCAGAACCTGATTATCTTATTGCGAATATGTACTGTAAGTTTTAGCCAAAACTTTCATCTTATTTTCTTCCGTATACTATTTATATTTGAAATATTTA
>NC_051409.1:42627631-42628237 GCF_015228065.2 Penaeus monodon
TTAGGAGACCTATCTATGTGTTCTGTCGTCGCCACATTTCGGAAATCCTTTGCCACAAACCTTGTCCTTTTTTCCAGACACCCATTACTGAGATTTTACAAAATGTATCTATTGCAGGAACTTTGGTTAAAAAAAATTAAATGCTAGGGAAGTAATTTCGAAATGTAGAAAGTCCCTATGCCATGTCGCCATAAGACGTTTCATAAGTGGGATGACGTCTTTGGATATGCAGTAAATGTAGGCAATAATGTGCAGAGGGGGTGATCTTAATAGAAAGAGGAGCCAAATATTCCACGAATATTTACGTAGAAAAAAATATGTGAAGAAAAAAGAACCAAAAAAGGGTTCCATCCCAGCCCGATTGATAAGGAATTCTTCGGGTTTAAAAAAGACTCACGATTTCGTTGTTTATTTGTTCTTCCTAGATAAAAATTATGACTTCATCCTCTTTCAATTAAAAATTTATAGGAATTCTCCTTATGAAAAGGGCTCCTCTGTGTTTCATTCGCCTTGGAAGTCTTCCGGTTTCACTTTCTTGTGATAATTACCGAAAGCCTTAGAGGTAAAGCGATCAGTGCCTCTCGTATATTAAGGAAAATGGACTTT
>NC_051409.1:42628573-42629108 GCF_015228065.2 Penaeus monodon
GCATGACCTTCAGTCATTAGGCAG
This sequence comes from Penaeus monodon, assembly GCF_015228065.2. Lineage (NCBI taxonomy): Eukaryota > Metazoa > Arthropoda > Malacostraca > Decapoda > Penaeidae > Penaeus > Penaeus monodon. The sequence continues at coordinate 42,628,598 of NC_051409.1, forward strand.
AGAAGAAGACGTTTGTGAGGCATAGTATGATTATCACTAAAAGAACTTTCACGGATAATTTCATGCTTAGTCTAATTTGTTCCTCAGGGATATTATTTCATATCAATAGATATACAGAAAGAGAGAAAAGCACACATGGTAAAATAGACAGACAGACAGAGGCTTTTCGCATGTGTTAAAAAATGTTTCCTTCTCAAAATTCCTTTGAAAGAAGCGTGACTTTTATCTGCTCTTAATGGAAAGGAAAAAAGCATCAGTTACAGAGCGAACATGTGCGCCAAATAAGGCGGTCGAGGGCGCGTCGGGATTTACGAGGCTGGGAGCAGGGATGTATTTTTAAGGAAAAGTAAAAACACTTATGGATTTTAAAAAAAAAGGAAGCCCCGGCATGACTCGTCTCTAGAAATTCTTAATCGGCATTTGCCTGAATTACAATTTACATTCGTCACCCTCTTTTACTTCCAATGTCTCAAGAATTTCACTTGCACTGTCACCATTTTTATTCTCACTC
>NC_051409.1:42629338-42629507 GCF_015228065.2 Penaeus monodon
ACAGACGAAAATGTCCTGACTGATTCCGCCATCGAGTTCTTTTCCACCACAAAGACCCCAGGCTCGCCAGCCTACTAAGTAAATAGAAATTCCTGACTTCAATTTTACTATATTACTGTATTACAACGCAGCCAGAAAGTGGTGGAGAAAAACACATTCATGTTTCGAT
>NC_051409.1:42630908-42631006 GCF_015228065.2 Penaeus monodon
CTGCACTCCAATTAACGTAAATGAATGGCAAACGTTTGCTCTGTTTTCCGTATATTTTTGCTTTGTCACTGCCCTCGGCGGTCTTTTCTCTCTAAATA
>NC_051409.1:42633684-42633794 GCF_015228065.2 Penaeus monodon
TAATACTTATTAAATAGGAAAGAAATGCCTTCTATCTTTATTTTATGTTCTTGTGTTCTTATGCTTTTCTACAACAATTTACACTTCATAACCTTTACCCTTTGTTTGCT
>NC_051409.1:42644218-42644541 GCF_015228065.2 Penaeus monodon
ATAAATCAACCTTCACCTTGAAACTGAGCAGAAAGGATAGCTATGGAGAGAGATGGAAGGGTTTGTGGAAATAGAGAGACGTAAATGAAGATGAAGAGGGCGAGGGAAAGAAATATAGATGGCGGAGATTATAGGGAGGTGGAGGGAACGAGAGAGAGAAGGTAAATAACCACTTTTTTAAAAATTCTGCCATAGGTTATTGAAAATTAGTATGCATCTAAACTATGGAATGATTATATGCATGGATATACTTGCCGTAACCGATCAAAATAAAATAAATTACATCGTTTACAAGTACACACCCATTCTTAGTTTTGGTTACA
>NC_051409.1:42644627-42645599 GCF_015228065.2 Penaeus monodon
CTGTTCGGAGCTCAGCTTCAAATTCCGGTAGCAGATATCTAAAACCTTTTTATTACCTTTTCGCTTTTCTCTCAGGACTGTTAACCCGAAGCTTCTAAACCATCGAGGATTTTTTTCTGCAGTCGTTATAACCGAACCCAAGTTGGAAACTAAACCTTTATATCTGGAAAACTGCTATTACTCGCTTCCCTTTCCTTTTCTTCTTCGCTTCTGACGAACTAGGAACCTTGGGTGCATGGTCAGCAATCTCAGCTAATTCTAGGTACTGTATGATAAATTACTGGACGATAAGAAATAGTATGAAAATATATTGAGTGTTGTATTTGTAAGAGGAATTGGTAGGATTATTAATCTCAAAATGAATTAGTTACTATATACAGAGAGGTATAATTAAGGAATTATTAATCTCAGAATGAATTAGTTGCTATATACAGAGAGGTATAATTAAGGAAAGACTGCTGAAGAGATGAATAATAGAAATGGACAACACTTATCTATGCATATAGGGGCCATGCCGTTCTGTCGTTCACTCATGAAAATGTAGCTCACTCGTACGATTTTTTTGCCTCGCAGAGGATATCCATAATGACGAGTTTGAAAATGAGGTAATCATGGTGCCTTCCTGGGATTTTTGCGATGTAATGAGGACATTATTCAGCTTTGAATATGTTGTGAGGCAACGCATATCATTATCTTTTTCCTCCGAATTCTAACACTGGATGTCTTTGTAATGAGACCCAAAGGTCTTTGACTCACAGTTGTAGATGAGCGACTGAGGGTATACATTATATATACATTGCAAGTAAAAGTACACTGAAAAAATATTACTCCAGATTGTTAAAAAAAGGCTAATGTCAAATATGTATATATTTCTTATGATGTTTATTAACTCAAATTATATTAGAATTATTGTGAATGAAACAGGCGAATAATATTTGAGACGGAGAGTGTAATAGATGTATGATTGTATGA
>NC_051409.1:42645618-42646110 GCF_015228065.2 Penaeus monodon
CGGTAATAATTTTCCATTTCATCCCTGGAAACGAAATAAAGAAATAAAAGTACCCTGTCGTTCTAATTAGAGATTTTAATCTGTGAAAACGCGATTAAAAAAGACAATTTTGATTGTCAACGATTGTTTGATTCCTCATCCCTAAAAATACAGAACAAAAATATTGCAGCCTGTGTTTGTGTGTGTATTTATGTGGAGGTCAGATGCGAAATGGAGTAACATTGTTTATGACAATTTTTCGATTGCAACCCAATCTTTAGAGCAAAATCATTTTCGACCCTGCCGCCAACTAAGGTAAATAAGGATCTTTTGCTATACTCTCTACGCTGGCAGTAACCTAAAGCCAGATTTTAGTGGAGTAAACATAAATAAGCCTTTTGTTTACTTCTATTCTGAGTATCCACGCATTCGGTCCTATGAAACCTGATCAAAGTCCCTAAAATCTCAAATGCCCCATTATCATTAGAAGGAGTTTTCACCAGAATTGGACTC
>NC_051409.1:42646195-42646651 GCF_015228065.2 Penaeus monodon
AACGTACCTCGCTAGTTGAAGACCACCGTCCATCTCGGCAGACAAATGGAAGTTCCGCGACCGCACCACACTGATGGATCGTGGATGGCTGAAGAGGGTTTTCTATCTGTGGGAATGCTAAAGGACTATTGCCAGTGAAGTGGAAACGTATTTATTACAGGAAATATCAATGGATCTGTCTCTCCATAGATGCTGACAGACGAATTAGGGAAAGACTACAATGCTATATCTACAATAATAGCTTCCGCAGAGAAATCGAAACTTGAAAGAAAATATGATTAATGAAATGTACATTGTTAGAAGAGTTTTATTTTATTCTCCAGTAACACTCCAGTAGTTTGCAAAATTATTCACATTTCAAAAATAAAATTGTTTTACAAACACAATAATTCGGGGGTCGCAGATACCTAGGATGGGGTAACCTCATATTTTCTAGGGTAATGAGACTCCAGATCA
>NC_051409.1:42646855-42647286 GCF_015228065.2 Penaeus monodon
AGTAACCGCAGACAAAATAATGCTGTGTTAAAGTGTCTAAAATATTCCATAAATATCTTCATTAGAGTAATTCCAGCATAAAAATGCAACTAACATTCATTTTCTCCGTTTTAGAGTAAGAAGCATTTCTCGAGTCCCAACCCGCCATGCCCCCTCCTCTGCTGCCGCATAACGAGGCATTTTCTGTCTCCGCCTTGGCAGGACTCAAGTCAGGCCTGAGCTGTTTTAATTTAGCACGATAAGTAGACGCTCAGTTGCCTCTGAAAACCTCCATGCACACTCAATTACGCACGAGCGACAATTTAAGTGCGATCCCGAGTCGTCACACCTGTAAAGTTAAAGTTTGCTAATGGTTTTATTCGGTGTTCTTGATGTTATAGTTAAGTTTGTCTCATCAACCCAAAATGTTTTTATTGATGTGATATAATTCG
>NC_051409.1:42647911-42648017 GCF_015228065.2 Penaeus monodon
GCTCCCGACGATTTAGTTCGACCAGTAATGGTGTGGTTCTATCCTTTAGTTATTGCATAGCACTCGTGATCACGATAGTTTCATAGATTTGTCCTTTGCCATACTT
>NC_051409.1:42648038-42648860 GCF_015228065.2 Penaeus monodon
AAACGTCCTTCCGCGAATTTCAAAAGCAAAGGGAAAGTAAATCTCCTGCTGCACCCGCCCATTCCGGGGAAAGATTAGGGAGGAAAGGAGCTGCATGAGACATCCCGGCGTTCCAACGAGCGGCCGCGACGCCGCCGGATCGGGTTCAGGAATATTAAATGGTCAGAAAGTGGTTGTTACCCTCACCATGCACCAATCACCGCACACGGCAGCCTCATGTTATACTTACATGATTTTATGTGTAGATATGTTCACATAGGCACGCACTGGATATTTGTGCATGCTTGTGTGTGAGAGCGGGATAATGAAACCTCATCTGCAACAGAGAAAGAGGCGGAGAGAAGGAAGGCTTTGTCTCCTTGAATTATTACCTAATCATTACGGAAATGATGTTTGAGACATGCGGTGAGTATATCTTGTGGATCAGGTCTTTCAGAAACGGTTATCGGGACATATTTTACGGTGTCCAAAAGCACATAAATATTCAGTACAATTTAAGTAGGAATTCCTTTTCGTATCTTTTGAAGTATCACTTATTCATGATTTTGTAACTTATATAATCAAATTATTTTTTAAAGAAATAGAAAAGGAAAAGAAGAATGTATATAGGTGTGTTCGCTTAAAAAATAGGGAAGGAAGGAGACAGATTTGCACGTTGATGTTTCATTACAGAATATTTTAAGTTGCACAGGCCCCGTTCCGCTAAAAAAAGATACAGTATCGCCAGCATGTATAAATAAAACCGCAACTGCTTCAGTTATGGGCACTGACCATCCACAGCCCGCAAGAAAATACATATAGTGTGGGAAGGAGGTTAATATC
>NC_051409.1:42649003-42649217 GCF_015228065.2 Penaeus monodon
AATGTATTTTTTGCAGTATCTCATACTGTCCTCCTCGTCGATTTTTTTCACAATTGCCCATGCGAAGTAAACAAAAGTGATGCATAAAATATTAAGGAAAATATTCCCAGAAGCATTTCCTTTGATCTGCCACCTCGGGAAACGATTCGGGGAAAGAGGCCACTTGGGGAAAAAGCATTTGCAATTGACAATGTTCTGATATGAGTGGATGTAT
>NC_051409.1:42649265-42649588 GCF_015228065.2 Penaeus monodon
TTGGGCAAAACAGGCTACTATGCAAATGCAAGAGCACAGAAGGGTTAAACGACTCTCTCTCCATCCCGGAAAAACAGTTGCATAAAGAATTCATAAAACTTCATACGAGAACCACAGGAAGATCCATTATCGTTTGCTTTCTATATCTTTACAAAACAGAAGCTGCGAGCTGAAGCTGTTTCCATTCACATCCCCTAACGTGAGAACGATCGCCTAATGGCCTTTCGCAGCCTCATCTTTGTCTGAATTATACTGGGAGAGGAAAAAATGTATTTAATACACAAGGCAACGCACAGTCACAGACACATACACACAGATGCACA
>NC_051409.1:42649638-42649815 GCF_015228065.2 Penaeus monodon
ATGTCTGCCTCTCCTGATGACTTAACTGATTGCAGAAGAGGCACAACGCCAACCGACATGCATTATTTACAGCCGTTACCATAGATATACAGCTGATATTGTCCTCGTACAACATATTTGGGTAACGTACTTGATCACTGAACACCGTACTCTCTACATCCGTGGGCCTTAACCTTT
>NC_051409.1:42650072-42650213 GCF_015228065.2 Penaeus monodon
AATGTTACGCGCTTCGGAAGGAACGTCGTCATCTATTTTCGCTATTTTCCTTTTGTTTATACGTATTGCGTAGTACTAAGTGATAGCGTAATCTTCTGGTATGGCATTACATATATGACCTATTATAAAGATATATATCTA
>NC_051409.1:42653029-42653278 GCF_015228065.2 Penaeus monodon
GCAATTATTAGAAATGAAAAAAACAGGATGTGAACAATCAAAGCGAGAAAGACTCTTTCTCTTTTAGGTGTGGCCTAAAGGGAAAGGGTCGCGTTTTTCTCGGAATAGAACCGCTTGGGTGTTTTGATCAATAGGGAGCCATAACACAAGGGGTTGCGATGAAAGTCGGGGTCTCGCTCAGCTCCCCAAATCCCGAAATTTGGTAGATGCAAGGGGTAGGTAGTCTTTCCTCCTCCTCCTCCTCACCCT
>NC_051409.1:42653371-42654003 GCF_015228065.2 Penaeus monodon
AGTGTGCATACTGTTAAAGGAGTCGAATACGATCGATAAATCTGTTGTTGACCCGCACTGACCAAATGAAGGCAAAATGTTATAAAATACCTTCCAATTAAACGAGAAACCAGTACTGCTGTGAAAATAATGACAAAGCGCAAAGGTCCCTATCACGCAGTGGCTCTAGAGTGGAAGATCAACAGCAAATTAGATCTGCCTGAGATTTCGCATTCAGGAAGTTTATAAAGAACGCTTGAGACAGAGAAAAAACGAGAACGGGAAGAGGAACTAGTGATTCTAAAATAGAATTATTATTATAATCATCATTTGTTTGTTCTCCTCGGGGGTATGAAAAACATGAACAAAAGTGTTCATTTCGCTTTATATATTCTTTTAAGTGTCAGTCTCTTTCAGATAATAATATTATAGAGCCAACATTGTAGTTTTTTCCTTCGTTGGAGAGACGAGTAAATTAATATTTTGCATAAAAATCCGCTTCTTTTCCCAAGTGACCCCCAGGAATCCCTCGCACAGGGGGAACCGCGCTCGCCCTGAGACCTGTTCGCGTCACGCGGTGCTTGATCTGAACTTTAGTGCCTTTGGAGGAAACGGGCCTCTCATTTTCATTCAAGTAATTACTTTCACAAAAA
>NC_051409.1:42654142-42654267 GCF_015228065.2 Penaeus monodon
TAATAAAACAAATAATAGAATAAAACAAACAGTGATCTTTGAAGAATGCAATATTTTTAGTCTATATTTTTGCGGATGACAAATCATGCCGATTACTGGCAATCAAAAGCTCTATTTTGATCGCG
>NC_051409.1:42655057-42655249 GCF_015228065.2 Penaeus monodon
CACATCAATTTAATAATGAACTGTTGCCGATAGCCAAACTACGCATCGCATGACAATCCCAAACGTGAAACACACTGCTTGCACAGCAAATCATACGCGGACTCCCATAGCCATGAGCCTGCCTTATCTTCCACCTCGAACTGCCCTCTGTTCTTCGCCCTTTTCACTCGTATCAAAGCTAACATAAATATT
>NC_051409.1:42655586-42655782 GCF_015228065.2 Penaeus monodon
GCCTTTGTAGCAGCTCCTTTGTGAGTTTCGAGGCTTTGATTCCCCAAGCTGGGGATTCACGAAGATGTGAGTGATGATACCGAACGTCTGTGATGAAGCGATACGGCAACTTTCTTGTAAATTAAATTTAATTGAATGTCTTTTCTTTGTCATATATTTTCCTGTTAAGCGATTCTTACACTGGAAAGGCAGTTCA
>NC_051409.1:42655876-42656340 GCF_015228065.2 Penaeus monodon
TAAGGGGGGAACGCTTGTGTGTGTGTGTCATATCTAATGTCAGATTAAATAAAAATTCACATTTTGAAAGCTCTGATATTTGCAATGACCAAAGCAAGAAACGATTATCATCAATTTATATATAAATGTTTGTAAAACCTCTATATTGTTTTTCAATTTTCGTTTATGTGCTAGTGCTCTTCTGTACACGCGCGTTTGCATCTGTTTATGCTTAGCCCATTTTCCTCTTTATCTATGCATCTCACGAATTGAAAATATTCTACTATTAAGTCTTTTCCATAGTAATTGCTCTAATTTTGTTCACGATTATTGTTCACATTCATATGACGTTTCAAGCATTAGTAATCATGGTATCATAATGCATCGAACAATATTGTTGCAATATTTCAACCAATCAAAGACTGACGTAGCCAAGTCTAACATATAATCTCCATCGCCATGCAATGGACAGTGCTTGTTAACAA
>NC_051409.1:42656669-42657292 GCF_015228065.2 Penaeus monodon
TACAGGGGGGGCAAACACCCAAATAAAGGGGCATAGAAAAAAAATCCCACCATGAAAAAGGCATATTTGACACCATTTACTGCCCCATACCTTGTTTAGAAAAAAGGGAAAAAAATAGTTCTCCCCAGGGGGACATGCTCCCCCCAACCTGCTTAAATTTTTGGGCCCCAGAGGCAAAAAGGGGAAGATTTTTATCCAAGTGGAAGAAAAGGATTCAATCCCCTTCATTGGGGGCGCCACCTACCCATTTTTATCCTTCTTTTTGGGACCCCCCCCCACATCTTGGGTAACTTATATTAAAAAAAATTTTTAAAATAAAAAATTAAAATTGTTTGATTTTAAAAAATTTAAATTAAAATATAATTATACAACATTTATTTTTATCTATTACAATCATTTTCTATCAATTATATTTATTTAATTAAATATGTTTTTTTGGACAAAATATTAATAGAAGGGGGATTAATATTTTAACAAAAAGAAATTAAAATAAAAATTTTTATTGTTACATTTTTTTAAAAAAATATTTTTTTTCTTTAAAATTACAATTTTTAAAAAAATTAAAGGAAAACATCAATAATTTTTTTCATATATTTTATATTGTATATAATGAAAAAAAAAAT
>NC_051409.1:42658196-42658292 GCF_015228065.2 Penaeus monodon
GGAGGAGACGGCGACAACTTTTTAAAAAAGTTTTTTTGTTTGTTACAGTCCTTTTGAATTCCCAAAACAATATTTCAAAATCATTAAATATACAAA
>NC_051409.1:42658401-42658846 GCF_015228065.2 Penaeus monodon
GTATCTCTTTTTTTGGGTTTCATATAAAATTCATCACTGTTGTCAGAAACAGGTAGGTGGATGGCATAATAAATGCACAGAAGTCATTATTCCTATAGTGGTAGTGCTTTTCTCTTACGAAATGCGTGGATAACGATATTTACTGCATGGCAGAAAATAATTTCATCCCCAAGTATAAATAGAAACTTACATTCACCATCAAGGTCTTGTATTACATTATTTTAATTGATTCTTGTCTGAAGTCGCTGTGTAGCTGGTATTCGAGTAGGAAGTGAAATTCATCCTCGATTTCCTCACTCTTACAGTACAAACATATTCGTTCCTGAATTGGCAGTTCTTATGCCTTCCTGTTTCTATTCTGAGTGGTAAGATTCTTTTCCTAAAATGCGAGAATAAAAGATCTATAGCTCATATAATGGTTTGAAAATTTTAATATTTTAAATTC
>NC_051409.1:42658885-42660550 GCF_015228065.2 Penaeus monodon
CTTAGCCCTCTATTAATTTTTTGGTTTACTTAATTTTAACCTACTTTTGCTAAGAGATTTTTGGGTTTTTACCTGAATAAAAAATTTTCCACATAGCCACCAACACTTTATTAAAATACTTAACGGACGAACCTTTGGAGATTGCAACAAAATGGGTAAAAAATGATTCGAGCATATTTTTTTCTAGTTTTCTTAAATGGGCAGTATTTATAAATCCCAAATAGTTTTGCCCCGTTTTGGACTGTTCTGTTTTGGGCATGAACCCAGCTTTACACTCTAAAAATATATTTTAGTGTGCAGACATCTTAGGTTTTTATGTTTTAAAACTCATACCTATTAAAAGAATTTTGGAGGGGCACCCGAAGGGCTCTGAGCCTACTGCCAGGCCATCTCCAAATGCAAAGTCCCCATGTATTCAGTAATAACCCTGTTTTTTAATTGGAGTTGCTAGTTCTTATAGCTATTGATCATAATTTAAAATGAATGCACTTTGTGGGGTCTGTCGTTTTTTTAAAATTTAGAATTTGAGTTTTTTTTGGGGGGATTTTAATCACCCAATTATCATCTCTTTTTGTCTTCCCCGTCTTTACTAAATTAATTTCCTAGGGCTCGTATATTTTTATGGAATATTGCAAAAAGGTAAACACATATGAGCAAATAGATAAATAGATAAAGTAAACTATCACAAATTTCCTCTGCTCCAACTGGCGTCAGCCTCTAATATGAAAAACCCCCCTGGGCTCGTGTAGCGAGTTAGCAAAACAATACAAAGGGAGCTTGTAAATCTTCTCAAAATTTTTCTCTTCTTGACCATTCTACGGTAGTATTATGTAATTAATATTACTAGTCTGTTGGCATCAAAAGGTTGTTCGTCTCCTAAAAAGAAAAATGAAAGTGATTTACTTTTAGAACCGTAATAACATATAAAATTAACGCATTGCGTTAAAAAAAAATTTTCCTGAAACGTTATACTTCTGTTTTCCCGGAGCTGAACGGGGCCGAGGAATTACGGGGGGAGAGGAAGTGGTTTAGAGGCATCCCTCTTTGGGGGTTCATTTATGTGAAGGGAAATGTTTTGATGGAAAAATTTATCCCTCAAAAAAAAAGCCGGTTCAGAAATTTAAGGGCCAGTGAGCATGCATTTTCCAAGAGGGGGTGTGTATTTCATTAAAATCTAGTTTATTTTGTAAGGGAAACAACCTTAAAGCTATTACTTGTAAGCTTAGATTCAGCTACAGAGTTTTGGTGAACCCCGAATACAGACTTTAATGAAATCTAACGTTGTAAACATTATTTTATATGAACTGGTACTTTCTTTGTCTCGTTTTTGACACGTGACGATAACTGTCCGATTTAATACAAATGAGCTCTAAACGGCAAAGGAAAACAGTAAACCTTGCATCAAAGACGCCGTGTTTTCCCCTCTTACTCTTGAAAATTATTTTTTTCTGCTCAAACGCCTCCCTTCCTCCCCGCCCCGCCCAATCCTCTCTTTTCCTCTTAATTCTTCATCATCTCTCTTCGTGATCCACCCCTCTTTTATAGTCTGTCCATTCTTTTTATCTCCTCATAGAAACTACCCAACTTCTATTGTGTTTTCACCTTTATTACTTTTTTCGTCTTAATTATCTGAGGTTTACTAAAGGCCACTCACCCGCCCCCCCC
>NC_051409.1:42661446-42661668 GCF_015228065.2 Penaeus monodon
TCAGCAGCATATGTGAAGATAAAAAAAGTATCCAGGGTACAGTATCCTCGGGAGTTTCCATCTCTTATTACATGAAAGATGCGATTGTGTTTGAACGATTTTTACAATTAGTATCATGGGAAGTAGCTTAAGAATTTAGTTGTAATTATACTGCATTTGAAGATAGTCCTTAAGCATAGCGTCAGTGTTCAAGTGCGTCTCTCTCTATTCCCCCCCCCTCTC
>NC_051409.1:42666983-42667392 GCF_015228065.2 Penaeus monodon
TCTCTACTTTGGATCAACACGCAATAACATAACATAGCCAAGTTTAATAATGATAACGCAACATATGAATATATGAAAAGATTTTATGTCTGTGACAGAAATTTGAAAACTGTGAGAAAGGGTAAATTCTTCCAATTCTATGGATATCAATCTACGGAAAGGGAATAAGTAAAGATGACACAGCTGGCCTCAGTTCCGAGTGACAAAGAGCCTGAGATGACGAAAGACAGTCCACAGTATAAGCGAAGCACTGACAGAAGAAAAACGAAATGAAAACACAATGTTTTCAACTCGTCCAGAATTCCTCATCAAATGAAGTAAAAAATCGAACTGATTAATTAAACGAAACTTTTTAATTAGTCCGGAAATTCACGTTTTTCTTTCTCTCTTTTGGTAGCTTTTCGTCATG
>NC_051409.1:42667785-42668035 GCF_015228065.2 Penaeus monodon
ATTCTGCATATTTTGCTACGTTTTCTCTCTCGATGAGCTTGAAAACAAATGTTTCACCTTTCATCTCTCCCTGAGTACCGTGTCTTATCAGCTCTGATAATATAATAATTACTTTAATCAAATAATTTTTATTCAGTCAACAAGGGTTGTTATGAAACTTTAGGTGAATATCATTTATGGTAGGAGCTCCCTTCCCCTCTATTCCTCCCTCGCTTTCTCACAAGGGAAACATTTTATTTTTATCCTATTA
>NC_051409.1:42669551-42670140 GCF_015228065.2 Penaeus monodon
ATACACCATTGCATTCACGATATTACCATCCCTGTTTTTAACGAGTTTATGCGCTGACTAATACGTTTAATCCAAACCACATTGCTCACATTCAACTGTCCGGATAAGGGAAAGGCCTCAGGCTGGTGCACACCGCAGTGTGTGCAATAGTCAGAGGATGTTTCCCTACCAGCAGTGAGCAGACACACTAATCTCATGGCACACCCATGAATGTAAACCCGGCCAACAATGTTACAGCAGATCTGTTTTGGTTAAGGAAAGGCCCTTGCCCAACACGCACTGTGCTGATCACACGTGCGCGCTAGACAGGGGATGCTTCCAGCCCCTACACAGATACTTCGTACATGGCCACATTTTTTCCCATTATTCTTTTATTGATGTACTCCTTTATTTTTATATTCCTCTATTTACCTGTAATGGCTATCACCATTACTCATTCTATAATACATCACACACAAATATACTCACCCTCAGCCGTCCACGCAAAGCACATCCTCATCTCACGCGTACACACTCGTCTCACCAACTTCAAACCATTTCTTTGTCATATACTCACTCACCCCTTACTATACCTTATTATGTTTTTACA
>NC_051409.1:42670360-42670443 GCF_015228065.2 Penaeus monodon
TGGTTTTGCATATTAATTTACCTTAAATGTTCTGCTGTTATTTTTGTCCATCACCATACCCAATCGGCAGGTTAACCAAATAG
>NC_051409.1:42670729-42670806 GCF_015228065.2 Penaeus monodon
CAAACGGACATACCTCCATACTTAACAGAATAAACCAAGTCTCAAATCAGCGATGAATAACAAAAGAAAGTACCACG
>NC_051409.1:42670918-42670998 GCF_015228065.2 Penaeus monodon
CAAATACCCTGACAAGTATACCTCTCTGGGCCACTAGCTGGTGTTGTAAGTGTGTGACATACTTATACTCTTTCACTATA
>NC_051409.1:42671078-42671182 GCF_015228065.2 Penaeus monodon
GAATATTCATCGTGATTCGTTCAAATTGAATTTACCCTATAGGACGGGTTGTGTGTTTTTCTCTGTCAGCACTCCCGTCACACACTCATATGTGTAAATATGTG
>NC_051409.1:42671669-42671981 GCF_015228065.2 Penaeus monodon
CTGCTACTCACTTTGCTTGATACAAAAGAACAGTAACAAAATAAGTCTGGAAAGTATTCAATGTAATGTCGTGCATCAATGAGTCTAGATAAAATGTTTTTAAACGCGTAGACAATGCAACTTTTTCCTGTTCTAAGGCAGTACTTTAGATAGCAATATGATTATCAGTTAGAATATAAAATGTTTTTAAATCATATACGGAAGTTAGTCTAACAACTGTAATAAAAAGGAAGGTAGGAATATGTTCGGTTTATGAATACCAAATCCATCCTCAACTGTCTTTATCATGATGTATACCCTTCCCTCTTGTTC
>NC_051409.1:42672036-42672119 GCF_015228065.2 Penaeus monodon
GAGATTCCTAGAATTTTCAAACTACACCTGGAATTCAGTTTTCTCCCACATGCCTCATGCTGCAACCAAGGGTGTCAGTTCAT
>NC_051409.1:42672233-42673061 GCF_015228065.2 Penaeus monodon
TTTAAAAGAGTTAAAATTTGTTTCCTGTGGGGGTAGGGGCAAACTAGAACTTGAGGAGGGCAAACAGACGTCCCTGGTTGCAAATCCGGGATGAGAGGCCAGTCGGTTTGATCTGAATGACGTCAGCGCATCTGCGACTTTTATTCTTGTCGATGTACACAGTTTGTCCCTTTATCCTCCCTCTCTCTTTCTCTCCAATCAGATAAGACATCAAAAGGAAGCGAAGGTGAACAGAGGAGCACCGGACAAGAAATAAAGCGCCGACATGGCGGGATATACACAGGAAAAAAACAAGTAAAATATGGAACCGCAAGTAGGGAATACATAGTGGTAATATATAACTATAAATTCACGAGAGAAATATATGATTCTGTCTAATTCTACCCAAACTGAGTAAGGTCGAGTACCCTGAATGCTGACTCGCATTTTATTGAGATGCGGAAAAAATCTAATCAACCCGGCTTTGATGTTCTGAAATGGCATTCCTTGTCTCCAAAGGTTAATATCTGCGATGCTCTGAAAAACGACCTGAAATACACACATACGCTTCCATAAACACATCCGTTTACACGGGCCCGGCAATTAATTAGTGGGATTTAATGAATCAACGTGCTACCCTCCAAACACTAAAGCGTTCAACATTTATATTTAACTGTATTTAAAACAAGACGAGTCACATATTAACCGCACCTTGTTTCAGTGAGAAATAATTGCGAATCACTGGCATGTTTTTCTTTGATCACAGTATCAGCAGCGGGTGCTAACGAATAGTATTTGGAAGATAATACCTTTATCTCTCATGCCCCCCACTTTTTTCACTCTCGATTC
>NC_051409.1:42673119-42673889 GCF_015228065.2 Penaeus monodon
TGCTTCCTATGTTTTCTTCGCTCCGGTGACTCTGTGAGAAAAAAAGAATAGGTGAATAAAAAAAAAAGTGTTTTATGAGTGGATCGGTATTGCATGAATTACAGGGGACCATTGTGGGAGTAAAACTCTCAACGTTGATTATATGACGGAAGAAAAAACACAAATCAGTTTCTGTATATCGGGTTTGAGGAGTTAGAGCAAAGGAAGGCGAGAAGAGGGGAAAGGAGGAGAAACAAAGTGAAAATAAGGAAAAGGATAATTTAAGGTGGGTCACATCAGGTCAACAAAATACAGACGAGAGAGAAAGATAAGATGCTTGCTGAACTATTAATCGCATGAGAAAAAAGGATGATGATGAGCATAGAAGGGATTAAGTAGCATCCACAATTAAGAAAATAAAATGCTCCCCCTTTTTGATGCCCCACACAGCATGTATCCCCGCCTGTCCTCTTTGCATGAACGTGCAACTGAAGTGAATAATTTCCACTTCATTATTGTTCAGCTGTTGAAATAATTTCGCCAACCGCTATTGCCACCGCTAACCGCTGTGGTATTTAATTAGATTTTAACTTTTAATCAAATTATTTATCTGTAAGTGACTGCGTGTGCTTAATTGTTATGATAAAGGATTTCTTTGTTGGGAAAATATCATCGCTGTCTGTAGTACCAGCAGTGTTTTTGTTAATTTTACATTATATATTCCTAACCCCCTATCCGCCTCTCTCCCTTTCATTCTTTCTTATTCTTTCGAAGTTATTGTTCATTCTTTA
>NC_051409.1:42674090-42674610 GCF_015228065.2 Penaeus monodon
ACACATGAGAAAAACAGCAGTATACAAAGGCACGTAAAGTCAATGTAGCATAAACCATGTCTGCAAAATCTTCACCGGTGGACAATGTGCGTTCCTTTCTTCGGGTCCGCAACATTGCCAACATTTTCCCCGACTGTTGAAGAGACTTTCACTTCCAGCAGTAATTGTAATACCACCAAGGAATCCAAGAGCAAGCACTCCTACTGTTCAAAATGATGATTGACAAGTCATACAGCAGAAAAGGTTTGTTTCCTCTCTGTGCAGAGAAAACCCCTCAGAGAAGGGTTGGCTTTACAATTCAAAATGAGTCTTTTCCTCTTCACTATGGTCACTGAAGCACTTTTTTGTTTGCATTTTGTGTTTTCCTCCTATACGAACTAGTATTTTTTTTTGTTCCTGGTACGTACAGGCCCTTGAATAGATTGAACCCGCGTGGGGGCGGTCGACTTTTCCTTGACCTCCTTTAGGAGGTAAACGACAGTAACTGCAAGTGCAGCTCAACTATAAAACACACCAGATT
>NC_051409.1:42674655-42675090 GCF_015228065.2 Penaeus monodon
TGCAGCATCTCCATGGAGATTACTTTGGCATCCTCTTTTGTGGATGGATCTTTCCTGGTCTTTTTAGAATTGCTAATGAACATATTTAAAAATGTGCATGCAAAATCATACTATCTAGTCCTTACGGCTTTTTGCAGCACTGAAAAAATATACACTAAAAAGAGACGTTATTTGTATCGACCTTGTATTTCAATATTCATTCTTTTTTCAATCGAAATTCCTATTCTCTTGTTTTTATCTTCTATTTCTTTCCTCGCCAGTTGACACATTCCTTTTTTCCGGAACTCTGAGGAATGTTAAGAAGGTCTCGGCTGCTTGTATCTGTGACGAAAAGTTTAATTGTTGTGAATGTGCACGGAGAAGCTGTTCATGTGTGTGTGATTTAAGTGCTAGTGCTAGTACGTGTAATGTGTTCAGTCTTTATGGCATTAAGAC
>NC_051409.1:42675308-42675633 GCF_015228065.2 Penaeus monodon
GATGCAAACCAGTACATTACCTTTGATTCCCTACTTGATGAATTACATTCATCATACCATATGAATATAATAATATTTTCAATTCACATAATTGCAGCATTAGGCCATAGGGCCTTTAATATGTCCACACGTGTGCCTACTTTCAGCAGCTCTCTCTGCCCCCCCCCCCTACACTTCCCAGGATATCTTGTAGAGTAAGTAGCTTTATTACTGAAGCTTCTTTGGATGTTAACTTTTTTATGACGGCTCCACTGGAGCCAAGATCGTTAAGGTTAGTATGTATACATATACATTTATTAATTCCTTTTGATATTATTATTTTCAG
>NC_051409.1:42675814-42676113 GCF_015228065.2 Penaeus monodon
AAAAAATATCAATAGTGTCATTATTTTTAGTGATATAAATAAATCATATATAAAGAGTGATTTTAAGTCTTTCTCGCAGGAAATCTGATCCAATCTCACCCATGTCTTGTGACAGGAAATCATTTTGCCAAGAAAGTTGGAAGAGATACTTGAGAAAGTTGTTTCTTTTATAGCCATTCTGCCGTCCAATGAAGGCTTTCTGTCTTGCAAAAGTTCAACAGCTTTTACATGCTCTCCGGAAGCGAGCAAAGGTAAATGGTTACAGTGTTTCTGGATCCTAGTTTCGAGGAGGTAGAGCT
>NC_051409.1:42676178-42676248 GCF_015228065.2 Penaeus monodon
TTTAAGTTTGAGATAGAAGTCTGGATGATGTATGATTTTTGTTTTTTTATTCCCCAGACAATATGACAAT
>NC_051409.1:42676420-42676604 GCF_015228065.2 Penaeus monodon
ATGGAGACTGGGAAGGGCTTCGTTTGCAATCCTCTGAAATACGATGGCCGTAGTTGTTGAGTGAATTAGTAAAAAATCGACATATTGGCTAGAGGATTTTGAAAGGTTTCCAAACCGGTCTTTGGATACAAGACTGGTTATCGATAATAGAATTAAAAGATGTTTAAATAATTTCCCTTTTTCA
>NC_051409.1:42676743-42676991 GCF_015228065.2 Penaeus monodon
TCTATGAGGACTATCAACCAGACTAACGCAAATACAAACAATAAAACACGGTAAGTGAGTGATTGATGACATCGTTCTGTACGTTTCTCCACTTCGTAGAAAAGCTGGTCTGCAATGAAACGGATTCCCTCTCTTTTCTGTTACTGAAACTAAATAACGTAAATATTAGGATTTTGGGATTTGATTTTACTAAACTGCAAAAGCAAATTATGCATAAATAACTAATATCTCTTCCTTTTCCACCCTGA
>NC_051409.1:42677060-42677577 GCF_015228065.2 Penaeus monodon
TATTACTCTTGCTTATAAACCCTATCTGATAATATTATATACCGTACTATGTGGTTTTATTTACAATTCAAATTTATGTAAACAGTAAAGCCTTTGAGCTCAGCCTTTTAGATACTAAAAGCGCCTTTGCATCAAACCCCAAGTTCCAGATAGCGATTGTTCAGTGGCTGGGAGAAAGGAGATCGCAACGTTGCAATCAGTCCCTGGAAAGCGGGAAAAGGAAATATTCCTGCAGTACGAGTAATACTTCTCCGTTTCTGTAAACATGTTTTGGAATACACGGTGAGCAACACACACACAAATTTTTTTTTTCTGTTCAAGTATTAGACGTAGATGACTCAGCGACTATAAAACGGTACACAATTCCTATGGGAGAGTCATGGACACTGATTTTGGCCAGATGTCAGGGTTGCTTATATTCTAGTTATATGTGGGCATAAACTGGGCCCCAAATAGCTCAAATGTCTTGATCAGAAGAGTCGATGAAAGGTCCTAATCTTTCTAAATGTCTCGAAAG
>NC_051409.1:42677897-42677984 GCF_015228065.2 Penaeus monodon
TTAGGAAGGACGAAAGAAAATATAGGTATCATCACCTTTGCTGGACATGGAAACAAAACATCCTAAAGAATAATATATGCAGTACTA
>NC_051409.1:42678175-42678251 GCF_015228065.2 Penaeus monodon
TGACGATACATTTCTTTTGTTTAAATCACAGCTACAAGTTCAGAAATTCCTGCAGTATATGAACAGTCTGCACAAG
>NC_051409.1:42682708-42682911 GCF_015228065.2 Penaeus monodon
ATTAATACAGAGAAATGTTATACAAATTCATAACTTACCAATACTTAACACTTAATATAAAGAAATTTAGTATTACAACAACATCAGATCATACAGTAATTTCAACTCACCGAAAATTATGATTTCCGAGCCCTCCTACTGGTTCCTTGATTTGTGAGTCTTATACTCACTAAATTGCCAGCGGACCTTATGTTCGCTGCCTG
>NC_051409.1:42683036-42683229 GCF_015228065.2 Penaeus monodon
CGCGTCTGGCCTCTACGTGTGTATGCGTCTCCCCGTCTCCCCTCCACGTGTCATGTCCACGTCTCCTGTCCACGTCTCCCCTCAGGTGGATACGAGTTTAAAATATTTTCCTTGGCCTGATATTAGTTGTGACTAAGATAACATTAAATGAATGTATAATTATTTTAGTATCATAGTCTATCTTTGTCCGGTG
>NC_051409.1:42683275-42683341 GCF_015228065.2 Penaeus monodon
GATTTTGGTCATGTTCCTTAAAACTCTTAAAGAACGTAAAATAATAATTATTAACTCTCTTTTGTG
>NC_051409.1:42684161-42684290 GCF_015228065.2 Penaeus monodon
TCTCATGAAATATATAATAATTCAACGTTTAATGGGAAATAGAACTTGGCGATTTCTTAAAATCTGATAGCAACGGGTTTATGAGGCTATCCTGGTCGGCACTGTCTGGACAGCAGATAAATATGTAAC
>NC_051409.1:42684385-42685878 GCF_015228065.2 Penaeus monodon
CAGTAAGTAATGGCATACCTGATATAATGATCTACTTTATATAGATTCCACTAGGTTTTGTCGTCGTCCTTTTCGCTAAGAGCTATCTTTGATATCAGGAATGGTTACACCAGCAGGAAATCGGTAAACGATCATTTCGCTGTGCCAAAATGGCTTGACATCACAGGAGATAGTAGCCAAAGGCATTACCCATCTGCTCATAAGAGGACTTTTAGTTTTCTTAAGGAGAAATGCTTACCTAGAGGAGATAAATCGGTTGCCCCAGATATAATGCACAAAATTTCGACACTCTGTCGGGTTCAACTTACGAATATAATATCCAAGTAACCTTGCGTTCTGTCTGGCTGAATCCGTGCCAATAAATCCCTCGCTAGCATCTGTTGTTCAGATTAGCGGTTCCTTCTCTTTTGCTTTAAATAAAATAGGTGCATTAAGTAATCTACATTTCAATTTTAAAAACGATCTATCACAATCTATTGTCCAAATACATTTATTATTCTTCCTTGTTAGTTCTGCGAGAGGTTTAACTATACGAACAAAATTAGGGTGTGTTTTCTACAGAATCAACCCATTCCAAGAAATCTGCAGACTTCTTTAATTTTCTTAGGGAGCTTCAAATCTTGGATAGCTTCAGTATTCAAAAGGTCTGGATTGCAATGTCCTTGGACACAATGTGTCCTAAGAAAATTACTGACTTTCCCGTGTTCGACATTTACTTAAATTGAACTTAATTCCCTTATTCTTCAACAATTTGAATATTAACTTTAATCTATTTACCGATGTTTCAAAAGTGCCAACCCCAAAGAATCACATTGTCTAAGTAATTATGTACCCATCCCTCTCGAGGAGCACAGATTTCTTGCATCTTTCTACTGAAGATGGCTGGGGTACAGCTCAACTCGAATGGCAATCTATGAAATCTGTATAGTGAACAACCATCAGAAAATGTGGTTAAATCTTGGGATGTTTCATTGGGTGCAATTTGGAAACAAGCTTCCGTAAGATCTAATGAAGCATAATATTATGGTCCAGCTGCCTTTTCCACAAAAACATTAAGCCGTGGAAGAGGATACAAATCCTCAGCTAACTGAGTGTTTACTCGGGCGTAGTCGAGACCTAATCACATATCGCTGTTAGGATTTTTTGCCAGGACGATAGGACTCAACCAGGTTATTGTTGAGGGCTCAAAGATGCCCTTTTCAATTTCCTGTAACATGGTGGTTAGGATATCCTTAGCCGTATCAGGATAACGACAAGTAGGCGAATATTATTTTTTATATGAATTGTGCTGTTTAGGATCTTAGTTTTACCAATTCATCCTTATCTAAACTTTTTCCCGTTTGGTCTTTGCTTGTCATGGGCTCTTTCTAATTTCAGTCTATCCACACATTCTTTGGAGATTATGATAATAGATGATCCTGTGTCAAATTCGTCCTTAGTTGTTTGACCACAAATTGACTTATGAATCACCTTGCATGACTTCAGTTTATGCC
>NC_051409.1:42691329-42691914 GCF_015228065.2 Penaeus monodon
ATACACAGACAAAAGGAAAGTCGGAAAGAATAACAAAATGGATAGAAGGCAAAGTGGAAATCATGAAATTTTATCTCAGTCCTTTGTTAGAGTTGACGATTCTTTTTCTGAAAGACCACTTAGGAAATATTTCAAAATCTTCTGCTTATCCCATGTTATCGACGAAACTGTGCAATGTTTGAAATGGCACTGAAGGGTATTTTTCCTCCTAGTCAGTCAGTAGCTAGAACTAACATCACTGAAAAAAGGAAAACAAGGCTCGGTACCATTTTCGTGTCCGCTAAGGGAACACAGTGACAAAGCGCCTTTCTGTCTGCAATAGATACACGAAAGAATAAAAAGTCAACAGCTGAAAGAAGTGGAAAGGAAACAAGGTTGTAGCGGACTTGGGACAGTGAAACGAAAATGGTAGTAACACTAGGGACTGAAAACAACATTTAGAGAAATCTGATACGTTTTCCATAAGGAAACAAACATGAAATTCTGCACGTTATTTCATTCGATTTATTCGCTCGTTCCCTGGTCACAACACCATGACTTGAAATTGGCAAAAAAATTTTTTTTTAACTCTACACCCCCCCCCCC
>NC_051409.1:42692708-42693186 GCF_015228065.2 Penaeus monodon
AAGCAATAATGGTAATGAAAAAAAGAGTAAAAAGAAATATAATTTAAAAAAATCTGCAGTGACATAAACGCTTCTTAACGACTCACGTCTAAGAAATCCTCGGACGGCGACGACAGACTCATTATTTGTTAAAAATGCTGACAACTGAACTGCCGATTAATGAAGCAGCATCAATCCTCGTTAGGGTAAATGGCCCAGTATTAGTCTCGTATTTTGGGTCATATAGATCTTTAAGTATTTTCAAGAAAAAATGGCATGTGTATTTCTTTCTCCTAATATCGAGAAAAAGAAAATCCAAAAGACGGAATATATATTTTAAAGGAAACTTGATCAGATTGGAAACCAGCTGAATCTCAAATTGAGATTCACCTCAAGGGAATCGAGCTCTCTCTCGACATCAACCATGTGCCCCTACCTGGTTCAACATTTATGTTGTTGCAATATTGCTTTTGGCGCGTAAATGTGAATATTTAATGAA
>NC_051409.1:42694280-42694767 GCF_015228065.2 Penaeus monodon
TTACATTTAAAACCTGTAAACCGTGGCCAAGGAAAGGGGTAGGTCAAAGTTTTCTCCCAATTTAGATAGTGACGATCGGGTCTTTGCTTGAGGGGGGGGTTTGGGGAAGGGGGCCCCCGAAAGACCGGGTTTTCAGCTGCTCGGAGTAAGTGGTTATGTACGCGTGGTGGGACAGGTTTTTTCGCGGGGGCAGGCTACGGTTAGAATCATTTTTTAGGAACCCCGTGCCTTCGGTTTTCCATATTTGTCCTATTTATTTTTTTTATTGTGGTTTTTAAGCTTTCTCGTTTTATTAGTTTTTGATCTGAATACCCCCCCCCCCCGGGGTTCCCCAATTCCCAATTTTTATTTTTTAATTGTGAAATTTAAATACATGTTCTCTTTTCCTCGTGAAAATTATTAAATTAAAGGAAAAAATGAAAATGCTGGGGAAAAATAATAAAAATCCATTCCTTTGTTAGAAATTATGTTACAAATTAGTTAAAAA
>NC_051409.1:42694952-42695073 GCF_015228065.2 Penaeus monodon
CCTTCTGAAGAATTTTTTTTCCCAAAAAAATTAGGGGGGTTGCACCCCATCTTAAAGCGGAAAACAGTGGGTTGCCCCGTGAAGCGCCCGATCGAAAAATAACCTGTGCACGGTGGCACTA
>NC_051409.1:42695324-42695419 GCF_015228065.2 Penaeus monodon
ATCAATAGGCATTAAAACTTCCTAAAATTTCGCCTGAATTAGTCGGCTCTTGGGGTGTGACGTTCTCGTTTTCGCGTCCTTTAGTGTTTTTTTTC
>NC_051409.1:42695485-42696044 GCF_015228065.2 Penaeus monodon
CTTAAAATTTGGAACGTCGAAAACATAAACAACCTGAACGTTACATGTGGGTTTAAACGGGGACCGCGCCTCGAGGGAAACAAAACTATTCCCGTAAATTTTTTTCACCAATGTTAAAAAAAAGCTTTCAATACCCTAGAGGGTTAACAAACAAATTTTCCACATGAAAAAACCCCATTAATAACTAATGAAGATTATCAGAACGAATAAAATTTTTTTAACGGACTTACCGAGATAAACCCGGCCCACGCAACAAATTTTCGGATATCATTACTCCACTTTGGAAGAAAATAGAAAACAAGATGTTCCGACAACATCTAAAGTGCACATCACTGGGATATCACCGAAAAGTTCCATTACCCAGTAAAAAACGACGTTCATTGTAACCATCTAAGCAGTTAACACACGAAGGCACCATGCTTGGGTTAAAACTTTTAAAAAAAAAAACTTGATAGGGAAAGGATAAAATGATAGGGGTATGGTAAAAACCCAATACACTCTTAGCGTAATTGAGATCACCCGCGCTGCCGCCAAAAAAATTTGTATTTTTTTCTCCCTC
>NC_051409.1:42696262-42696780 GCF_015228065.2 Penaeus monodon
GACTGTCACTATGCGGTAATTTTCCCCTTTAAAACCTGTACTTATTGAAGAAAGCAGGGCACGACACCAAAGCCACGACCTCGTTCCTCCCCAAAAAGTAGGGGAATGATAAAGGGGGGGGGGGAGGTTAAAGTTTTCCCACCCCCCCTTTATAAATTTTTTCCCTTTTTTCATTTCCTTACCACATTCTTTTTACAGGGGAAAACCCACCCTTCCCCCCTTTTAAACTCTTTAATTTTTTTATCCCATAAAACGTTCCCGTAAGCGCGTCCGGGTGGCGACGTCATCCCGCATGTAGGGCATCCTCCGCGTCCGGGGCGGCGAGGGATCCCCCATCGAGGGCATCCTCGCGCGCCGGGGGGGCGACGTCACCCGCATCGAGGGTTTTCCAACCTCCCACTTGGTTTAAACACACATCCCAACACCCCACACGCATACCCCACTACTACAGTTTTTTCTTTTGCACATCTCTTGTTTTTTATTTCACACACATTACGCGTTCCCACCAAAAAAGTGGG
>NC_051409.1:42700096-42700318 GCF_015228065.2 Penaeus monodon
CCCTAGTGATAAAATATTCATGTTATATTCCAAAGAGTTGCCAGATAGGGTGTGTCACGTTTCAGCCAGTGGGTTCTTCGATATAAGTTGAATTTACAAGTGCACTCAGGTCAGGTCAGGCATCCCAAAGTGAGAAATACTTGGTAGTAATTAATGCGGACAGAAAAAGTGAAGAACACATGTCATGCCGACAAACTTAGCCTGAGAGTTTTGTGCGAGGTG
>NC_051409.1:42700503-42700640 GCF_015228065.2 Penaeus monodon
TTATATAATTTTTATAATATAATATTTTTATTTTTTAAATATAATAAAATATATAATTTTAATATATTTATTTATTTATTTTTTTTTTATTAACATACAAAAAAACCCAATTTTATTTTATATAAAATTTAAAATTT
>NC_051409.1:42705650-42705909 GCF_015228065.2 Penaeus monodon
TAATAGGATAAAAATAAAATGTTTCCCATGTGAGAAAGCGAGGGAGGAATAGAGGGGAAGGGAGCTCCTACCATAAATGATATTCACCTAAGGTTTCATAACAACCCTTGCTGACTGAATAAAAATTATTTGATTAAAGTAATTATTATATTATCAGAGCTGATAAGACACGGTACTCAGGGAGAGATGAAAGGTGAAACATTTGTTTTCAAGCTCATGGAGAGAGAAAACGTAGCAAAATATGCAGAATACGCGCGCG
>NC_051409.1:42706304-42706661 GCF_015228065.2 Penaeus monodon
GTGAATTTCCGGACTAATTAAAAAGTTTCGTTTAATTAATCAGTTCGATTTTTTACTTCATTTGATGAGGAGTTCTGGACGAGTTGAAAACATTGTGTTTTCATTTCGTTTTTCTTCTGTCAGTGCTTCGCTTATACTGTGGACTGTCGTTCGTCATCTCAGGCTCTTTGTCACTCGGAACTGAGGCCAGCTGTGTCATCTTTACTTATTCCCTTTCCGTAGATTGAATATCCATAGAATTGGAAGAATTTACCCTTTCTCACAGTTTTAAAATTTCTGTCACAGACATAAAATCTTTTCATATATCATATGTTGCGTTTCATTATTAAACTTGGCGATGTTATGTTATTGCGTGTT
>NC_051409.1:42711746-42711942 GCF_015228065.2 Penaeus monodon
GGATAGAGAGAGACGCACTTGAACACTGACGCTATGCTTAAGGACTATCTTCAAATGCAGTATTATTACAACTAAATTCTTAAGCTACTTCCCATGATACTAGTTGTAAAAATCGTTCAAACACAATCGCATCTCTCATGTAATAACAGATGGAAACTCCCGAGGATACTGTACCCTGGACACTTTTTTTATCTTC
>NC_051409.1:42712436-42712605 GCF_015228065.2 Penaeus monodon
TGTCCAGGGTACAGTATCCTCGGGAGTTTCCATCTGTTATTACATGAGAGATGCGATTGTGTTTGAACGATTTTTACAACTAGTATCATGGGAAGTAGCTTAAGAATTTAGTTGTAATAATACTGCATTTGAAGATAGTCCTTAAGCATAGCGTCAGTGTTCAAGTGCG
>NC_051409.1:42718775-42719160 GCF_015228065.2 Penaeus monodon
GCGGGGAATTGGGCGTCCCCCGCCCGGACCGCTGAGGAGGGCCCCACGATGCGGGGTGACGTCCCCCGCCCCGGACGCCTTACGTCGGATTTCGTTGGTTTTTTGCGGCAACCTAAACATTCATAATTGTTAGGGCCCCCCATACCTATTGGGCCTCATTTCTTTTTTTGGTTTTCCCTGTTTTCCCAAACAATTGCTGGTTAAAAAGCCTAAAACAACTCGGCCCAAAAGTCTATAAAAGGGGGGGGCGTAGGCCCCCTTTTAAACCCCTTCCCCCTCCCCCTCTTATCTTTCCCCCTGCCAATTTTTGGGGGCAAAGGTTTGTCGGGGGTTTGGTTTTAAAGGGGAAATTAACCGGGGGATAGTGTCAGTCCTTTTTAAAACA
>NC_051409.1:42719375-42719960 GCF_015228065.2 Penaeus monodon
GATGTGGAGAAACACTACAAATTATTTTGTCGGCAGCGCTGGTGATCCTGCAATTACGCTAATGAGTGAATTGGGATTTTACCATATTCCATATCATATTTATCCATTTACCTATCAAGTTTTTTATTTTTCAAAGTTTTATAGTCCAAGCATGGTGCAACTTCGTGTGTTAACTGCTATCAGATGGTTACAATGAACGTCAGTGTTTACTGAGCGTAATGAGAACTTTTCGGTGATACTGCCAGATGATGTGCACATTAGATGTTGTCGGAACATCTTGATTCATATTTCTTCCAAGTGGATGTAATGATATCCGCAAATTTGTTGCTGTGAGGCCGGGTATTATCTCGGTAAGTCTCGTTTAAGAAATATTTATTCGTTCAAGTGATAATCTTGCATTAGTTATTAATGCGTGTTTTTCATGTGGATACATTTTGTATTGTTAATCCTCTAGTGGATATTGAAAGCAAGTTTTTTTTAACATTGGGAACAAAATTACGGGAATAGATTTGCTTCCCTCGAGCGCGGTCGCCGTCTTGAACCACATGCTAACGTTCAGTGCTGTCTTATTGTTTCGACGTTCCA
>NC_051409.1:42720032-42720102 GCF_015228065.2 Penaeus monodon
GATGGGAGAAACACTACAGAGGACGCGAAAGCGAGCACACGTCACACTCAAGAGACTCGACTATATTCAG
>NC_051409.1:42720314-42720498 GCF_015228065.2 Penaeus monodon
AAAATCCCTCTGCGATCGTTTACAGCAAACGTTTGTATGACATTCCTCCGTACAGCAAAGTAGTGCCACCGTGCACAGGTTATTTATCGATCGGGCGCTTCAACGGTCAACCCACTTGTTTCCGCTTTAAGACTGGGCATGCATACCTGCTCTAATTTGTTGGTAAACAAATTCTTCAGTAAGG
>NC_051409.1:42720699-42721209 GCF_015228065.2 Penaeus monodon
TAATATAATTTGTAACATAATTTACTAACATAAGTGAATGAGATTTTCATTATTTCCACAGCATTTTCATTTCCTTTCCTTTAATTTTTAAATAATTATCACTGAGGAACGAGAACATGTATTTTAAATTACATGCAATTAAAACTAAAATTGCAATTGGGTGAACCATGGGGGGGGGGGGTACTTCAGTATCAAGAACTATATAAAACGAGAAAGCATTAAAAACCACAATAAAATAAATAAATAGGAGCAAGATATGGAATAACCGAAGGCACCGGGATTTCCTAAAAATGATTCTAACCGTCAGCCTGCCCACCGCGACCTGTCTACCACCACGCGTACATGACCACTTACTCCGAGCAGCTGAACCCTGTCTTTCGGGCCTCCTTGCCCCAACCGCCCCCTCAAGCAGAAGACCCGATCGTCACTATCTAAGTTGGCCAGAGAAACTTTGACCTCACCCATTTCCTTGGCCGACGGTTCTCACACGATGTTGTAAATGTAAAAAGT
>NC_051409.1:42722314-42722768 GCF_015228065.2 Penaeus monodon
TCTCTCATTCTTTGCCATTCATTAATATTCACATTTACGCGCCAAAAGCAATATTGCAACAACATAAATGTTGAACCAGGTAGGGGCACATGGTTGATGTCGAGAGAGAGCTCGATTCCCTTGAGGTGAATCTCCAATTTGAGATTCAGTCTGGTTTCCAATCTGATCAAGTTCCTTTAAAATATATATTCCTTTCTTTGATTTTCTTTTTCTCGATATTAGGAGAAAGAAATACACATGCCATTTTTTTCTTGAAAATACTTAAATCTATATGACCCAAAATACAAACTAATAGCTTGGCCATTTACCCTAACGAGGATGATGCTGCTTCATTAATCGGCATTCAGTTGTCAGCATTTTTAACAAAAAATGAGTCTGTCGTCGCCGTCCGAGGATTTCTTAGACGTGAGTCGTTAAGAAGCGTTTATGTCACTGGGAGATTTTTTTAAATTAT
>NC_051409.1:42723623-42724004 GCF_015228065.2 Penaeus monodon
GGGGGGGGGGGTGTAGAGTTTAAAAATTTTTTTTTTTGCCAATTTCAAGTCATGGTTTTGTGACCAGGGAACGAGCGAATAAATCGAATGAAATAACGTGCAGAATTTCATGTTGTTTCCTTATGAAAACGTTTAGATTTGCTCTAAAGTTTTTTTCAGTCCCCTAGTGTTACACCCCTTCCGATGTCACTATCTAATTTTTGGCCAAAAGAATTTTTGCCTCACCCTTTCCCTTGGGGCCGACGGTTCTAAACCGATGTTGCAAATGTAAAAAGAAAAATCTAATATGAAACCTGTTTAAAAGACAACCCGAAACATAAAAACAAACCCTTTACCCTTAAAATTAAATTTAAAAAAAAGGGTTTAAATTTAAAACCCTAA
>NC_051409.1:42725024-42725493 GCF_015228065.2 Penaeus monodon
TGGGCCCAAACCCTCTCTCATTTTTTCCAAATTCTTTAAAATTTTTCACTTTTTACGCGCCAAAAAAATTTATTGCAACAACAAAAAATGTTGAACCGGGTAGGGGCACATGGTTGATGCCCGAGAGAGAGCTCGTTTTTTTCCCTTGAGGTGAATTTTCCAATTTGAGATTCTCGGGGTTTCCAATCTGATCAAGTTTTTTTTAAAATATAAAATTCCGTCTGTTGATTTTCTTTTTCTCGATATTGGGAGAAAGAAAAAACCCCTCCATTTTTTTTTTTAAAAATACTTAAAATCTTATGACCAAATAAAAGACTAATCTTGGGGCCTTTCCCTAACGAGGATTGATTTCGCTTCATTAATCGGCATTTTATTGTTTAGCATTTTTAACAAAAAAGGTCCCGTCGTCCCCCTCCGAGGATTTTTTGACGTAGTCGTTAAGAACCCTTTTTTTGTCACTGGGAGATTT
>NC_051409.1:42726455-42727099 GCF_015228065.2 Penaeus monodon
TAGGTTAAAAAAATTTTTTTTTCCCAATTTTTAAGTCATGGTGTTTTGACCAGGGAAAGAGCAATAAAACAAAGAAATAACGTGCGGGAATTTTTATTTTTTTTTCCTTATTTAAAAAGTTCAGGGTTTCTCTAAATGGTTTTTTTAGTCCCTAGTGTTACACCATTTTCGTTTCACTGTCCCCAAACCGTACAAACCCTTTTTTCCCCTTTTCCCCTTCTTTCAGCTGTTACTTTTTTTTTTTTCGTGTACTTTGCCGACAGGAAAAAGGGTCTTTTTTCACTGTGTTCCCTTGGGACACGAAAATGGTACCGACCTTGGGTTTTTCCCTTTTTTTAGTTTATTTTAGTTCTAGCTATGCTGACTAGGAAAAAATACCCCTTTAGTTTCCATTTCAAACCCTTGCACCCGTTTCGTCGATAACATGGGATAAGCAAAAATTTTGAAATATTTTCCTAAGTGGTCTTTCAGAAAAAAAATCGTCAACCTAAAAAAGGACTGGATAAAAATTTTATGATTTTTCCCCTTTGCCTTCCCATCCTTTTGTTTTTCTTTCCGACTTTCCTTTTGTCTGTTTCTCAACCCCCTTTTAAGAAAAACAAACAGGAAAAACATATAGGCCCAACAAAGTGTATTTTTATATC
>NC_051409.1:42727315-42727401 GCF_015228065.2 Penaeus monodon
AAAAACACCCACCCAATCCCCCCAAACAAAACCCCCACCACACCATATTTAAAATTTTTTTATATTTTAAAATATAAAGTCAATAA
>NC_051409.1:42728745-42729353 GCF_015228065.2 Penaeus monodon
GTTTGCTTTCTTAGAAGGGTGAGATACACAGACAAAAGGAAAGTCGGAAAGAATAACAAAATGGATAGAAGGCAAAGTGGAAATCATGAAATTTTATCTCAGTCCTTTGTTAGAGTTGACGATTCTTTTTCTGAAAGACCACTTAGGAAATATTTCAAAATCTTCTGCTTATCCCATGTTATCGACGAAACTGTGCAATGTTTGAAATGGCACTGAAGGGTATTTTCCTCCTAGTCAGTCAGTAGCTAGAACTAACATCACTGAAAAAAAGGAGAACAAGGCTCGGTACCATTTTCGTGTCCGCTAAGGGAACACAGTGACAAAGCGCCGTTCTGTCTGCAATAGATACACGAAAGAATAAAAAGTCAACAGCTGAAAGAAGTGGAAAGGAAACAAGGTTGTAGCGGACTTGGGACAGTGAAACGAAAATGGTAGTAACACTAGGGACTGAAAACAACATTTAGAGAAATCTGATACGTTTTCCATAAGGAAACAAACATGAAATTCTGCACGTTATTTCATTCGATTTATTCGCTCGTTCCCTGGTCACAAAACCATGACTTGAAATTGGCAAAAAAAAAAAATTAAACTCTACACCCCCCCCCCCT
>NC_051409.1:42730106-42730614 GCF_015228065.2 Penaeus monodon
GGTGATCAATTGCTCTTACTCTTTCTTTAAGCAATAAGGGTAATGAAAAAAAGAGTAAAAAGAAATATAATTAAAAAAATCTGCAGTGACATAAACGCTTCTTAACGACTCACGTCTAAGAAATCCTCGGACGGCGACGACAGACTCATTATTTGTTAAAAATGCTGACAACTGAACTGCCGATTAATGAAGCAGCATCACTCCTCGTTAGGGTAAATGGCCCAGTATTAGTCTCGTATTTTGGTGGTTTCATATAGATCTTTAAGTATTTTCAAGAAAAATGGCATGTGTATTTCTTTCTCCTAATATCGAGAAAAAGAAAATCCAACAGACGGAATATATATTTTAAAGGAAACTTGATCAGATTGGAAACCAGCTGAATCTCAAATTGAGATTCACCTCAAGGGAATCGAGCTCTCTCTCGACATCAACCATGTGCCCCTACCTGGTTCAACATTTATGTTGTTGCAATATTGCTTTTGGCGCGTAAATGTGAATATTTAATGAA
>NC_051409.1:42731745-42732255 GCF_015228065.2 Penaeus monodon
ACTTTTTACATTTACAACATCGTGTGAGAACCGTCGGCCAAGGAAATGGGTGAGGTCAAAGTTTCTCTGGCCAACTTAGATAGTGACGATCGGGTCTTCTGCTTGAGGGGGCGGTTGGGGCAAGGAGGCCCGAAAGACAGGGTTCAGCTGCTCGGAGTAAGTGGTCATGTACGCGTGGTGGTAGACAGGTCGCGGTGGGCAGGCTGACGGTTAGAATCATTTTTAGGAAATCCCGGTGCCTTCGGTTATTCCATATCTTGCTCCTATTTATTTATTTTATTGTGTTTTTTAATGCTTTCTCGTTTTATATAGTTCTTGATACTGAAGTACCCCCCCCCCCCATGGTTCACCCAATTGCAATTTTAGTTTTAATTGCATGTAATTTAAAATACATGTTCTCGTTCCTCAGTGATAATTATTTAAAAATTAAAGGAAAGGAAATGAAAATGCTGTGGAAATAATGAAAATCTCATTCACTTATGTTAGGAAATTATGTTACAAATTATGTTA
>NC_051409.1:42732456-42732645 GCF_015228065.2 Penaeus monodon
CCTTACTGAAGAATTTGTTTACCAACAAATTAGAGCAGGTATGCATGCCCAGTCTTAAAGCGGAAACAAGTGGGTTGACCGTTGAAGGCGCCCGATCGATAAATAACCTGTGCACGGTGGCACTACTTTGACTGATTACCGGAGGAATGTCATACAAACGTTTGCTGTAAACGATCGCAGAGGGATTTT
>NC_051409.1:42732858-42732928 GCF_015228065.2 Penaeus monodon
CTGAATATAGTCGAGTCTCTTGAGTGTGACGTGTGCTCGTTTTCGCGTCCTCTGTAGTGTTTCTCCCATC
>NC_051409.1:42733001-42733586 GCF_015228065.2 Penaeus monodon
TGGAACGTCGAAACAATAAGACAACACTGAACGTTAGCATGTGGTTCAAGACGGCGACCGCGCCTCGAGGGAAGCAAATCTATTCCCGTAATTTTGTTCACCAATGTTAAAAAAAACTTGCTTTCAATATCCACTAGAGGATTAACAATACAAAATGTATCCACATGAAAAACACGCATTAATAACTAATGCAAGATTATCACTTGAACGAATAAATATTTCTTAAACGAGACTTACCGAGATAATACCCGGCCTCACAGCAACAAATTTGCGGATATCAGTACATCCACTTGGAAGAAATATGAATCAAGATGTTCCGACAACATCTAATGTGCACATCATCTGGCAGTATCACAGAAAAGTTCTCATTACGCTCAGTAAACACTGACGTTCATTGTAACCATCTGATAGCAGTTAACACACGAAGTTGCACCATGCTTGGACTATAAAACTTTGAAAAATAAAAACTTGATAGGTAAATGGATAAAAATGATATGGAATACGGTAAAATCCCAATTCACTCATTAGCGTAATTGCAGGATCACCAGCGCTGCCGACAAAATAATTTGTAGTGTTTCTCCCATC
>NC_051409.1:42733803-42734149 GCF_015228065.2 Penaeus monodon
GACTGTACACATGCGGTAATTTTACCCTTAAAGCCAACGCCTGAGACCTCGTCCGCCCCAAAATGCAGGGGGAAAGAGAAAGGGGGAAAGAGAGGGTTAAAAGGTCCTACGCCCACCCCTTTATAGACTTTTAGGCCCGAGTTGTCAAGGCTCTTACCACAATTTGATTGTTTTAAAAGGGAAAACCCCAAGTATGAGGACCCCATAGGTTGGGAGACTAACAATTATGAATGTTTTGGTGCCGCATAAAAAAAAACGTATCCGAGTAAGCGCGTCCGGGGCGCGAGTCACCCCCATCGTAGGGCATCCCAGCGCGTCCCGGGGGGGCGACGTCATCCCGCATCGT
>NC_051409.1:42737428-42737517 GCF_015228065.2 Penaeus monodon
AGATTCAAAGCTGTGGGACCTATATATATGTCTATATCACCTATCTCTTCTACTCCCATAGTCTCTATCTCTCTTTTCAGAATCGACTC
>NC_051409.1:42742124-42742504 GCF_015228065.2 Penaeus monodon
TTCTCTACTTGATCACCACGCATAACATAACATCGAACATCGCCAAGTTTAATAAGATGAACGCAACCTATGAATAATATATGAAAAGATTTATGTCTGTGACAGAATTTAAAACATGTGAGAAAAGGTAAATTCTTCCCAATTCTATGGATATCAATCTACGGAAAGGGAATAAGTAAATGAACAGCTGGCCTCAGTGTCCGAGTGACAAAGAGCCTGAGATGACGAACGAAAGTCACCAGTATACGCGAAGCACTGACAGAATAAAAACGAAATGAAAACAATTGTTTTCAACTCGTCCAGAACTCCTCCTCAAATGAATAAAAAATCGAACTGATTAATAAAACGAAACTTTTTAATTAGTCCAAGGAACATTCACG
>NC_051409.1:42742958-42743034 GCF_015228065.2 Penaeus monodon
GTTCTTTGTTTTTTATTGTGTAATTTATGTGTGAAAAAGAATATTATCCGTACTACAAAAAAGCGTGCGCGAGCGG
>NC_051409.1:42743059-42743328 GCF_015228065.2 Penaeus monodon
CGCGCGCGTATTCTGCAGTATTTTGCTACGTTGTTCTCTCTCCATGAGCTTGAAACAAATGTTTCATTCACACCTTTCATCTCTCCTGAGTACCGTGTCCTTATCAGCTCTGATAATATAATATTACTTTAAGCAAATAATTTTTTATCCGATCAGCAAGGGTTGTTATGAAAAAACCTTTAGGTGAATATCATTATGGTAGACTTCCGCTTCCCCTCTATTCCCCCTCGCTTTTCTCACATGGGAAACATTTTAATTTTATCCTATTA
>NC_051409.1:42748605-42748857 GCF_015228065.2 Penaeus monodon
CATTGTTATTGATTTGTTGTTTTTTTTGTTCACCTCGCACAAAACTCTCAGGCTAAGTTTGTCGGCATGACATGTGTTCTTCACTTTTTCTGTCCGCATTAATTACTACCAAGTATTTCTCACTTTGGGATGCCTGACCTGACCTGAGTGCACTTGTAAATTCAACTTATATCGAAGAACCCACTGGCTGAAACGTGACACACCCTATCTGGCAACTCTTTGGAATATAACATGAATATTTTATCACTAGGG
>NC_051409.1:42749971-42750576 GCF_015228065.2 Penaeus monodon
CGTAATCCACACTGACACCATTGCATTCACGATATTACCATCCCGTTTTTAACGAGTGTTTATCGCTGACTAATCCGTTTAATCCAAACAACATTGGCTCACTTTCAACTGTCCGGAAGGAAAGGCCTCAGGCTGTGGTCACACTGCATGTGGCCTAGCAGAGGATGTTTTCCCTACCAGCAGTGAGCGACACACTATCGTTTCATGTCACAAACACCCATGAATGTAAACCGCAACAATGTTACAGGCAGGATCTGTTTTGGTTGTAGGAAAGGCTTGCCCCACACGCACTGATGCTGATCACTACGTGCGCGCTAGACAGGGGATGCTTCCACCCCTACACAGATACTTCGTACATGCCACATTGTTTTTTTTCCCATTATTCTTTTATTTGATGTACTCTTTTTTTTATATTCCTCTATTACCGTAATGGCTATCACCATTACTCATTCTATAATCCATCACACCAATATACTCGCCCCTCGCCGTCCACCGCAAAGCCATCCTCATCTCACGCTACACACTGGTCCTCATCAACCCACTTCAAACCATTTCTTTTGTCATATAATCCTCACGCCTTACTATACCTTCTTTATGTTTTTACA
>NC_051409.1:42750728-42750878 GCF_015228065.2 Penaeus monodon
GTTTCTTCCATGTTTCCATGTTGTTTCAATGTTCATTTATGTTTGCGATTTCATACTCCATGTTTGGTTTTGCATATTAATTTACCTTAAATGTTCTGCTTTCTTTTTGTCCATCACCATAACCCAATGCGGCAGGTTACCAAAATACAG
>NC_051409.1:42751154-42751561 GCF_015228065.2 Penaeus monodon
CAACTGGACTACCTCCATACTTAACAAAATAAAACCAAGTCTCCATCACGATAATAACAAAAAAAGTACCAACTCCCCCACCTTTGTTACTCAGCCTACTTTCAATTCAAGGTAGCTAGTTTACACACCCAACTTCCCTCCCATCCTTAAATTCAGTGAATCCTCTCCCCTCCTTTACTCCATCCAATACCCTGAACAGTATAAAACCTCTCTGGCACTAACTGGTTTGTAAGTATGTGACTACTTATGCTCTTTCACTATATATTTCTGTATACTATATTTATCTGTTTCATGTACTCTAATAGTTTTTGTATCTTGTATATTTGGTCCTGCTATTCCCGTTAGTTTGTAGAATATTTCACGTGATTCGTTCAAATTGAATTACCCTATAGGAACGGGTTGTGTGT
>NC_051409.1:42752439-42754674 GCF_015228065.2 Penaeus monodon
CTGCTACTCACTTTGCTTGATACAAAAGAACAGTAAACATAAATAAGTGGAATGAAGTATTCAATGTAATTCGTGCTCAGTGCAGTCATAGATAAATGTTTTTACGCGTAGACAATGCAACTTTTTCCTGTTCTAAGGCAGTACTTTAGATAGCAATAGATTATCCTTAGAAGATACATTTTTTAAATCATATACGGTGAAGTTAGTCCTAACAACTGTGCATAAAAGGAAGGTATGAATAGTTCGGTTTATGAATACCAATCCCTCCCTCACCTGTCTTATCATGATGTAAATCCCTTCCCTCTTGGTTCTTGTCTTTTTATAACATATTCTTGATTTAATCTTTTTTTCTTTTTCATTTCTTCGAGATTCTAGAATTTTCAAACTACACCTTGTAATTCGTTTTTTCTCCCACATGCTCATGCTGCAAACAAGGGTGTCAGTTCATTTCTCTTCTTCTTCCTTCTTCTGTGGTGCAATGGTGGCCTAGGCGAGCAAAGCGAACATTTCAGAAAATATAGCCTTTTTTAAGCTATAACCAGGACATATACAGTGCAATTTAGTTTTTTTCAAAAAAGAGTTAAAATTTTGTTTCCTGTGGGTGGGGCAAACCCTATAACTTGAGGAGGCAAACGGACGTCCCTGGTTGCCAAATCCGGGATGAGAGTGCCAGTCGGTTTGATCTGATGACGTTCAGGCGCACTGCGACTTTTATTCCTGTCGATGTACACAGTTTGTCCCTTATCCTCCCTCTCCTGTTTTTTTTTTTTTTCTCTCCATCAAATAAGACCTCAAGAGGAAGCGAAGGAGAAACAGAGGAGTCACCGGACAGGGAAATAGCGCCGACATGGCGCTATTACCGGAAAAAAACAATTAAAAAATATTAAAACCTGCAAGTGGGAATACATAGTGGTATATATAACTATAATTACACGAGAGAACGGATATGAATTCTGTCTACTTCTACCCAACTGAGGTAGTCGAGTACCCTGAATGCTGAATCGCATTTTATTGAGATGCGAAAAATCTAATCAACCCGGCTTTGATGTCTGAAATGGCATTCTTGTCTCCAAGTTATATCTGCGATGCTCTGAAAAACGACCTGGCATCACACACACGCTTCCATAAACACATCCTTACAACGGGCCCGGCAATTAATTATTGGGATTTAATTTATCAACGTGCTAACCTCCAAACACTAAAGCGTTCACATTTAGATTTACTGTATTTGAAACCAACGAGTCACATATTAAACGCACCTTGTTTAAGTGAGAAATAATACGAATCCACTGGCATGTTTTTTCTTTGATCACAGTATCATTAGCGCATTGGGGGTGCTACGACTCGTAGTTTGGGAAGATAATACCTTTTCTCTCATTCCCCCCAACCACTTTTTTCACTCTCGATTCATTTATCTGCCTATCGCTCTCTATCTTTATTCTTCTTACTATAAGTTCCTCTATTGCTTCCTATGTTTTTCCTTCGCTCCCGGTGACTCTGTGAGATAAAAAAAGAAATTGAATAAAAAAAAAATGTTTTATGAGTGATCCGGTATTGCATGAATTACAGGGGACCATTGTGGGAGTAAAACTCTCAACGTTTGATTATTTGACGAAGAAAAACACAACTCAGTTTCTGTATATCGGGTTGAGGAGTTAGAGCAAAGGAAGGGCGAGAAGAGGGGAAGGAGGAAACAAAGTGGAAATAAAGGCAAAGGATAATTTAGGTGGTCACAATCAGGTCAACAAATACAGACGAGAGAGAAAGATACGAGTGCTTGCTGAACTATTAACACATGAAAAAAAGGATGATGATGAGCATAGAAGGGATTAAGTAACATCCACATTAAAAAATCAAATGCTCCCCCTTTTTGATGCCCCACACAGCATCTATCGCCGCGCTGTCCTCTTTGCATGATACGTGCAACTGAGTGACTCATTGCCACTTCATATTCTTCAGCTGTTGAAATAAATTTTTCGCCACCGCTATTGCCACCGCTAAACTCGCTTGGTATTTTAATTAGATTTCAACTTTTGCAATTATTTATCTTATTTACTGCGTGTGCTTAATTGTTATGATACAAGGATTTCTTTGTGTGAAAATATCATTCCGCTGCCTGTGAGTACCAGCAGTGTTTTGTTAATTTTTACATTATATATTCCTACCCCCCTATCCGCTCGCTCCTTTCATTCTTTCCTTATTCTTTTCGCGTTATTGTTCATTCTTTACCCCCCC
>NC_051409.1:42754702-42755371 GCF_015228065.2 Penaeus monodon
TGACCGTATGCAAATAGATAATGAATGGATGAAAAGAATGAGATGGCCTGGCTGGATGGATATATGGAATGCGTGGGTGTTTGGCTGATGAAGAAATGGATGGACGATGGTATGGATAGAAATGGGTGGATTTAGTCGCTTACTGGTTGGTGGAACACTGAAAAAACAGCAGTATACAAAGGCATGTAAATCATGGCAGGCATAAATCATGTCTGCAAACTCTTCACCGGTGGCACTGTGCGTTCCATTCTTCGGTCCGCAACTTGCCACATTTTCCCCGCCTGTTGCTAGAAACTTTCACTCCAGCATTAATTGTAATACTACCAAGGAATCCAAGAGCAAGCACTCCTACTGTTCAAAATGATGATTGACAGTCATACAGCCAAAAGGTTTTGTTTCCTCTCTGTCAGAGAAAACCCTCAGAGAAGGGTTTGGCTTTACAATTCAAATGAGTCCCTTTTCCCTCTTCATCTATGCGTCGCAACAAGCACTTTTTTGTTGCATTTTGTGTTTTCCTCCTATAAGAACTATTATTTTTTTTGTTGTTCCTGGTACGTACAGCCCTTGCATAGATTTGAACCCGCTGGGGGCGTCGACTTTTCTTGACCTCCTTAGGAGGTAACGACAGTAACTGCAAGTGCAGCCAACTATCAAAACACACCAAATTAT
>NC_051409.1:42755402-42755843 GCF_015228065.2 Penaeus monodon
CAGTCATCACATGCGTCATTGATTCCAGTGTTCCTCCCATCCTCTGCACTCTCGCCCGCGTAAAAAAAAAAATGCAGCATCTCCATGGAGATTACTTTGGCAATCCTCTTTTGTGGATGGATCTTTCCTGGTCTTTTAGAATTGCTAATGAACATATTTTTTTTTTAAAAATGTTGGCAGGCAAATCATACTATCCTATTCCTTACGGCTTTTTGCACACTGAAAAATATACACTAAAAGAGACGTTATTTGTATCAGACCTTTTATTTCAATATTCATTCTTTTTGGAGAAAAAATCGAAATTCACTTCTCTTGTGCTTTTATCTTCTATTTCTTTCCCTCGCCAGTTGACCATCCTTTTTTTCCCGGAACTCTGAGGAATGTTAGGAAGGTCTCACTGCTTGTTCTGTAACGAAAAGTTTTAATTGTTGTGATTGCACG
>NC_051409.1:42755958-42756330 GCF_015228065.2 Penaeus monodon
CCGGAGTCAAGTTAGTTCAGAGGTATTCCGGAGGCATAACAGAGAGGAATGCAACCATTTACATTACCTTTGATTCCCTACTTTAATAATTACATTTGAACATACCATATGAATATATATATTTTCAATCACATAATTGGCAGCATTAAGCCATAGGGCTTTATATGTCCAAACTGTGCTAATTTCATCACTCTCTCTGCCCCACCCCCCCCCTACACTTCCAGGATATCTTGTAGAGTAAGTAGCTTTAATTACTGACGCTTTATTTTGGATGTTAACTTTTTTTTATGCCGGCTCCACTGGAGCAAGATCGTTAAGGTTATAGATGTAACATTAAATTTTATTATTTCCTTTTGATATTATTATTTTTCA
>NC_051409.1:42756402-42756807 GCF_015228065.2 Penaeus monodon
GTTCAAGACCATAAATCCATTCTATTATGATTTCTGATGACAGAGGTGATGGTAATGGTGGTGTTTGTGATTATTTTGATGATGGGGATAGCAATTATAATAAAAAAAATATCAACATGTCATTATTTTTAGTGATATATAAATATATATAAAGAGGTGATTTTAAGTCTTCTCGCAAGGATCCTGATCCAATCTCACATGTCTGTTACAGGAAAGCCATTTGGGCCAGAAAGTTGGAAGAGATACTTGAGAAAGTTGTTTCTTTTATAGCATTTCTGGGGCTGCGTCGATGAAGCTTTCTGTCGTGCAAAAGTTTCACACATCTTTACATGCTCTCCGAAGCGACAAAGGTAAAGGTTACAGTGTTTCCATTTTCTGGATCCTAGTTTCAGAGGTAGAGCTGGA
>NC_051409.1:42756866-42756949 GCF_015228065.2 Penaeus monodon
TTTTTAAGTTTGAGATAGAAAAGTCTGGATGAGTATGATTTTTGTTTTTTTATTCCCCCAGACCAATTATGACAATTTGTTTA
>NC_051409.1:42757074-42757343 GCF_015228065.2 Penaeus monodon
CTCATTAACCATATGACGGTTCTATGTCTTTCTGCCCCTCCCCCCCTCTCTCTCATGGAGACTGGGAAGGCTTCGTTTGCAATCCTCTGAATATAACGATGGCCATAGTGTGTGAGTGAATTAGTAAAAATCGACAGATTATTGGGCTAGAGTATTTTGAAAGGTTTCCAACCGGTCTTTGGATACAAGAACTGGTTAATCGATAAAGAAGTAACAGATTTTCAATAATTTCCCTTTGTCACATCCTTCTTTCCTACGACGAGCGGCGC
>NC_051409.1:42757431-42757681 GCF_015228065.2 Penaeus monodon
CAGATAGTACTATAGGAACTATCACCAGACTACGCATACAAACCTAAAACACGTAAGTGAGTGATGATGACGTCGTTCTGTACGTTTCTTCTCCCACTTTCGTAGAAAACCTGGTCTGCATGAACGGATTCCCTCTCTTCTGTTACTGAAACTAACTAACGTAAATATTAGGATTTTGGGATTTTATTTTACTACTAAACGAAAAAGCAAAGTATGCATAATACTAATATCATCTTCCTTTCCACCCTGA
>NC_051409.1:42757751-42758268 GCF_015228065.2 Penaeus monodon
TATTACTCTTGCTTTATAAACCCTATCTGATAATATTATATACCGTACTATGTTGTGTTTGATTTTACCATTCAATTTATGTACACAGTAAAGCCTTTAGCTCAGCCTTTTAGATACTAAAAGCGCCTTTGCATCAAACCCAAGTTCCAGATAGCGATTGTTCAGTGGCTGGAGAAGGAGATCGGACGTTGTCAATCAGATCCCTGAAGCGGGAAAAGGAACTATTCCTGCAGATACGAGTATATAATTCTCCGTTTCTGTAAACTGTTTTGGAATACACGGTGAGCAACAACACCACACAACAAATTTTTTTTTTTTTTCTGTTCAAAGTATTAGACGTAGATGACTCCGCGACTATAAAACGGTAACACAATTCCTATAGAGAGAGTCATGGACACTGAATTTTTGGCCAGATTCAGGGTTGCTTTTATTCTATTTATATGTGGGCAAACTGTGCCCCAAATAGCCAAATGTCTTGATCAAAAGTCGACTTAAATGTCCTAATCTTTCTAAATGT
>NC_051409.1:42758591-42758674 GCF_015228065.2 Penaeus monodon
GGAAGGACGAAAGAAAGAAGGTATCATCACCTTTGCTGGACAGAAAAAAAACATCTAAAGAAGTTTATGCATACTAATATCAT
>NC_051409.1:42759972-42760090 GCF_015228065.2 Penaeus monodon
CTTCGTGCAGACTGTTCTATCCGGCAGGAATTTCTGACTTGTATCTGTGTTTAAACAAAAGAAAGGTATTGTCACATCTCTATAATAGGGAGAGGGTCAAAGTTCAGGGGGCAGTTTG
>NC_051409.1:42760514-42761032 GCF_015228065.2 Penaeus monodon
CAATAGCTGACAGTATTGGTCCGAAGAGGCAGCCTGTTTTAGACTTTTGGAAGCCCATACGAACGACTGGTTTTGATCCCGAATGAACGTAATTTGGAATGATGTATTTTTATCAATTGAATGACTATCTTTGATTTTTCTTAAATTTATATTAAGTTGATCTTCTCTTTTTGATAAGAGAGGGTGCGGTCTCTTCAATTTGAATGAATTTAGTTTTAGTCTCTATGATGCTTTCCTCTTTTCGATGTAATTCATTCTATCTAACGACACCACAACCTCGCCCCTTATCAGGTCTGGTACACAATGTCCTATTTTTTACTCAGGTCAATTTACCATAGCATGTCATCCTTGGTTTCTGCCTGATGGAAACAGATGGAAATCCCTAAGAGACAACCTGACCCCCTGACTTAGACCCTCTCATTATTATCAGATAGTTGACGATACAATTTCTTTTGTTTACATCACAGCTAAACAAGTCACGAATTCCTGGCCATTATATGAAAAGTCTGCAAAGATTC
>NC_051409.1:42765155-42765311 GCF_015228065.2 Penaeus monodon
ACAAAGATCACGCAGCCACAGAAAACAAACAAAAAAACGAAACCATAAAAAATATATATAAAAATATATTATATATTTAATATTAATATTATTAATAATATATTCAATATAAATTTTTTTATTTATTCATAAATTTTTTAAAAATAATAATAAATA
>NC_051409.1:42768407-42769022 GCF_015228065.2 Penaeus monodon
GGGGGGGGGAAGTTTGGGACCAGGACGGGGGAAAAGGGGTTTTTGGTTGGGGGCCTTCCCGTTCCCAAAAGGTGGGGCCAGGGGTTTGGGCCCGGGGGGGGAACTTGGGGAGGAAAAAAGAAGAGAGTTCCCCCCGGGAGAGGATTTTGGGGTGCCGGTGGACGGGTTTGGGCTGGGGGGAGCCCGCGTTGGTACCATGGCCCGGGGGGGAAAATACCCCCCCGGGGCCCCCTCCCTTAACCCCCCCCCCTTAAAAAAGAAGGAAGAAAACCCCGGTAAACGGAGAAGGAGTTTTGGGGCTGCCCGGTGAAGACCCGGGGCCCTTGGACCGTAAAGGGGCCCCATGCGAGGCGTTAATTTGGTTTTCCCCCCCCCCAGTCTTGGGAGGGAAATACCCCCGGGTGGGAAAATGCATTTTTTTTTTTTCGGCCCTCCTCCAGCGCCCCCCGGGCGGACCGGCTGGTGTTTTGGAACGAAGTTCCGCCCGTGAAAGCCCCGTTGTGCCCCTTGTGGGTTTTAAAAACGGGGTTGCCTTTTTTTAAAAAAAAATTCTTTCTTCATCTTTTTTCTTAAATTTTGCCTAATTTAAAAATTTTGTAAAATTTAATAAAGAAA
>NC_051409.1:42769059-42769154 GCF_015228065.2 Penaeus monodon
AAAAATTTTAATTTAATGTAATAAAAATTTTTTTATTTTTTGCAAAAATCCCATAATTTTAAAAATTTTATTACTTATTTTATTTTTAATTTAAA
>NC_051409.1:42769618-42769962 GCF_015228065.2 Penaeus monodon
ATTAAAATAATATAAAATATTAATATATAAAAATTGTGGGTGGTTGGGGGGGGGATTTTTTTTTTTGTTTTTTAACTTTTAAAAAATTTCAAAAAAACAAAAAAAACCAAAAAATTATTGACAATTATATCCAAAAAAGACATATTAATCAAAAAAAAAAAATGTTTATCAAATTCAAACTTACTAATATTAACACTTAATATAAAAAAATTAGTATTACAACAACTCAGTCATACAGTAATTTCAATTTCCCGAAAATTATGATTTCCGAGCCTCCACTGGTTCCTTTTTTTGTGAGTCTTATACTCACTAAAATTGCCAGCGGACCTTATGATCGCTGCCTG
>NC_051409.1:42770085-42770387 GCF_015228065.2 Penaeus monodon
CGCGTCTGGCCTCTACGCGTTATGGCGTCTCCCCTCTCCCCTCCACGTGTCATGTCCAGTCCCTGTCCACGTCTCCCCTCAGGTGGATACCAGTTTAAAATTTTTTCCTTGGCCTGATATTAGTTGTGACTAAGATGACATTAAATGAATTTTATAATTGTTTTAGTATCATAGTCTATCTTTGTCCGGTGAATTACAATTACAAATACTGAGATGTGTAAGTAGTAAATACTAAAGATTTTGGTCATGTTCCTTAAAGCTCTTAAAGAACGTAAAATAATAATTATTAACTCTTCTTTGTG
>NC_051409.1:42770444-42770530 GCF_015228065.2 Penaeus monodon
CCGAGACAAAGGGACAATATAGAAAAGGGGATGTTAGGATTTAAATGGTACCTCGAGTAATTTTGTAAGCTCTCTGGTCATTAGAC
>NC_051409.1:42771515-42771660 GCF_015228065.2 Penaeus monodon
GTCAGGCAATGATTTTGAAAGTTTTTTTTTTTTCTCATGAAATATATAATAATTCACGTTAATGGGAATAGAACTGGCGGGTTTCTTAAAATCTGATAGCAACGGGTTTATGAGGCTATCCTGGTCGGCACTGTCTGGACAGCAG
>NC_051409.1:42771697-42772758 GCF_015228065.2 Penaeus monodon
CAGTAAGTAATGGCATACCTGATATAATGATCTACTTTATATAGATTCCACTAGGTTTTGTCGTCGTCCTTTTCGCTAAGAGCTATCTTTGATATCAGGGAAAGGTTACACCAGCAGGAAATCGGTAAACGATCATTTCGCTGTGCCAAATGGCTTGACATCACAGGAGATAGTAGCCAAGGCATTACCCATCTGCTCATAAGAGGACTTTTTGTTTTTCTTAAGGAGAAATGCTTACCTAGAGGGGATTAAAACGGTTGCCCCAGATATAATGCACAAAATTTCGACACTCTGTCGGTTCAACTTACGAATATAATTCCTAGTAACCTTGCGTTCGTCTGGCTGAATCCGTGCCAATAAATCCTCCCCTAGCATCTGTTTTTTCAATTAAACGGTTCCTTCTCTTTTGCTTTAATAAAATAGGTGCATTAAGTAATCTACATTTCAATTTTAAAAACGATCTATCACAATCTATTGTCCAAATACATTTATCATTCTTCCTTGTTAGTTCTGCGAGAGGTTTAACTATACGAACAAAATTAGGGATGTGTTTTCTACAGAATCAACCCATTCCAAGAAATCTGCAGACTTCTTTAATTTTCTTAGGGAGCTTCAAATCTTGGATAGCTTCAGTATTCAAAAGGTCTGGATTGCAATGTCCTTGGACACAATGTGTCCTAAGAAAATTACTGACTTTCCCGTGTTCGACATTTACTTAAATTAAACTTAATTCCCTTATTCTTCAACAATTTGAATATTAACTTTAATCTATTTACCGATGTTTCAAAAGTGCCAACCCCAAAGAATCACATCCCTCTCAAGGAGCACAGATTTCTTGCATCATTCTACTGAAGATGGCTGGGGTACAGCTCAACTCGAATGGCAATCTATGAAATCTGTATAGTGAACAACCATCAGAAAATGTGGTTAAATCTTGGGATATTTCATTGAGTGCAATTTGGAAACAAGCTTCCGTAAGATCTAATGAAGCTAATTTTAAAGGTCCAGCTGCCTTTTCCACAAAAACATTAGGCCGGGAAGAGGATACAAATCTCAGTAAC
>NC_051409.1:42772858-42772986 GCF_015228065.2 Penaeus monodon
AAATAAAAAACTTGATAGGTAAATGGATAAAAATGATATGGAATACGGTAAAATCCCAATTCACTCATTAGCGTAATTGCAGGATCACCAGCGCTGCCGACAAAATAATTTGTAGTGTTTCTCCCATC
>NC_051409.1:42773206-42773395 GCF_015228065.2 Penaeus monodon
GACTGTACACTATGCGGTAATTTTACCCTTAAAGCCAACGCCTGACGACCTCGTTCCGTCCCAAAATGCAGCGGGAAAGAGTAAGAGGGAGAGAGAGAGGTTAAAGGTCCTACGCCCACCCCTTTTATAGACTTTTAGGCCCGAGTTGTCATAGGCTCTTTACCAGCAATTCTGATTGTTAACAGGGAA
>NC_051409.1:42773468-42773551 GCF_015228065.2 Penaeus monodon
ACGTAATCCGACGTAAGCGCGTCCGGGGCGGCGACGTCATCCCGCATCGTAGGGCATCCTCAGCGCGTCCGGGGCGGCGACGT
>NC_051409.1:42777502-42777607 GCF_015228065.2 Penaeus monodon
GGACTAAAATTTGAAAAAATTACTGCTGACCGGTGACCTGCAGCCGCATCGCTGTCATCACTCGTCCTCCTAGCCTCTGCTTTTACAAAATTCTTAGAAAATAAT
>NC_051409.1:42777777-42777876 GCF_015228065.2 Penaeus monodon
CAAACCCACAATGATTTTAATATGTAAAAAATTTTGAATTTTGTGAACAAACTTTGGTTGCATTCATCATATTAATCTTTTAAAATATTTGCAGACTTG
>NC_051409.1:42777944-42778788 GCF_015228065.2 Penaeus monodon
ACCTTGATAAAAGGGACAAAGGGGGCCCGACGGGGGCCGACAAGGGAAGTAATAAGGAAGAGAAGTTTTCCTTTAACTGATTTGGTTTTCCTTTTGGTTGGGCTTATTTTGCGGATAAAATTCCCCACGGTTCGGGCTTTTTAAAGAGGTAGTTTGATTTTTTTTTAACCCGTTTTGAGTTTTTGGTAAAATCGGGTGGGACGAAAGCACGAGGAGCTCAAAAAGGGGGGGAAAGGGGAAACCCTAGAACTAATCGCCTAAAAGGAGGAAAAAGGGACGCCGGTCATGAAGTCGCTGGGGGGGAAAAGGGGCCCCCCCCCGGGCTCCCCCTGCGCGCACCTTCCTTTTTGAATTACCCAAGACCAAATCCCTTTTAAATTTTCCGGTTTTTCGTTGCAGCACCTTACCAAAATTTTTTGGTGGAAAAAAAATTCCCCCGAAAGGGAGGAAAGGTATGTTTGTGAAGTCAGCTTAAAAGCGTTCGGGCTCGTTCGCAGAAACCAAAATTTAAGTGCAATGCAAAGGGGGGAAATGCCATTTCCCGGGGTTGTTTTCCACTCCATGGGGGAAAAAAGGGGACCCGGACACAAGGAAAAGGGGAATTTGTGAGGCAGCAAAAGTCTTCCCCCAATTCCGCAAAGTCCGCGATCAAGCAGAGGTGAAAACCCCACCCCGGACACCTGCAGGAGTAAAAACCCATTTACGAAAAAAGGGCCCTTTTTGAGGAAAGAAACCCAACACCCAGCTCGCGTCAAAGCAACAAAAACCCCACGCAACAGCGGAAAATCCTTCGCTACCCAAAAAAAACCTGTTTAACCCAGGGGGGCCCCCTTTTGGTTAAAAA
>NC_051409.1:42778849-42782041 GCF_015228065.2 Penaeus monodon
GGGGTCATAAGGGGTGTTCCGTAAGTGTTCTCAAGCAAGGGTTTCGTCGGGGTTTTGTAAAGCAAAGTTATGTCCTACACATCATACACTGGGAGAGGTAAATTTTTAAAATGTTGACGTCACTATTAATGTTCCAGAGGCGACTAACGTAGACGTCCGTTCTTTACGGGGAAAGATTTCAGAGCCTGAGGGTTAACCGTTTTCGACGTCTCATGGGAAACATTAAAGGGGTGAGAAAAAATGTGGTGCTGATCTGCAACGAAAACAGGGATGGTCCGCGTTCGAGAAGAATAAAAAAACGAGGAAGATTTACTCCACTGACGTCGGTAAGTGACCTGGTAAAATCTCGGGAAATTTTGTTCAGGAGCAGAAGACGCCCCTCCAAAATCAGTGCGGAGGAAGGGGAGAGGTCTCTAATGGGTCCGGGGGGAAAAAACCCCTTTTTTTATCGGAAGAAAAGGGGATCTACCGAAGGGGTTCAGGCGTTTAATGGGGGGAGCCTCCATTCGTCTTTCTGCGAGGTATCGTCTTGCTGTTTTCCGTTTGGGTCATCCTCCGCCTCGAGTAAATTGGGCCCAGAAAAAAACATCGACCGTATTCGGCAATTTTTTTTGGCCTGCATGGGCGGGAGATTTCAAGGTTATTCGCTCATGTTTTTTCAAAGACTATGCCGCGGCCCGTAAAACCTCGCCACGAACCTATCCGCTGATCTCCGAACCTTTCGAAGAGTCGCCGTGGACATCGTCGGACCAATCCACCCGAGGGGGTGATGGATTAAGTACATTCTCCACTCTGGTTTCAGCACGGGTGGCCAAAAGCTGCCGCTCAAAATTAGATTCTGTCATGTCCCCAAAGCCAGGGTGGAAATCTTCTGGGGATCGGTATTCCCGAAAATTTTGATGTAAGGGACAATTTTTACCTGGGGCAATGATGGGGAAGTGCTTAGATTATTGTCGGTAAAGGTTAAAACGATCCCCATATCATCCAATGTGTAATGGTCTTTGGAGAGGTTTAAGGGGACTCTAAAAAAAATCTCAAGAGGAGGCACAGAGCAGCCGAAGGAGTGGCCACCTATGTTGCACCATTTTTCTTTTTGTTTACAGGGAAGTTCCTAAAAGTTTTTTTAAAGTTCTCACCCTTTGAACTTGCTTGGAAGAGCAGTAGAGGCCTCTTCAAATACTGCGGGAGCTGGGGACGGAAAAAAAGCAGATAAAAAAGTTAAAACAACGTATACTTATGTCTTGACCGGGAAAATCGTCTCCATCTACTTGCGAACAGCTAAGCAAGATTGCTAAAAGCCAGGAAAAGAAGCATCTACACAGGAAAAAAAAAGGGTACGTCATTTAAAGGGCTGTGATAATCCCTTATTCTCTTGCCCATTTCTCATAAAAAGTTATTAGCGCAGTGGAAGGGCCCCTATGATTCGTAGAAAAAGACTGACCATAAATTTCTTAGTACAAGTGGGGAATCACAAAAAAGGTTCCACATTAAATCGAAAGAGTCTTCCGCTAACCAGGTGTGCGTCCCATGTCGAAGAGATGTGCCGAGGGAAGACCGAAATTTTTTTGTTACACGGGAACGAATCAGCAGGGGGTCTTTTCCCAAAAACAGCAGTATCCGCGTATGTTAAAACCTTCTTTTTGCAGATCCCCAAATCTCAGCATACTTCCGCCGCAGCTACATCGCCCCCGCCGTGATTCCAGACAGTGAGTGTGACGACGGACCCGTCCCCCCCCACAGTCGCGTCCAACCAGACCCCACAATGTAAAAGTAGTGACCCTTAAAACAGAGGAACGAGAAAATTTAAATGCTTTTGAAAAATTTTAGTGAATATTCTCTTACAGACCAAAATTGCAATTTAAATATCACACTATTGAATTACTAGCTCCAAAGTTTTTGGGGACGAAC
This sequence comes from Penaeus monodon, assembly GCF_015228065.2. Taxonomy (NCBI): domain Eukaryota; kingdom Metazoa; phylum Arthropoda; class Malacostraca; order Decapoda; family Penaeidae; genus Penaeus; species Penaeus monodon. The sequence continues at coordinate 42,780,758 of NC_051409.1, forward strand.
CTTACCCCATACCCATGAGGTTATGGATGTGTTGCCGAGAAGTCGGGACATGGAAATGCGGGGAAACATCGAAAATCTACTCCCCCCTTTTGTAGTCCCCCTATTTTAATACGAAAAAAATTTGGGATGTGCGTATATGTGGATATCGGAAAAACAATTAAATTTCAAAATTGTGCTGAAAACCAAAGTTGATCAAGAGCTATTTTTTCAGACTTTCTGAAAACGAAGTTCTTTACAACTCGATTAACGAAAGGGTTTTTTTCAGATACCTTTTCACCTGAGATCGGAGATCACTGCTTTTAGTATCCTGCGGGCTGTTCTTAGGGTCTTCCTTCGGACCGACCACCGCTGTATTCACAGGTTATGAGGGAAATGTTCAAGGTATTGGGGAGTGGAAGCATTTATTGCGTACTGGTCACTCTTCTACGTTTTAGGGGCTCTGGAATCCTTAGGAGGTATTTCACGGGTTTAAAAAACGCAAAAATGACCGTTAAGCAAGTTTTGAAATTGGATTTAAGGAATTCAGTATCTTTGGGGTATTTTGGTGAGGCGGGGTAGCTGTCAGAACGAAAAAATTAAAAGATAAAAGATGCCCCCGACCCACAACTAAAAAGAAGTACGGTCTTTCTTTGGGGTAAATGGTATTACCGAGCTTTTTGCCAAATTTTTGCGTGTTAGCTCCCCACTCTTTGATCTGTTGAAAAAACACGCCCCCATAAGATTCACTGGGGGGAAAGAACGGAGGATCTTTTAATTTCCCTTAAAATTATTATGTAAACAACCTTCTCCATTGCCAAAATTTTTAAAAACCCCCTTTTTCCTTCGAAAAGTGCATCACAGGATGGTGTAGGAGCAGTATTAAAGCAGGAATCAATGGTGAGGTTTTTTCCCCTGCCTACCACACCGCAAATTTAGTCCGCCGAGAGGACTACGCACGGTCGGAAAAAACTGCTGGCAGTCCCTTGACGGAAACAGGAATATAATTTTTTACCTCTACGGAGACAGTTTCTGCTGGAGACTGACCCCATGCCCCTGGGGAGTTTTTCGCACGTCCAAAACGCGAAGCTCGTCTGATGCCTGGGCATGTAACTGGCCGTTTTAACTTCGCCATCCCCACATAAAAAGGGGGCGCAAAAGTCGGGGCCCATTTTCTCTCTCGTCCCCGTGGGGAAAAACTGGGAGGGGTGGGGGAATCCCTGCACGCGTCGGTCGGGGTCAAGGGAGCGCACCTGAGTGCTAACGTGCGACCTGTGTAAAAACCCTTGCAAGGGGCCGGGGGGATTG
>NC_051409.1:42782074-42782295 GCF_015228065.2 Penaeus monodon
GATTTTTTAAAGAGAGCCTTTATTTTATGGTTACTTTTGGCAAGTTTCATATAGTAATTCTTCTGTAATCTTTCGTACTTTTCCATTGAAAAAAGCTTAATTTTTCCCTGTGTTACACGATCAAATATTAACTAAAATTTTAAAAAGGGGAAAGTTTTTTTTTAAGATATAAAAAATTTTTTTCTTCAAGTAAAAAATTTTTTTTCGGAGGGGTGAAAGCC
>NC_051409.1:42782444-42783494 GCF_015228065.2 Penaeus monodon
AGGGGGAAAGGATAAAGGGGGAAAAAAGAAAGGAGGGGGAAAAAAAAAAAGGGGGGGTGAAGGAAAGGAAACCCCTTCCCCTTCTTTTCAAAAATTTTTAAAAAATTTAAAAACCCGGAAAAAACAAAAACAGAAGGGAGCCCCCCGGAAAATGAAAATGAAAAAATTTTTTCTACCCTGAAAAATACAAAACTTTAAAAAATTCGTTTCCCCTTTCTAGCCCTGCTTAAAAATTTGAAATTTAAAAATAAAAAGGGTTTTAATTTAAAGAACTAAAAATTTTCAGAAGCAGCCCAAAAACTTTTAAAAATAAAAAAAAAAAATTTCGTTTTGAAATAGGGTAAAAATTAAAAATTTAAAAAAAAAAATGAAATCTTCTAAACGGGAAAAAAAAAATCTAAAAATTTTTAAAAATTTAATATATAAAATTATATTTATTAAATTATAATTAAATTTTAAAATAATAATTATATTATAATAAATTAAAAAAAAAATTTAATTTTACTATAATAAAATAAATGTTAAAGAAATAAATAACTAAATTAAATTTTAAATTTTTAATAAAAATTATAAAATTTTAAATATATATATATATAATTTTATAATATATAATAATATAAATAATTAATAATAAAATAATTATTATATTTTTATATTTTATTAAAATATTATATTTTAAAATATATTTATATATATTATATAATATTTTAAAAATTTTATATTTTATATATATTTATAATTTAATATATTATATTATATATATATATAATATAGATTTATGTATATATTTATATATATTTTTAAAAAAAAAATATATATTTTATTTTTAAAAAATATATATATAAAATTTATATTTTATTATATATATTTATATTTTATTATATAAAATTTTTATATATAATAAAGTATTGATATTTTATAATATTTTATATATTTAAAATATTTATATATATTATATTTATATTATATTTTATATATAAATTTAAAAATTTTATATATATATTATATAATTTTAAAATATATTATTTTATATAAATTTTTTATTAAAAT
>NC_051409.1:42784213-42784296 GCF_015228065.2 Penaeus monodon
ATTGGGGTCCTTATGAAAAATCTGCGGTTTGTAACCTTTAAAAAAAACAAAATCAAGGGCCCCATTACCCCCACTACCCTGGG
>NC_051409.1:42787377-42787493 GCF_015228065.2 Penaeus monodon
ACTTACTTTCTTTACACATATGCGGGGGTAATTGTTTCGTGCAAGAAAACTGAATCGCGTCTTTCATTTCACTAAAATTTTGCAGATTTTAAATTTCAATCGTAAAAAAAACAAAA
>NC_051409.1:42787581-42788557 GCF_015228065.2 Penaeus monodon
GAAGACGCTGCGGGGGAGGACTATCACAAAACCCGACTCACTTACTTGGATTTTGATAAAAAAAATACGAATTCGTCCATACGATTTTAAAATTAAATTTTGACCAAAACAATCATGCCAATCCTGGTCACCGATCAAAAAACAAAGTTTGCCGCGTTTCTGATATCATGAAACCGCATCTGCGCTGTGTCTCCCTCCCCGACTAACTGCAGACCTTCCTACTTTTACGTGGGGGGGCCCCACACCGGGGGGGCGAAGGGTTTCCCTTTTTTCCGGACTTTTGGGAAAACACCTGAGTGGACTGCACGACATCACTTGTTTTGGTGCATGGCTGCCGAGTTCGGAGGGCGCCATTGTCTGCATTGTGGTGCTTTTTTCTAGAATTTTTTTATTATTACAAAAATTAGTGCATAATGTCATGATTTTTTTTTTAAATTTGAGTGATGTAAGTCTGAGAAGGGGGGATAAGGGGGTTAATCCCCTCCATGAACTGCTAATCCACTTTGGACGTCAAAAAGTACCACCAGAAAACACAACAATACAGGGATTTGTTCCCCCTCCCCCTTTATGGAGATAAGAAATCATTGATTTTATAATTAAGTTATGAGAAATGTCTTTTTTTTAAAATATAAAAGCGTTTGTATTGCTGCAAATTTTATATGAAAAGAAAGCGCTGCATACAGCACGTGTAAAAAAATATAGGGAAAAAAAAAACAACAGGGATAAATAAAAACAACAGTAAGACTTTTAACAGAAGAGAGTCTGTCAAAAATACATTTATGCAAATAAAGGGGGAAAAAGACAAACAAAGAAGTCGGCGCCAGGGATGGGGGCCCCAAAAGAGAGCGGGTAAAAAAACCCCCGCCTCGACCCACCCAGGGGGGGCCCATGGGGGGGGGAGCACGCGTAGGTGCGCTGCATTTTGTACGGAAAAGATGCATTAAAAAAAGAATGGGAAAGATAGGAGATACTAAAA
>NC_051409.1:42788599-42789456 GCF_015228065.2 Penaeus monodon
CACGAAATTTTCCCCACACAAAAACAGCTGTCGACTTTAAAGGGAAAACAGCGAGGTTTTTCCTTCTTACTCACAACGAGAAGCAGAAGTTGGGAGAGAAAGACTAGATTTGATTTGATTTTTTTAAAATTTCTACCCGCAATGGAAAAATAGAAAAGAGAAACTTTTTATAAAATTCCCCGCAGATTTAGGGAAAAATTAATAATTTTGTTGATGTAAAAATAAAAAAAATATATTTTTCCCGATTTGCACATGTATTCCGTCCGTCGACCATATGAAAACGGGAAACCCAAGAATTTTATGCTTTAGGGCGAATTTAAGCAAATTTTTCATTCCTAAAAATATCAATGTTGTGTGTTATGTGGTTGTTTAGATTCGAAAAATCAGAAAAAAAATTTGATTTTTCAAAAACCCTACTTTTTTGCATAGCTATTTAAAAATAGTGTTTTTTTATCATCCTTAAAGGAAAGGGAAAAGAAAGCGCTTTTATAATGCGAAATTTTCGTTAAAAGGGGTGGGCTGAACGGGGTCTTGGGGATAAATTTAAATCATCTGGGAGGAAAGAAAAAGAGAAAAAAAATTAAAACCTAGTATCACTAGGTATGTGAAGTTTTTATTTTAAATTTTTTTTGAACATACTTTTAATTAAAGGGGCCCCCACACGTTTGTGATTTAAATTTCGTTGTCACTTTTTAATGATTTTAAATTTTCCCCTCCTAGGTTTTCCCCATGCTTGTCTTTCTTCTCAAAAAAATAAAAAAACTGCACCCGGAGCAGCATTGAGGCAGAAAGTCTCTATTTCCATTAAGGAGAAAAAAAAATAGCCTCGTTCCCACCCCATTCTATCCTTCTAAACA
>NC_051409.1:42789564-42789846 GCF_015228065.2 Penaeus monodon
AAATTTAGAAATTAACTCCTTTTTTCAGTTATTTCACAAAACCCCTTGGGACTTCATTCCTTCTTTCCGAGTTTCGTTGATTTTTCCCGTTTAAAATTCAAGGGTCTTTCCTTCAGTTCTTTTAAATTTTAAAATTTTAATTGCTTTATTACGGACATCTTTTCAACTCTTCTCTCATTGTAGCGCATTTCATCGCCCCGCCTGACCCCCTTTCCCTTTTGCTTCTGATCGTCGTGAGAAGCTGCCCCTTTTTCCCTTAATTGGTTTTTTTTTGTTGTTGAC
>NC_051409.1:42794147-42794315 GCF_015228065.2 Penaeus monodon
CGTATATATCACGCGGTTTAATTTTACGATTCTAAATTTTGTAAGAAATTTTAGTAAAATGAATAATAAATCATTCACTAATGAGAAGCAAATAATCTGAGAAACCTTTGCCTCTTTTGCATGTTTGATTCATAAAAGATGTTTGTACATTGCACAAGTTAGAGGAAG
>NC_051409.1:42799888-42800109 GCF_015228065.2 Penaeus monodon
AACAATTTCTTCCTCTAACTTGTGCAATGTACAAACATCTTTTATGAATCAAACATGCAAAAGAGGCAAAAGGTTTCTCAGATTATTTGCTTCTCATTAGTGAATGATTTATTATTCATTTTACTAAAAATTTCTTACAAAAATTTAGAATCGTAAATTAAACCCGGGATATATACGTTCCTTTGCTGGCCTTTTTTTTTTATTGTTTAATATTATTAATA
>NC_051409.1:42801670-42801761 GCF_015228065.2 Penaeus monodon
AACCTTATAATACTGTTCTGTACTGCCATCTCAACCGTCACCTCACAAGGTCACCTCAGGTTATGCGCACCGAGCAGGGAAACACACACAC
>NC_051409.1:42809227-42809388 GCF_015228065.2 Penaeus monodon
AACTGGGGCAGTACTTGCGGGGTGTCCTGGTGACCAGCTAGGCACAGAAGATCCTGAAGAGGTGAAGGCGACCAACTGGCGTTCTAGAGTCAATGGTTCTGGGACTAACATGGAGCCCACATGGAAGAGCTAATGGCTTGCACAAATCATGCTCCTGTCTG
>NC_051409.1:42810742-42811493 GCF_015228065.2 Penaeus monodon
GATACCATGTTTAGAAGGATAGAATGAGAGTGGGAACGAGGCTATTTTTTTTTTCTCCTAAATGGGAAATAGAGACGTTCTGCTCTTCAATGCTGCTCCTGGTGCAGCTTATTTTACTTATTTTGAGAATGAAAGACTAAGCATCTGAAACACTCAGGACCGGGAAAGTTGAAATCATTAACAGTAACAACGAAAATTTAAACTCACAAACGTGTGGTGGACCCGTTAATTATGAAAGTTATGTTCAAAAGAAATTAAATTAAAAACTTCTACATACCTAGTGATACTAGAGTTTTAATTTTTATTTCTCTTATTCTTTTCCTCCCAGATTGATTTCAATTATCCCCCAAGACACCGTTCAGCTCCCAGCCCTGTAAACGCAAATTCGCACTATAAAAGCTGCTTTCTCTTCCCTTTCCATTAAGGACAGATAAAAACACGTACTTTTAATAGCTATGCTAAAAGTATGGGTATCTTGAAAAATCAAAATTTCTTTCTGTATGTTTCGTAATCTAAACAACCACATACACACACACACATTGATATTGTTAGGAATGCAAATTTGCTTAAATTCGCCCTAAAGCATAAAAATATCTTAGGTTACCGTATTCATATGGTCGACGGACGGAATACATGTGCGAATTCAGGAACTATATATTTTTTTATATTTACAGTCAACAATACTATATTAATATTTTCCATAAATCTGCGTGGAATCTTATATCAAAGTTTCTCTTTCTCTAGTTTTCCA
>NC_051409.1:42811543-42811634 GCF_015228065.2 Penaeus monodon
CTACCACTTCTGCTTCTCGTTGGTGGAGTAAGCACAGGAAAACCTCGCATGCTTTCCTTAAGTCGACAGCTTGTTTTTTGTGTGTGCGAAA
>NC_051409.1:42811779-42812779 GCF_015228065.2 Penaeus monodon
TGTTCTAATGCATCTTCTTCCCGTACAAAATGCAGCGCATCCTACGCGTGCTCCCCCTCCCCATGGGCCTCCCCTCGGGTGGCGTCGATGGCGCGGGGCTTTTAGCCGCTCTCTCTTGGGCCCCATGCCATAGGCGCCTGACTTCTTTGTTTGTCTTCTTCTCCCTTATTTGCATAAATGTAGTTTTGAGACGGACTCTCTTCTGTTATTATTAGTCTTACTGTTGTTGTTACTATCCCTGTTGTTATTGTTTTCCCTATATTTTTTTACACGTGCTGTATGCAACGCATTCTTTTCAAATAGATTTGCAGCAATACAAACAGACTTTTATATGTTAAAAAAGACATTTCTCATCCACTTGATCTTATAAAATCAATGTATTTCTTATCTCCATGAAGGGGAGGTGGAACAAATACCTATATTTGTCTGCTGTTTTCTGGTAGTACTTTTTGACGCCCAAAGTGGATTAGGCACTTCATGGAGGGGATTAACCGCCTTATGCCCCCTTCTCAGACATATATCATCACTCTAAACTTAAAAAAAAAAAATCATGACATCTATGCACTAATATTTGATAATAATAATAAAATTCTAGAACACAGCACCCACAATGCAGACAATGGCTGTCCTCCGAACTCTGGACAGCCTTGCACTCCAACAAGTGATGTCGTGCAGCCCAACTCAGGCGCTTTCCAAAGTCCGGAAACAAAGGAAATTCCTTCTGCCGCCGGTGTGCGCGCCCTCCACCGTGAAAGCGTAGGAAGGTCTCGCAGTTAGTCGGGGAGGGAGACACAGCGCAGACTGCGGATTCATGATATCAGAAACAGCGGCAAACGATTGTGTTCTTGATCGGTGACCAGGATCTGTGCATGATATTGATTTGGTCGAAACTTAATTTCAAGTCGTATGGACGAATTCTGTATTTCTTTTATCTAAAATCCAAAGTAAGTGATGTCTGTGTTTGTGATAGTCCTCCTCCGCACTGCAGTCTTTCATATCT
>NC_051409.1:42812877-42813071 GCF_015228065.2 Penaeus monodon
TACGATTGAAAGTTAAAATCCTGACACTCAAAGTTTAGTGAGAATGAAATGACGCGCACCCCCCCCCCCACACACACTGCGTCAGTCCTCTTTAGGATAATGGTTAGTCCTCGTTTCTCTCTCTCTCTCTTTCAAAGTTCTATTCTTGCACGTAACAATATACTCCCGCATATGTGTAAATGCAAATGTACAGT
>NC_051409.1:42817051-42817153 GCF_015228065.2 Penaeus monodon
TATGACTGGAAAAGTGACCTTTTTTTTTAGTAAATTCCCTTCTTGCTTTTTTCATCAAACCCCTCATTCCTTTTCCCTTTTCCCAAAACCAACGGGGAAGCC
>NC_051409.1:42817314-42817418 GCF_015228065.2 Penaeus monodon
AGAGCATAGTGTACAAAAAAATATGTTCAAAAATCGGGAACCCTCTATTTTTTTTGCTTCTAATTTTTCTAATTCATATAAAATGATAGGCTTCCCTCCCCCCC
>NC_051409.1:42817474-42817784 GCF_015228065.2 Penaeus monodon
AAAACCCCCAAAACATCCAAATTTTACTGGAAAAAACCAAATCATATTAAACCCCTAATCTTTTATATTACTTCATTTGAAAAAGGGCCATTGTTCATTCGTTAACCCCCCCGGGGCAAGTTCCTTTTATGGGGGTTCCCGTAATATGGGAGAGCACTTTGGCCTCAATCCCTATTTTTTAATAAAAAGGAAGACAAGCAATCAACCCCTGAAAGGTCAGGTACTTATGATTTCTGATTGTTCTTGAAGGATTAGCGAACCGCAGATGTTTCATAAGGAGCCTAAGTTGGAAATGGCTTGCCATGTAGGA
>NC_051409.1:42824838-42824927 GCF_015228065.2 Penaeus monodon
ATTACACTTAAAAATTTGTGGTTAAAATTATTTTTTATGTTTTTAAAATATATTCAAACACCACACACTTTCACATGAAAATTTTTAAT
>NC_051409.1:42828863-42828964 GCF_015228065.2 Penaeus monodon
GGACTAAAATTTGAAAAAATTACTGCTGACCGGTGACCTGCAGCCGCATCGCTGTCATCACTCGTCCTCCTAGCCTCTGCTTTTACAAAATTCTTAGAAAA
>NC_051409.1:42829214-42833559 GCF_015228065.2 Penaeus monodon
AAAGCATTGAACATCAACTAATTAATAAACTTATGAATAAGAATATAAAAAAAAAATTGTCAGATCTTGTCAAATGAATCCGGGAATAAAATTAAATGTATAAAAGAAAATAAATGAATTAAGACTTAAACATAAATCTTGAAGATAAAGAACACTCTGATAAGAATTTGACAAAGTGGCGCCCGAACGGGGACTCGACAATTGGAGTAATAGATGTGAAGAGAGAGTTTCCCTTTAAAATGATTGTGGATCTATCGTTGTGTTGTGGTCATTCATTTGCGAGTATCTAGAATTCTTTCTCTAATCAATATGTCTGCAGGAGCTTATGTAGAAGAGGCTAAGTTTGAGGGGGCTTGGGGACCCGATAGCTATTGTAGATTTCTTGAGTAAACGTTAGGCTGAGGAGCGAGAAGAACGAGCGGGGCAGCGTGAGCGTGAGAAGGAGGAACGGGAAGACGGACAGACAGCGTGAGCACGAGCTGAGACTGCAGCAGCTGAAGATAGAGGAAGAGGAGAGGATTCGCCGGCATCAACTGGAAATGGCTCGCGTGCAGATGGGGACGAATGGAGGCTCCCTGCCAGGCAATCCACCTTGCCGGCACCCGGGTTTACCTGCTTTTAAAGAAGGTGAGCCAATCGAACCATATATTCACCGTTTTGAGATTTTGCCGATTTATATCATTTTCGACGAAGCCACGAAGAAGCTTCATTTCCAAAGTCTGTTGATGGGAAACCCTTAGAAATCCTCCATCCCCTCAACGCGAGTGCCCAAGACGTACTGTTCGATAAAGTCAGCATGTTTGAGGGCGTACGGGCTGACGGTCGACGACGCAAAAACTTAAATTTTTAATTGTGAAATGATTGCAAGCCCGAGAGACTGCCATTTCGTTCCTGGTTCGTTTGTCAGGCTACCTTGACCAGTGGCTGGAAAAGGATGGGACGCCGGACACGAAGGAAGGTATTAGGGATTTGTGTTACGGTTTCAGCTTGAAAAGTCGTGTCCCCAGGATCTCGTTGCGCAGTTAAGATCACAAAGATCAAGACTGCAGAGCAGATGGCTGATAAGGCGGATGCCCATTTTTCTGCCTTTGGGTATCACACTCGCAGGCAGTGGAAAAGCCGGCCTTTTCCACTGGGTCAACAACAGGGGGGAAAACAAGAACTACTTTTGCAGCAGCAACAAAAAGGTTCATCCCACAATTCAAAAAGCAACAGCATCTGCAGTCGAAAGCACAGCAGATTTGTACCACCACAGCAACAGCGGAGCACCCTTGGCGAACGGTGAGTCAAGAAACTCATGATTACCGACAAAAAAGGAGCGGCCGCCTGTGTGAGTGGGGAAAAACCCAAACCCCAGCCTCCGGAGACGTCAGAAGCTAGAAACAAACGCCCCACGTGCACAGCATTTGACTATCTGCTACCTCCACGGATCCTGATAAGCAGAGCTCTCTCCTCGTTAAGTCAGGGTCAGTAGGTGGTGTTCCGGTAAGTGTTCTCGGGAGACAACGGTTCGTCGGGGTGTGTGGTTAAAGCAAATTTATGTCCTACCACATCAATACACTGGGAGGAGGATAAATTTTTAAAATGTTTGACGGATCACTAGTTAATGTTCAGAGGCGACTATACATGTAGACAGTCCGTTCTTTACAGGGAAGATTCAGCAGCCGTGATGGTTAATCCGATTTTCGACGTCATCATCGGAAACTTTAAAAGGGGAGAAATAACTGTGGTGCTGATGCTGAAAACGCAAACGGGAGTGTCGCTGTTACGAGAAGAATGAAGAAAACAAAGGGAAGAGTTTACTCCACTGACGTCGGTAAGTGACCTGGTGAAATCTCAGGATTTTGTTCAGGAGCAGAAGAGCGACCCCTCACTAGAATCAGTGCGGAGGAAGATGGCGGAGAGGTCCTAAAATAGGTCAGGGGAGGAAGAAACCTGTTTTATCGAGAAGAAGAAGAGGATCTACCGGAAGGTTCAGGCGTTTAATGGGGAGGAGCGTCCCCCAGTTCGTCGTTCCTGCGAGGTATCGTCTTGCTGTTTTCCGTTTGGGTCATCACTCCGCTCTCGGAGGTCATATGGGCCAGAAGAAAACACTCGACCGTTTTCAGGCAGATTTCTTTGGCTGGCATGGGGCAGGAGATTTCAAGGTTAGTTCGCTCATGTGATATTTGTCAAAAGACTAATGACCGCGCCACTGAAGCCTATGCCGCTGATCTCCGAACCTTTCGAGAGAGTCGCCGTGGACATCGTCGGACCAATCCACCTGAGAGCGAGTGATGGATGTAAGTACATTCTCACACTCGTGGATTTCAGCACGAGGTGGCCAGAAGCAGTGCCGCTCAAAAATATAGATTCTGTCACTGTCGCCGAAGCCATGGTGGAAATCTTCTGCAGGATCGGTATTCCCAGGAAAATTTTTTGGGGTGATAGAGGGACACAGTTTACCTCTGCAATGATGGAGGAAGTGCTTAGATATTGTCGGTAAAAGGTTAAAAACGATACCATATCATCCAATGTGTAATGGTCTTTGTGAGAGGTTAATGGGACTTTTAAAAAAAATGCTCAAGAGGAGGGCAGCAGAGCAGCCGAAGGAGTGGCCACGCTATGTTGCCCCACTTCTCTTTGCTTACAGGGAAGTTCCTCAAAGTTCTTTAAAGTTCTCACCCTTTGAACTTGTCTATGGAAGAGCAGTAAGAGGACCTCTTCAAATACGCGGGAGCTGTGGGACGGAAATAAAGCAGATACAGAAGTTAAAACAAACGTATACTTATGTCATTGACCTGGCAAATCGTCTCCAGTCTATTTGCGAACTAGCAAGCAAGATTTGCTGAAAGCTGGGAAAATACAGAAGGCATACTACGACAGGAAAACAAAGGTACGTCAGTTAAAGGCTGGTGATAAATCCCTTTATTCTCTTGCCCACTCTCATAATAATTATTAGCGCAGTGGAAGGGCCGTATGATGTCGTAGAAAAAATGACTGACCATAATTACTTGGGACAAGTGGGGAATCAACAAAAAAGGTTCCACATTAATATGCTGAAAGAGTACTTCACAGCTAACACAGGATGTGCGTCCCATGTCGAGAGAGATGTGCCGAGGCAAGACGCGAAGTTTTACGTTACACCGGGAACGAATCAGCAGGGGGTTTTTCCCAACAACAGCAGTATCTCGCGTATTTTTTAAAGCCTTCTTTTCGCAGATACCTCAAATCTCAGCAGTACTTCCGCCGCAGCATACATCTGCGCCGCCGCCGTGATTCCAGACAGTGAGTGTGACGACGGACCCTGTCACCGCACAGTGCGTCAGACCGAGACCATCGACAATGTAAAAGTGAGTGCCACCTTAAAACCAGAGGAACGAGAAAGTTAAGATGCTTATTGGAACTTTTTAGTGACATATTCTCTGACAGACCAAAAATTGCAATGGTTAAATATCACACTATTGAACTTACTAGCTCAAAGTTGTGAGACAGAAGCCTTACCCCATACCTATGAGGTTAGTGGATGCTGTTAGCCGAGAAGTCGAGGACATGGAAAGTGCGGGAATCATCGAGAAAATTACGTCCCCCTTCTGTAGTCCCATAGTAGTAAACAGAAAAAGGATGGCAGTGTGCGTATATGTGGAGACTATCGGAAAATCAATATAATTACAAAAATTTATGCTGAAAACCCAAAGTGTGATCAAAGAGCTATTTTTCCAGACTTACTGAATCGAGTTCTTTAGCAAACCCGACTTAACGAAAGGTTTCTTTCAGATACCTTTACACCCTGAGAGTCGAGAGATCACTGCTTTTAGTAGTCCTGCAGGTCTGTATCGTTTAGGGTACTTCCATTCGGACTATCGAACTCACCAGCTGTATTCAACAGGGTTATGAGGCAAGTGGGGCAAGGTATTAGGGGAGTGGAAGCATTCATTGACGATATTTGGGTTCACTCTTTACGTTCGAGGAGCATCTGGGAAATCCTGAGGAGGTATTTCAGCGGTTTTTAAAAAACGCAAATATGACCGTTAAGCCAAGTAAGGGTGAAATTGGATTTAAGGAAGTTCAGTATCTTGGCCATATTTTGGGTGAGGGCAGGTGTAGCTGTCAGAACGACAAAATTAAGAAGATAAAAGATGCACCGCGACCCCCAACTAAGAAGCAAGTACGGTCTTCTTAGGGCTAACTGGATATTACCGTAGCTTTGTGCCTAATTTCGCAGTGTTAGCTCTCCCACTCTTTGATCTGTTGAAGAAACACGCCCCGAATAAAATTCACTGGGGAGATGAACAGGAGGATGCTTTAATTCACTTAAGAAATTTTATGTAAACAACCCATTCTCCAGTTGCCAAATTTTCAAAAA
>NC_051409.1:42833913-42834303 GCF_015228065.2 Penaeus monodon
CTCTCGTCTCGTGGAGAACGACTGGCAGGAGTCGGAGGAATCCCTGCACAGCGATCGGTCGGCGTCAGAGAGGAGCGCACCTGAGTGACTAAGCGTGCGAGCCTGTGATAAAAGCCGTTGCAAGTGCCGGGGTATTGAAAAGAAAAAAAAAATACTAAACAATCTAGAAATAGATTTTAACGAGAGCCATTTTATTTCATAGGTTACTTTTGCACAAGTTCGATATAGTAAATTCTTCTGTACATCTTACAGTACTTGCACATTGAAAATTGCTTAATTTCATCCATGTGTTACACGATCAAATATTAACTAAATTTAAAAGGGTAAGTTTCTTAAGATATAAAGAAATTTTCTCATTCAGAGTAAAATTTATTTTCGGGAGGGGGTGAA
>NC_051409.1:42834534-42834637 GCF_015228065.2 Penaeus monodon
GGACTAAAATTTGAAAAAATTACTGCTGACCGGTGACCTGCAGCCGCATCGCGTCATCACTCGTCCTCCTAGCTCTGCTTTTACAAAATTCTTAGAAAAAAAT
>NC_051409.1:42836275-42836364 GCF_015228065.2 Penaeus monodon
TTGGGCTCCTTATGAAACATCTGCGGTTCGATAATCCTTCAAAAACAATCAGAAATCATAGGGCCCCATTACCCCTAGCTACCCTGGGG
>NC_051409.1:42839334-42839401 GCF_015228065.2 Penaeus monodon
GTAATCATCTTATCATATCAGTCAATGATGATATCCATTCTGTGCGCGCACTCATAAACAAACAAGA
>NC_051409.1:42839481-42839626 GCF_015228065.2 Penaeus monodon
ACTGTACATTTGCATTTACACATATGCGGGAGTATATTGTTACGTGCAAGAATAGAACTGAAATGCGCGTCATTTCATTCTCACTAAACTTTGAGTGTCAGGATTTTAACTTTCAATCGTAAAACAAACAAAAAATAATAATAAT
>NC_051409.1:42839709-42840681 GCF_015228065.2 Penaeus monodon
GAAAAGACTGCAGTGCGGAGGAGGGACTATCACAACACAGACATCACTTACTTTGGATTTTAGATAAAGAAATACAGAATTCGTCCCTACGACTTGAAATTAAGTTTCGACCAAATCAATATCATGCACAGATCCTGGTCACCGATCAAGAACACAATCGTTTGCCGCTGTTTCTGATATCATGAATCCGCAGTCTGCGCTGTGTCTCCCTCCCCGACTAACTGCGAGACCTTCCTAGCTTTCACGGTGGAGGGCGCGCACACCGGCGGCAGAAGGAATTTCCTTTGTTTCCGGACTTTGGAAAGCACCTGAGATGGACTGCACGACATCACTTGTTGGAGTGCATGGCTGTCCAGAGTTCGGAGGACAGCCATTGTCTGCATTGTGGGTGCTGTGTTCTAGAATTTTATTATTATTATCAAATATTAGTGCATAGATGTCATGATTTTTTTTTAAAGTTTAGAGTGATGATATATGTCTGAGAAGGGGGCATAAGGCGGTTAATCCCCTCCATGAACTGCCTAATCCACTTTGGACGTCAAAAAGTACCACCAGAAAACAGCAGACAAATACAGGTATTTGTTCCACCTCCCCTTCATGGAGATAAGAAATACATTGATTTTATAAGATTAAGTTGATGAGAAATGTCTTTTTTAACATATAAAAGTCTGTTTGTATTGCTGCAAATCTATATGAAAAGAATGCGCTGCATACAGCACGTGTAAAAAAATATAGGGAAAACAATAACAACAGGGATAGTAACAACAACAGTAAGACTAATAATAACAGAAGAGAGTCCTGTCAAAACTACATTTATGCAAATAAGGGAGAAGAAGACAAACAAAGAAGTCAGGCGCCTATGGCATGGGGCCCAAGAGAGAGCGGCTAAAAGCCCCGCGCCATCGACGCCACCCGAGGGGAGGCCCATGGGGAGGGGGAGCACGCGTAGGATGCGCTGCATTTTGTACGGGA
>NC_051409.1:42840819-42841958 GCF_015228065.2 Penaeus monodon
CGACTTAAGGAAAGCATGCGAGGTTTTCCTGTGCTTACTCCACCAACGAGAAGCAGAAGTGGTAGAGAAGAAGACTAGATTTGATTTGATTATTAAAATTAAACTACCGCGTCAATGGAAAACTAGAGAAAGAGAAACTTTGTATAAGATTCCACGCAGATTTATGGAAAATATTAATATATTTTGTTGACTGTAAATAAAAAAATTTTAGTTCTTTAATTCGCACATGTATTCGTCCGTCGACCATATGAATTTCGGTAACCTAAGATATTTTTATGCTTAGGGCGAATTTAAGCAAAATTTGCATTCCTAACAATATCAATGTGTGTGGTGTGTGTGGTTGTTAGCTACGAAACATATAGAGAAGAAAGTTTGATTTCAGATACCATACTTTTGAGAATAGCTATTCAAAAGTACCTTGTTGTTATCTGTCCGGGAATGGAAAGTAGAGAAAGCAGCTTATTATTTGAATTTGCGTTACAGGCTGGGAGCTGAACGGGTCTGGGGGATAATTGAAATTATCGGGGAGAAAGAACAAGAGATATCAACAAAAGTCTGTACAGAAGGATGTAGAAGTTGTTGATTAATTTCTTTTGAACAATAAATTTTCATTAAATTAAACGGGTCCACCAGTTTGGAGTTAATTCGTGTACTGGAAGATCAAACGTTCCGTGAGTGTGTCAGATGCAGTTTCATTCTCAAACAAAGTTAAAATAAGCCGCACAGGATGCAGCATTGAAGAGCAGAACGTCTTATTCCAAGGAGAAAAATAGCCTCGTTCCCACTCTAAATTCTATCTCTAAACATGATCCTGCCAACAAAGCGAAACAGCGGTCATTAGGCTGTAATATTTCTCTTTCCGTAGCGATTTGATGCTCAATACAATGAATCAAAGCGTTCGGATTTCTCCCAAATTGCGAATGAACTCCTTTGCAGTTATTTCACAAAATTTGGTATTCATTTCTCTATTCAGAGTTCGTGATTTCGTTAGAATCACAGGATTTACTTTCAGTTTTTAATTACTAATTTCCAATGTCTTATCACGAAATCTTATCAACTACTTCTCTCATGATAGCGCATCTCGCCCGTACCCGGACCTCCTTCCCTTTGCTTTGATGTCGTGAGGCAGCTGACCTTAT
>NC_051409.1:42842123-42842233 GCF_015228065.2 Penaeus monodon
GGCAGTATAACTAGGGTTCATAGTATGTAGGAGAATCTACACTTCGATGAGACTTAGTAGTGAAGTAAAAACGAAGTATTTGTTCGATACATAATATTCCCTTCCTAAGT
>NC_051409.1:42842517-42842626 GCF_015228065.2 Penaeus monodon
CAGAGCAGCGCATTAAGAGCCCGAGGATTTGTAGCAATAGGGACAGGAACCCTCATTGCAGGTCCAGCGCACAGAGCTATGAAAGTGCACTCCTGACGCTACAATAGAT
>NC_051409.1:42842920-42843235 GCF_015228065.2 Penaeus monodon
CAGGGACAGGAGCATGATTTGTGCAAGCAATTAGCTCTTTCCATGTGGGCTCCATGTTAGTCCCAGAACCATTGACTCTTAGATGCAGTTGGTCGCCTTTAACTCTTCAGGATCTCTGTGTCTAAGCTGGTCACCATGAAACCCGCAAGTACTGCCAGATTCACCGTATGGTTGTTTCATACCAGTAATTGTACTCTTTAAACATTAAAGAGTCAAGCCAATTTAACAACATCACCCCTACAAACAGTTCATTGTCCAGTCTCTCTTTTAAACTCATCATCCCTCAGTGGCCACTCTTGGGACGGCTGAGAACGA
>NC_051409.1:42849305-42849379 GCF_015228065.2 Penaeus monodon
TCCGGAGCCATCCAAGTGCCAAATGACCGTTAATGGTAAGTGAGCCAGGGTGAAAGACGGGAAAAAAAAAAAGT
>NC_051409.1:42849959-42850065 GCF_015228065.2 Penaeus monodon
TCACCGTTCAGTCGTTAACCTTACCTGACGCGATGTATACTTACCATCAACTTTTCATCACTAATCTGTTTCATGTGGTATAGATTGAAACTCCCAGGATAGATAT
>NC_051409.1:42851351-42851427 GCF_015228065.2 Penaeus monodon
CCCTGCTGGTGAGATAACAGGAGGTGACCTGGTGAGGTGACAGGTTGAGATGGCAGTATAGAACAGTCATTATAAG
>NC_051409.1:42853347-42853413 GCF_015228065.2 Penaeus monodon
AGTGACTCGTGAGTGTTCTAAGCCAGAAAAAAAGTATCAGGGAATTCCGTTTGACAGACGTACCGG
>NC_051409.1:42854473-42854643 GCF_015228065.2 Penaeus monodon
GGCCAGGCAAAAGGAAACGTAATATTCAACGCGGGTAAATTTACGATTCTAAATTTGAAAAATTGTAAATGAATAATATAATCATTCACTAATTAGCACGCAAATAATCTGAGAAACCTTGCATCTTGCATGTTCGATTCATAAAGTGTTTGTACATTGCAAGTTAGGAG
>NC_051409.1:42856216-42856345 GCF_015228065.2 Penaeus monodon
ACTCAGATCTCTTGACGTAGTGGTAGCCGATCGTCGTCCGCAAGGCGACGTTATAATCCCCACCTTGATCCGCTCAAGGTTTAGCCTCGGCAGTCGACTCGAGTGGCGCCACATCTGCCACTCCCACGA
>NC_051409.1:42859062-42859223 GCF_015228065.2 Penaeus monodon
CACGCGGTTAATTTTACGGCTTAAATTAGATTTAGTATAAAATAAAACTAATCACACACTAAGAGAAGTAAAAAATCTGAGAAACTTTGCCTCTTTTGCATGTTTTGATTCATAAACATGTGCTACATTACACAAGTTAGAGGATGAAATGGGTATATTAC
>NC_051409.1:42860976-42863043 GCF_015228065.2 Penaeus monodon
TTGTTTTTGGCTCCCGTCGATCTCGTAAACCCGATACGAAAACCCACAGGGTTGCCGGAGACCCCCTTCCCCCCTGGGGCGCTCTCATTCCTCTGCCCCCTTTGACGACCCCCCGGGGGTGGATCCCCAAACCGAGGGGTTTCGTGGGGGCTATCTCCAAGTCAGAGGGGTTGAAGCCCCCAGCCTTCGGTCGCGCTTAATGCGTCTTGTAACGGGGGGGCCGGGCGTCCTTGGATCTAGTGCCAGGGGGCCAGCTCCCCAAACAACCTTTTTGGGGATACGGCCTCATCCATTGGGTGACATGGCCTAGCCAACAAGACGTTTGGGCAAGATGGGAACATCTGAGCACCCCCCTGCCTTGCCGGGACGTCGTTTTTGGGGGACGGGGCCCCCAAGTGATACCGGCAGCTAGGAGGTAGCGTAGGGGGAAGGTGTTCTCCCCTGCATTCCTGGAGGGAGTAGGTTCCCATTTTTCCTTCCAAAAGGGAGTGTCAAAAGTATGCCTGATAGACTCTCATCGGTTTTGGGTGGTGAGCATGATGTTATCCCACTCGCTTCGCAGACGGGCCCACTAGTCCTGCCTTGCCGATCCTGGTGTTCGCTCTGCATAAAGGGAGAGGTGCTGGAGATGGTAGACCCAGATAGATGAACTTTTCCCCCTCCTCGGGGTGTGATCACCGATGGAGATGCTGGGGGCACTACTGACGTCTTGGCCCAGACCCTTTGTCTTCTTTAGGGTGATGGGGGACCCGATTCTGCAAGGAGGTTGAAAAAGCATCAATGAGTCGCGCAGTGCTGTTTCATGTGGGGACAAGGGCCGCACGTCGGCAAAAAGTAGCCCCCTGACGAGCACCCTCTGTATTTTTGTCTTGCCCGTAGACGCGCAAAGTTAAAGAGACCTCCGCTGCCCTGGTGGGATGAAGACGCCGTCGTAGAGTCCTGGAAGGGTAGGGAAAGGGGCAAAGAGAAAAAGATCCGAAAAGGTCGGAGCAAGAGCATCCCTGCTTACGCCATTTTTTATTTCAAAGGTTTGAAATGATCCGTCGAATGAACGGTGCTGTCAGTCTTGGTGGAAGGGCACGATCAAGCTCAAAAGCTTTTGGGGGGCATCCAATCCGCTGGAGGGGGGCAAAAAGTCCATCCGGCTGACCCGTTGAAGGCTTGGTCAGGTCGATGAATGCCGGTACAGGGGCTCTCTGCTCCCGGGTTTTTCCTGCAGTGCCTCACAGAGAAAACCAGCGATAGTTTTCCGGGGGGCCCTGAAACCGCAATGCCCCTCTGGATAAACGCCTCAGGAGGAGTTTTGGGCGACCCCGGGCAAATGCTTTTTCCCGGGAATGCTTAGGAGGAGATCCCCCAAAAGTTTTGCGTCGCTCATTCCCCCTTTTTTTGTAGAGCATGATGATCATGGCGTCACGCATGTCTGGGGCACTGCCCCCTTCCTCCCCAACACGCATTAGGGGCCGTAAAAATTTTTCAGGAGAGAGCTCTCTTTTGCGGCCTTACTACCTCAGAGGAAATTTTTCGCTGCCTGGGGCTTTGCCTTGGGTAGATTTTCAACAGCCTTTTGGGGCCCTTTCATGGGGGGGTGGTGTGTCGGCTCGACCCTGGGGGGCAGTGATTGAGTGCTCTCAAGTAGTTTCCCTTTAGTAGAGCTCTTTTGGTTCGCCCCCCTCTTCTTTCTTTTAGCGGACTTTTATGATTCGCCCTCGGCTATTTAGTGGGGCTGTCTTTTACAGGGGTTGGGCCGAAAGCTTCTTCATGCCCTGTAATCCCCCGCACTTTTTCTAGGTCTGCGGAGAGTGGATGTTTTGGGAGATTTAACCAATAGTCATTGGTACAGGCCTGGGGTTTCTCTGTCCTTTTGAGCAGCCAAAGTGTTTCAGCGTCTTGTGGGAAGGGGTTTTTTTGTGAGCAAGAGGGCGGGGGTCGCTTAGCAGCAAAGGCCCGGCCTAATTTTGCGATTTTCCCCTAAACCATCAGTGCTCTCCCTTTTTTTTACCGAAGCTGCAGGGGTCTATTATCTATTATCTATTTTTTTAAAAAATAAAAAATTATATTTAAAAA
>NC_051409.1:42863967-42864141 GCF_015228065.2 Penaeus monodon
GTTTAGATCTCTGACTAGTGGTACCGATTCCCCGTCGCAAGAGCGGACGTCTAATCCCCCACCTGACATCCAGCCCGGGTTTACTCGGGCAGTCGCTTCGGGGGGCCCCACATTGCCATCCCACCCCCCGCTGCCCCATAAAGAGGGCTGGTGGTTGCAACCCCCAAAATCCCC
>NC_051409.1:42864384-42864482 GCF_015228065.2 Penaeus monodon
ACCTGGCCTTTGCCCCCAAAGCCCCACGCCAGGTTTTTGGCGGGACGCAAAAAGGCGCCGGGAAACCCCCCCCCTAGACCCAGTCCCCGGGTCGCCAA
>NC_051409.1:42865488-42866195 GCF_015228065.2 Penaeus monodon
AACAGTAATATTAAACTTGCTTCATGACAGCATAAAACTTCAAAGTTTTGGCAACAAATTATGTTAATGTCCTGGTTATAAAACCCAAGAAGGAAAAATAAAATTCTCCAAAATTATCGATGAACATTTTGGGGGTTTATTCATGAAAAATCCTGGACTCCGGGAGTGTTTCTGACAGAAAAGGTGTTTCATTCCACACTTTGTCTATAACATTTCCATAAAAATGTCTATAACATTTGTTTTTTGTTTGACTCGGCTGAGGTTTAAGACAGGTCTGGAGATTCCCACGCTCATTAAGAATGATTATAAATTTTCCTTATGTTTTCTCTCATTTCAGCTTCCTTTTCTTTGTCACTTTTTTTTTCTTTCTTTTTTTCTTTTACAAAATCTCTGTTTATTCTCTGCGAATGATAAAAAATTCAACAACATTGGAAAAGTTAAACCATCCAAATGGTTAAAAATTATGCACGGATGTGCTTCTGTGACGCCTGCACTTTAACACTACAGTCTTAAGAGATGTCAGTGTCACAAAAAGTCTCATACAGATCTATGGAGCCAGTGGCATCTGCCGCTCAGAAGCTCATCTACAGATCCTAGTAACTGCACCTACTTTCTTGCACTATACAAGGCCATAATGGACGAAGGACTTGAGCACCTGATTGTTTGGCTAAGACATGTTCTTAAACTCCATTTGGCTGGTCAAAATG
>NC_051409.1:42866388-42866629 GCF_015228065.2 Penaeus monodon
AAAAATAATTGCAAATCAAGCTAATGAAAGGATTCGTTGGCGAGACGAGAATGATTTCAAATGAAATGTAAAACAAATTTCGATTAGTATAGACTTTTAGGGTATATTTTTGAAATAGAAACTTCTATGCAAAAACCCTCTGAATAGACATTAGAGCAGCCCGGTTCGCTCATTTATAATATGAGACTCATCTGAAAGTCAATTTAAAATGGGTTTACGGAAAGTTGATGATTTACTTGTA
>NC_051409.1:42884536-42885156 GCF_015228065.2 Penaeus monodon
TTTACACACGTTAAATCATAACGCTACAATTCTTCACAATCTACTCATTTCAACAAGGACACTTACGACCGCTAATGCACACCTTCAGCTGCTTGACGCAGGCAGACATAATTTTTAACATACATACAACTACAATCAACGCCCTACACCACGCGCAAGGCAAGGGCGACGGTTTACGCATTAAGGGGACGACGTGAGAGACGACACGAGAGGAGATAAATACACGTTCTATATAAGGGTCACAGTTCCAGAGCAAACAACAGGTGTCACCAGACAAGTCATATCATTGTCAGATTTTCACGCAAATTCATCACTTACACTTACACACACACCACTATGACAAACCATACGAACATCATAACTAAAAATCATCACTACACACACAAACTATAGTCAAGGGGAACTCACATTAAGAGGTTTATGATAATAACTAATCCACAACACAGTCGTACATACTACTGACTACTATAGCACCTAGTTGGCAGGACCTTATTGACATGCGAGCCGAAGCTCCTACACTGCGGCTAATGAGATCATTTACGACCACTGAGCACAACGATGAGGAAAACTCATACGAATACGGTACTACATATCAACCATACTATCACATATAGCATATA
>NC_051409.1:42885191-42886897 GCF_015228065.2 Penaeus monodon
ATATATCGTCATTCACTGTCTTATTCACTATCTATCAATCACATATTCATACTATAACCTACATCGCTCCACTCACTAGCGACTCAACTCACGGTCATCACTCAGACTATACAAAACGGAAATACGAGACACACGGATATCATGGAAACTAAAAGCAGCGACATTTCAGCTGACAGGATAAGCACGGGTGAAAAACACGCAAGCACATAACATCGACTGACAATGTGTTCAGCTGTTATGAACAATCACGGGTCGCAATAGCAATGATGGGCGCTATATGAAGGAGTCTTGGTTTGCGAGGGTTAAGACAGCTGACCAGCATTTGGTTGATAATGCTCAAAATCTTACTTTCCATAACGTTAAACGGATGGAGGTAGTGTTGAGAGATGGCATAAGGTTAATATTTAATCAAACTAAATGGTGAGGGATGAGCTTTGACAGTTACTTCTAACTGTATATATGACACATGTATCTGTAATAAATACATAAGTAGTATATGGTAGCATTATCAAATTATTCTGTGTTAATGGAGTAATAAAGATATCATGTGCACAGTTTTAGACTTAATAATGAATTACTACAGTGATCCGATTAAAGAGCAAAAATATTAGGAGAAATAGTTTACTATATATTAGTAGTTATAATAATCACGCAGAGGTAACTTGCATGAAATGAGTACTATATCTTAGTATATTCACGACTACTAACGATGACGTTGTACACTCAGGACTTAAGAGCATTTACTACACAAATAAATGATGTATAAATCATATACGATGTAGCATCGTGTGTTACTTGTCGTAGCAACCACCGATGCACATCAATTACAGTATCACTCAGTCACATTTCATACAGGCGCGCAAGGTTATCAGTGGGTCGTATAACACTATGGCTGTGATACTTCACGGGTACTGCAACCAACACTGTAAAAAGTATTTCTAAATACCATATGGATTACTAGACCAAAGTTCTAGAGTCACAGAAAGCTAATAATAGAAACAAAATGTTATGAATTATACCGAGAAGAGTGAAATTACTCTATATCTATCATCACCAATAATCACCAACACACACCTAAATGATGTTCACATGACGTGATGTGACAAACTATAAAAATAGCTTATGAAACTTATATACATTGTGGATTCATACAATAATTGTACGAGTAATAGTCAAGAATGCATACAGCTTGTAGTCATCAAACTATGCTGGAAATGCTACCAGACGTCAGGTAAGTCAGCGGTGCACGATCGTATAGCACCCCCCCAGATCCGCATGCAAACTAGAAGTCTATCGTTACTTGGTTACTGCCACATATTTAAGCACTGATTACTATTCTGAGATAGAACTAAAAGACTGAAATAACTCATGCCTATGGTAAATGGGAATATGATGATATACAGTGTATATGTCTGATCCCATGGCCTACGTCTATAGTACCAAAGATTATTCTAGTAACATAAATTACTTACTGATAGTTATATATAAGAATAATGCTAAGCAGTGATGCGGAGGTGCTGATTGAGTCTGGCTTTCTGGGGTAGGACCTATCTCTCAATCCTCGTCTTATTGGAAGCTCTATAAGTTGGTACACAGGCCTGTTCGTTTGGCTGCTGGAATCGAATAAAGTGGACTGTTATGGATCTTAATGGAACGTTTATACAACATATCGACAACTTATGGATTATCCTTACGGAACCTATTAC
>NC_051409.1:42887133-42887428 GCF_015228065.2 Penaeus monodon
ACGGAGATAATAATGAAGCGTTGGTCTTTAGTTGACATTTCCAGTTTTGTTATTTGGTCTTCTGAACTACAAATTTATAGAAATGCTATCTAGGAATTAACTTATGGCAGTACTATCGCGATAGAATATGGTAAACTATATGAGACCACGGCGGCAGCTGTAGCGTTAATATGGGTATTGCTTTAGGGGTTGTACGGGGAGAAAAATAAAGAAATTAAAATAAAAAACTTATTTTTAGTTATAGCTAAAGTTTGTCTGAATTAAGTACTTCAAACTTTTATAAGTTTCTCATTGA
>NC_051409.1:42887596-42887869 GCF_015228065.2 Penaeus monodon
CGCACCGGTATGGCCTAATTAATTAGGTATATATGCTCAACAGCTTTTCAGGGCACTTCTTAGCGTGCTGTCAGGACGTGTATGGCAGGAGGTTACCCATAAGGACAATGGGACTTGATCCTCACTGATTTTTATGGGTGCATTTGTTGAGAGGATAGTACGGGATCCGATATAACTGCACGATTTATTGCGTACGTACTTATTGTCGAAACGAAGATAGATATATCATAGTGAGGGTCGAGATATAGGCTATATTAAACACGTAGGCATGGT
>NC_051409.1:42887937-42888342 GCF_015228065.2 Penaeus monodon
GCATAGGTCGGCTTAGCTGTTTATGCTTTCCTATTCCACGTGAACACATATGCAGAATCACCAATTTTATAAGATCTTTGGAAGTCTGTAAAAGGAGACACGTGTTTCAGAATCCGCTGTTTAGTTTCTTAAATTTTTTCAGTGGTTTTTATAGGATGACTATTTAAACTATTTGATTGTTTCCAAGTTTATAATAAAAGATCAGGGTTGTTCTGCAAATGTTGCTTAAACTTGTTAATTCCTTAGAAAATTTTGAAAAATACAGGCTATTTGCTGATAAATACCTGTAAGATGAGTAAAAATGGAGGACCTTGAGACTGCTGACCTGTAAAGGGAGCGAACCTGGGAGCTTTGACATGATAACCTGTAAGGGGCGTTAACATAGATTAGAGATTTTGGCCAGAC
>NC_051409.1:42888617-42889547 GCF_015228065.2 Penaeus monodon
ATAGGGGACTACGAAAAGCGAAACAGTATAATAGGAGTTTGGTCTTAAGAGATCGCTTACCACTGTACAGAACCATTCAGAGCACGTATGCTGATTTATGATTACAAATAAACAAACGAAATGATATGATGTTCATTCCTGCTTCCATATAATCCAATCTCGGCCTCTCACACGAACTATTCGATTGATGCAGAGGCCTAGCAACAATATGTGTCGCGCCAAAATAACTTGAACAACACACGCAAAGTGCGACCAGGACTGTACACTTGTCAGGAGCTACATAGGGACTGGACTACTCTGGAAGATAGTTAAATGTTATGCTTAAAAAACATTTACCAGTTTATGGGGTCAGAGACTTAGGTTGGCTGCGATGGGGGTTAGTACACGTTGACCGAAAACATACCGGTTCGGTTTTGACCGTGAGAAATTGAGTACCATGCTCATTATAATTCATGTAAACCTATACACGCTTAGGCTTCAACACCTGGTTATGTCCAACGCACCCGATACACTAAGCCACATGGCCTAACAGCTAATGACCGACAAGATCTAGGGGCCGTCGAGTATCACGCTTTTTAAGTCTGAACACTCGGGAAAAGTGCTATAATAGTTGCGGATACCTATTTTACAATTTACAGCCAACGTATTGATCCTAGACGAATAACCATCAACCTATTGAGGATAGATATGGAAAGCACGGAATACACAACTGACACACGAGCCAAAGCGTCTGACATAGGATTGGACGAACGAACTTACATTCGACGTTTTCGCGACCTATGTTTTTGTATGATATCAACACTATACATATGACTGTGAGAATGACTTGTGCATACATCGAGAAATTAGACAAATAGGTATCCTTACACAAGACTACTTTAACACTTATACCATGATCATGTATCTAGCATCAAAGACAGCAAATATGAC
>NC_051409.1:42889748-42890053 GCF_015228065.2 Penaeus monodon
GACTACACTGTTCCAGATGAACTAAATAGTAATACGAGTTCTTACACCAAGAGTGATTGTGCGAGTCCTGTGAGCAAACTACCACTACTGGAAGATAATCTTTAAATTTAAGCTGGATAATCGTTGGGACCACCACGTATAGACGATATTAGCCCCTACTGTAATCTACACTAAATCCATTTTTGATACACGGAACAAAAAAAAGATACCTGTATCTCTGTACAGTTTTCTTGTCACTGGAATGGAAACTTCGTGCATCATTCCCAGGATATAATAATACATACTTTCATCGCATATAATGGAGT
>NC_051409.1:42890291-42890404 GCF_015228065.2 Penaeus monodon
TTGACTATATCATTTTGCATCATATATGGTGACGTTATTGCTGTGGTGTACCACAGGACAGCTAAGGCAAAGTGGCGACTTCCGGCCCTCTCATCAAGCACTTGTGAACTCCG
>NC_051409.1:42890903-42891276 GCF_015228065.2 Penaeus monodon
AGGCAGCATATTAGTATGAGAATGGGGAGATGAGATGTGGAAAGCTAAAGTGTGTAAAGTGTTGTAAGGGGGACTGTTTAAACACGGTGGACGGGATTGAGGGCCGCGTTCATAGCAGTAAAGATATCTTGAAAAAGGAAGAAGTAAAATGTGAGAGCTAGCATAGTGAAAGAGGTGAGTGAAGTGAGATGATAACAGTGTTGTAAGTGGACTCGTACGGTGGACGGGATGAGGACGGGTGGCATCTGCAGAGACTATCTATATTTGATAGCAAAAAGGGAAGAAGAGAGAAAGTTAAGTTGTGTATTCCAGTTATCGTGAAAGGGATGTGATCAGTGTGTGTAATGCGTGTGCTAATGGGACGCGTTACGGT
>NC_051409.1:42891360-42892339 GCF_015228065.2 Penaeus monodon
TGATAAATGTAACGTGAGCGTGTTGTGAAAAGTGTGTAAGGGGACTTAGTACGGGTGGGACGGGGGAAAGGGACGGTCATTGCACAGTATAGATAGATATTAGTGTGAAAAAGGAAGAAGAAGTACAGTCTGTAGTGGAAGTATGTAAGTGGATAATGTAGACAAGTGATTCGTAATGTTAAAAGTGTTGTAAGGGACTCGTGCAGTGACGGGTTGGAGGAGGACGGGTGCCACCTGTTAGGTAATCCGCATGCTTTTTGAAATGCATTATTATAAAATCTTTACAATTTGATCTACACTGAAACCTGACCTACAAAGCAAGTGTCTACTACAGTGTGACGCCACGGTGCACCCTTCACTGACCTTTTGGTGTTGGATTAGTGAGAGAGATGACTGCTGAGCACGTCAAGTTGCATAGTATGAGAGAGATGAGAATATTTGTGCGCGTTGTCAATGTCCGTTGTGATGTTGTCGTATATTGAGTCGCGAAGAGAGAAGAGCTATGTTATGCGTGTCGTGTGTGGGTAGATGTGTGTGAGTGGTGATGATGTATGACACAGTCGTGTGTAAAGTGTTTGTGTAGCTGTGTGTGTAGCTGTAGAGAGAGATGAAGTGGAAGCATGTGAGTGTGTTGTGTGTGATATGTGTGACTGTGCAACTTGTTATCGTTCAACTTAGCGTGGGTGATGTCCTGTGTGTGTGTCGGTAGTGTGTGTGTGTGTGTGCTACTGATAGATGTAGTGTGTAGATGTATGTGTGTAAGAGAGAGGAGAATGAGAGAGCATGTGACGCTTGTGTGTGTGTGTGTGTAGAGAGGGAGGAGAGAAATCTAGAGAATGCATTGTGCGTATGCCGTTGGCAGTGCGTGTAGGTTGTTGTGATGTGTGTAGTGAGAGTGAGACGAGATAAGCATGAGAACGAGCTGTGTGTATCGTACGACTGTACGGTTTTCTGCGATAGAGCTGCTGTTGATTTAGAT
>NC_051409.1:42893673-42894600 GCF_015228065.2 Penaeus monodon
GATAGTGCAGCTCATATGCCAGGATTACCAGATTACTTGAATTAAGGTCGAAGAGGGACCTAGAGTGGGAGTATTCGGTGGTCGACGGGATCACGGTATGAGACAGCTTTCGAACTGTAGATGGGTTAAGAATTCGCCAAGACGAGAAACAAAGTGGGGACACGCTACGATGTACTGACCTCCCGCACGCAATCACACTTCAGCTGACAAACGAAGGGGAGTAGCATTACTATGCGGAGGATAGGCTTATGAAATTGATCAACGCTAGCGCCCTGGAGATTGCTACGTCTATGGATTCGACTGATGGCATATTCGTATAACGTACTTCGTCCACGACAACCCTAGATGACATAGGACCGTGCAGACGCAGCAGAGCTTATGAGGACCTTCAAGGGACGTCAGCACACGCTCTATTCCAGTAACAACCCTGAGCATAGAACGAGCTCGGGGAAATGGCTTGAAAGGTCTAGCAAGCTTTGCTCGTGAGCCAAGAACGAGTGCAGAGGCAGGGATACGGCTGGCCGTTGACACAAGATCTACCATGGGGCAAAGAGCCGCGTGGGCAAAAAGCTGAGGCTATAAGGCCACGCGTTACATTGCGGAGCATGCTGGAGTAGGCAGATCTAATTCGGACAAGGGGTACTCAGTTAACCTCACCGACATACTGGTAACAACCTCCCCGTACTCCTAATACATACCATGCCAGCCGTCGTGAAGGCCCAGTGCGCAGTTAGGGCGACGGTGGCGTCTCAACCAGGCGTGGCTAAAGCCCTCGGACCTGCAGGGCAAGTCGGGGGGGGGACCAAAAAATCGATTTCCGGTCCAGCAATGAGCAGGAATGATCCTGCCTATTATCCATACTGGTTGGATAAAGCGGTCCAAGTTACGAGCTAGCTTTATCCAACGTACCGAGCATCCAAATTATAC
>NC_051409.1:42895254-42895596 GCF_015228065.2 Penaeus monodon
AGTATGATGTGCAGACATGCTGTAGAGCCACCTCAAGCTTTTGCCCCCAACATCCGTGCTTTTCAGGCACTTTATAATAGAGCCATGAAGCAGAGGCGATGCTCGCGGCAGCCAGGGAATATGTATATATAGTGTAAATAGAGTGAAATAATCTACCATAGTTTCTATGTATTATTTATGGAAAATGAAAAAAGGACAAAAAGAAAAAAACCACCGTGCTTTCAGGCAATTTCATTGCCCTGAAGACTCCGTTTGTAATAAGGGACTATATGATACAAGTTTCTATGTAATTACGTCATGGTAACAATGCGAAAATAACACCGTGGCTTGTCGTTGCATTGT
>NC_051409.1:42895994-42896735 GCF_015228065.2 Penaeus monodon
GGCCCGGAGGGCGTATGAGCACACGACGGCGCGCGATCCCGGTATAGACGAAGAAGTTGCCTGCTCTGTTTCCCGTCCAGTTAGGGTTAACAACATTTTTTCGATTCCGCGCCCCTCTAGGGAATATCTAAATAGTAAGGGAGGGGGCTATTTCTGGTTAATAAATTCATGTCTACAATAATGTACATTAATTTCAATAATTTTGCGGATTACATGCTCGTACCAATGATGGTTGAAAAACCGCTGGAAAATCTCAGTCAGTAATTATGTCAGTACTGTATATAATAAGTATGTAGTAATTGCAACTGATAATGCATGTATGTAATAATATCGTAAAAGTATGATTTTCGGAAATTTCGGGGATGGTATCTCTGAGTCACAAGGGGCGGTTGCCCTAGTTGGTATGGTTGAAGGGGGGGGGGGGGGGTCTTAGGTGAATTCGAATATGGTTTCAGAATCCTGTTCAGAATTTGGTATGTGAGTGCAGAATTACCCACTCGAATTATCAACTCCTTGCGAAGACAATTAGAGGGTCAAAGGAAGGGAGCAAACACAGACCAACGATTTCTGGGGCTGACCAGCAAAATTTAACCTCTTCCTTATGATTAGTGCGGCAAAATTAGGGCCAGTTGCATGTTGACATGAACGTTTTGAACTTGGAATCACAGGAGGGTAAGTATCGTGCTTCTATAGCTTAATAGGGTCGTTCCTAAATTGGAAAAAAAAATATCTATAGTAAAA
>NC_051409.1:42896890-42896987 GCF_015228065.2 Penaeus monodon
GGTAAATATGCTTCGATTTTTACATGTACACAACATTGGATCACAGGAGGGAAAAGTATTGTGTTGTCATAGATTGCTCCCAGCTGGAAGAATTTAT
>NC_051409.1:42897078-42898476 GCF_015228065.2 Penaeus monodon
GAACTATATACAAAAACAATATTTTCTATTTTCAAAAAAACCCATGTAGATATGTTCGATTTTTACATGTACATCATTAATGTAAGTTTAGGGCTCGGAAATAAGGTGTGAGGTATAGAAAGTCGTATCTCCAAAATTAGAGAACGCGACGCGTTTGGTGACACTTGGCAGAAAGTCATGTGTTAAGGCCCTGGATCGATTTCACCTTGTATTTGCACTCGTCCCTAACATACATATAGCATATGATATAGATCACATAAATATCAGTTCATAATGTCCAACGAATAATTTTATCTGTATGTCAATACATCTGAACGATACATGGTAATTTATGTTAAAATTTAAAGAGAAAAGAAACGAAATCGTCTTACATCGAGACCTCGTGGTGACATATAACAGTATCGACAATGCTTAGCATGTGTACTTCATATCAAATGCGTAATTTAAGAAATGAATGAATGCGAAATACCTTCCCCGATCACGGGTATGGTGGGGCATTGAAGTGTGAATGAATTTCCCGTCTTGTTCCCCCCCATCAATTTTTACAATCTCTACATGGAAATTATATATCACTATCATTTTATACATATCCAAAGAATGTTTGTACTGTGTAGAAATGCATCAGAATGGCTAATAAAATATCATACAACTATAGCGAACGAAAAATGGAGAATTGAAAAAAACTAATGGGCCAATTCTAGATTGAGGACTATTGAGAAACTGCTTGTTTCCAGTTCTCCCACAATAACTCCCTTAATTATTAGCGGTTGTTTTCAGAAGGCGCCTTGCCGGGGGCAAGATACGCGTCTTGCTATGCTCCGTTTATTATGCCTAAAGGGAGTAAATTGACGGGTAACAAGACCGCTAGGCGATTTTATGTGTAAAGCTATGCCAGAAATCGCTGACAGATTTCAGACGTTGATTCCCAGCATCATCTTCCTACAGAATCGCTTCCCCCTATTTGTCGCGGTATGGTTCCTCCAGTACCGCTTCCATCTACATCATGGGAACTCCCGTGTTTTTTTTTATCGTGAAATGCAGCTAATATTTCTGAAAGCAATTTGACTACACCCGGTCATACACCTTACCAACAGCCAACACCTGTCCCTGAGTCACTCATAGACCCAAAACTGCGCAGATCACTGCTTTCAGTTACTGAAGTAGCATCTAATATAACTTATGATGTCGACATGGTAACTGCATCTGTCTCCGTGTTGAAAACTATGGTGACGTGCAAGATGCATGAATTACGATGGCCATCTACAGCATACACTGCAGTCAGCTCCACATGGCAATGAGATACAACTGACATGTTTGCAATGCCATGAGCTTATGAAAGTGTCTCCCGACTCCTTCACGCTCTCAGAAAATGGGAAGTTAGGCAGAAAGCCAAGGCCG
>NC_051409.1:42899330-42900766 GCF_015228065.2 Penaeus monodon
TGCATGCCAATTTAGGCCAGTTCAGCCGTCATTATTTTTAAGAGCAGCGTTCACTTATTCGGCCTTGGCTTTCTGCCTAACTTCCCATTTTCTGAGAGCGTGAAGGAGTCGGGAGACACTTTCATAAGCTCATGGCATTGCAAACATGTCAGTTGTATCTCATTGCCATGTGGAGCTGACTGCAGTGTATGCTGTAGATGGCCATCGTAATTCATGCATCTTGAACGTCACCATAGTTTTCAACAAGGAGACAGATGCAGTTACCATGTCGACATCATAAGTTATATTAGATGCTACTTCAGTAACTGAAAGCAGTGATCTGCGCAGTTTTGGGTCTATGAGTGACTCAGGGACAGGTGTTGGCTGTTGGTAAGGTGTATGACCGGGTGTAGTCAAATTGCTTTCAGAAATATTAGCTGCATTTCACGATAAAAAAAGACACGGGAGTTCCCATGATGTAGATGGAAGCGGTACTGGAGGAACCATACCGCGACAAAGAGGGGGAAGCGATTCTGTAGGGAAATGATGCGGGAATCAAAGTTCTGAAATGGCCAGCGATTACTGGATAGCTTGACAACATAAATTCGCCAGCTGTTCTTGTTACCGGTCAATTCTATCCCTTTAGGCATAATAAACGGGAGCATAGCAAGACCGCGTATCTGCCCACGGCAAGGCGCCTTTGGAAAACAAACGCTAATAATTAAGGGCGTATTGTGGAGAACTGGAACAAGCAGTTTTCAATAGTCCAATCTAGAATTGGAACATTAGTTTTTTTTCCAAGTCCCATTTTCGTTAGCTAGTAGTTGTATGATATTTTAATTAGCCATTCTGATGCTTTCTACACAGTACAAAAACATTCTTTGGATAGTATAAAATGATAGGATATATAATTCTCCATTAGAGATTGTAAAAATTGATGGGGGGAACAAGACGGAAAATTCATTCACACTTTCCAATGCCACACCATACCCGTGATCGGGGAAGGTATTTCGCATTATCCATTTCTTAAATACGCATTTGATATAAAGTACACATGCGAAGCATTGTCGATACCGTTATATGTCACCACGAGGTCTCGATGTAAGACGTATTTCGCTCTTTCTCTTTAAATTTTAACATAAATTACCCATTGTATCGTTCAGATGTATGGACATACAGATAAAATTATTCGTGGACATTATGAACTGATATTTATGTGATCTATATCATATGCTTTAGTATGTTAGGGACGAGTGCAATACACGGTGAAATCGATCCAGGGGCCTTAACACAGACTTTCTGCAAGTGTCACCAAACGCGCCGCGTCTCTAATTTTGGAGATACGACTTTCTATGCCTCACACATTATTTCCGAGCCCTAAACTTACATTAATGATGTACATGTAAAAATCGAAACATATCTACAATGTTTTAGAAAATAGAAAATAATGTATTTTG
>NC_051409.1:42900862-42900927 GCF_015228065.2 Penaeus monodon
ATAAATTCTTCCAGCTGGGAGCAATCTATGACAACACAATACTTTTCCCTCCTGTGATCCAATGT
>NC_051409.1:42901120-42901539 GCF_015228065.2 Penaeus monodon
TTTTTCCAATTAGGAACGACCTATTATAGCACGATACATTACCCTCCTGTGATTCATTTCAAAACGTCATGTCAAAATGCAACTGGCTAATTTTGCGCCACTAATTCATAAGGACAGAGGTGAAATTTGCTGGTCAGCGAAATAGTGGTCTGGGGTTGCGCCCTTCTTTGACCCTCTAATTTCTTCGCAGGAGTTGATATTCGCGTGGGTAATTCTGCACTCACATACAAATCTGAAACAGGACTTAACTCATATTCGATCACCTAGACCCCCCCCCCCCCCTTCACCACTACCACCTAGGGACGGCCTCTTGTGAACTAGAGATACCCCTGAAATTTCCGAAAATCATACTTTTACGATATTATTACATACATGCATTATCAGTTGCAATTACTACATACTTATTATATACAGTACTG
>NC_051409.1:42901662-42901742 GCF_015228065.2 Penaeus monodon
TATATATATATCCCTATAGGGCCGGATCGGAACAATGTTGTAAACCTAACTGGACGGGAAACAGAAGCAGGCAACTCTCG
>NC_051409.1:42902152-42902217 GCF_015228065.2 Penaeus monodon
CGGTGTTTTTCCATTTTCAATGAATAAATACATAGAAACTATGTACAATATTCCTTTATACCAGC
>NC_051409.1:42903000-42903122 GCF_015228065.2 Penaeus monodon
CGCCATTTTTGTTTTGCAAGGGTTCGACTGATCCGAAAACGAACGGTTTGGTCATGTCTTGGGGAAGGACACGTCAAGTCAAGAGCTTTGGGGGTCATCCAATCCGCTGGAGGGGGGCAAAC
>NC_051409.1:42903781-42904037 GCF_015228065.2 Penaeus monodon
CTCGTACATCCCTCGCACGTTGCCTAGGTCTGCGGAGAGCTGGATGTTGTGGCAGAGATTTAACCAATAGTCATTGGTACAGCGCCTGGCGATCTTCTGCGTGTCCTTTCGAGCAGCCCAAAGTGTTACGAGCGTCTTTGTGGAAGGTCTTTCTTGTGAGCAAGTAGGGCGGCTCGCTTAGCAGCAATGGCGGTCTCCAATTTAGCGATTCCTGCCTTAAACCAGTCAGTACTCTTCCTCTTTTTTCTACTGAAGG
>NC_051409.1:42906658-42907026 GCF_015228065.2 Penaeus monodon
TGTGGATCATTATGATTTTGACAGTAATATTAAACTTTGCTTATGACGATAATCAAGTTTGCAAAAATTCATTAATGTCCGTTATATAATACGAAACTAATAAATTGTCATTTATGGTGCTTCTTGGTGTGTTTTATGAAAATCCGGATCATATGATTTTGACAGTAAATTGCTTTCTTTCAACTTGCATAAACTTCAAATATGCAATAATCATTGTTTTCCTGTTTACACGCGAAGACAAGGTATAAAATTTCCCAATTCATGTAACAATGATTATAAATTCCTGGATCGGTGTGTTTCTGACAGTTTCATTCACACTTTTCTATTTCATTGTTATAGTTGTTTTTCTTTCGTTTGACAGGTTCTAA
>NC_051409.1:42908630-42908743 GCF_015228065.2 Penaeus monodon
GTAGGGGGGAGCGAGGTGAGGTCACCGTTCAGTTGTTAACCCTTTACCTGACGCGATTGTATATATACCATCAAACTTTTTTACCACTAATCTGTTTCATGGGTATATATGCT
>NC_051409.1:42909486-42909592 GCF_015228065.2 Penaeus monodon
TGTACGTTTAAAAGTATATGTGTGTTGTTTCCCTGTCGGTGCGCATAACCTGTGTGTCTTGTGAGGTGACGGTTTGAATGGCAGTACAGAACAGTATTATAAGGTT
>NC_051409.1:42911689-42911948 GCF_015228065.2 Penaeus monodon
AAAAAAATTTAAAAAAATTAAAAAATAATATAGAAGATAATAGGTAAAAATAGAAAAAATTTTAAGATTTAAAATAAATAAATAAAAAAAATAAATAATAGGAATAAATAAAAAATAAAGGGGGGAAAATAATAATAAAAAAGAATATAAAAAAAAAATATATAAAAAAAAGATAAGAAAATAAAAAAAATAAAAAAGACGGGGCAAAGGAAAAAATTTTAGGGGGTTTTTTAAAATTAAATTTTGTAAGATTTTGGGG
>NC_051409.1:42911980-42913324 GCF_015228065.2 Penaeus monodon
ATTAAAACCCTTTTTCCTTTTGCTTTTTATTATAAAAGGGTTTTTTTAAACAATTAAAAAAGAAAAAAAAAAATTATATATATTTTAATTTTAAATTAAATTTTGTAAAAAGGATTTTTGGGTAAATTTTGAATAATAAATTTTTAATTATAATAGAACAAAATAATTTGGGGGAAATTTCTTATTATTCATAAAAATTTTAGTCCATTAAAGGGAAAAAAAATTGGGGAAAACAAAAAAAAAAAAAAATTAAAAAAAAAGTAGTGGGAGAAAATGGAAAAGAAAAAAACAAAAAACGAAAAAAAAAAAATAGGGATAAAATAAAAAAAAAATATAAATAATATTATAAATAAAATAATAAAAGAAAAAAAATTTCAAAAAAAAAAAAAAAAATATAAAAAAAAAAATAAAATAAAAGAAAAAACCCGGGGGGGAAAGGGGGGGGGAAAATAAAAAAAAAACAAAAAAAAACCCCAACAACACCCCAAAAAATAAAAAAAAGGGGGAAAAATAAGAAAAAAAAAAAAAAGAAAAAAAAATAAAAAAAAAAAAAAAAAAAAAATTTTAATAAAATTTTAAAATAGATATAAAAAAATATAAAAAGAAAAATGGGGGAAAATAGATAAAATAAATAAAATAGAAGAAAATTTTTATATAAATAAAATTAAATATATATATATATATTAAATATAATAATAAAATTTTTATATATATATTTTAAGAAAAAAATAATAAAAAAAAAATTAAAAAATTTTAATTAAATATAAATTTTAATTATATAATAAATTTAAAAATATATGGCAATAATAAATTTTAAAAAAAAACAAAAAATTTGGGGAAGAAAAAAAATATATAATTTTTTTATAATAAAAAAAGTGATTATAATTGAATAAATTAAAATACAAAAAAAAAGGGGATTATAAATAATTTAAATTTTTTAAAATAGTTTATATTAAAAATAAAAAAAATTATAAAAAATAAAAAATAAAAAAAAAAATATATAATTTTTATATATAATATAAAAAAGGGGAAATAAGAGTTATCAATTAGAAAATTTTTTAAAATTTATTAATAATAATTTTAATTTTAATATTAAAAATATTATTTAATATAAAATAATTATTAAATAATAAATATATAAATTTAAAATTTAAAAAATAAATTTTTTTTAAAATAAAAGTTTAATATTATATTTATTATTAATAATATAAAAAAATTTTTAAAAAAATTTTTAAGGGGTAATTTTAATTAGAAAATTAAAATTTTAAAATATAAAATATATATAAATACTAAATAAATATAAAATTAATATATTAAATATTTGAAAATTTAAAATACAAAATA
>NC_051409.1:42913476-42913860 GCF_015228065.2 Penaeus monodon
AGAATATTTTATTATAATAATATCTAAAATATATAAATTAAACCCTATTTTTAAATAAAATTATAAAATAAAATTATATTTTATATAAAATTTTTAATATTTTAAAATAATTAAATATATTATAGATTATAGATTTACATATAAAAATAATATAAATTTTTATAAAATATATATTTAATATAAAATATATATAATATTATTTTATATAATAATAAAATATATATATTAAATAATAGTTTATATTTATATATAAAATCAAAATTTAATATATAAAAATATATTCTCTATTAAAATATCTATATATATTTATTTAAATTATATTTTTAAAATTATAAACTTATTTTTAAATTAATATTTTAAAAATATATTTAATTTTTATTTTTT
>NC_051409.1:42914244-42914390 GCF_015228065.2 Penaeus monodon
CTTCAGATCTCTTGACGGTAGTGGTGCCGATCGCCCGTCGCAAATAGGGACGTTTAACCCCCCCCACCAAACATCCCGCCTAAAGGTTTACCCTCGGGCATCGTTCGGGGGGTCGCCTTTATCCGGGCCCACCCCCCACCGTTTTA
>NC_051409.1:42917557-42917764 GCF_015228065.2 Penaeus monodon
ATAGTAGAAATAACAATTATAACAATAAAAAGGAACGTATATATCACGCGGTTTAATTCTACGAATCTAAATCTAGATTTTAGTAAAATAAATAATAAATCACACACTAAAGAAAGTAATAATCTGAAAAACCCTTTTGCCTCTTTTGCATGTTTGATTCATAAAAGATGCTTGTACTTACACAAGTTGAGGATGAAATGGTTGATA
>NC_051409.1:42918396-42918754 GCF_015228065.2 Penaeus monodon
TTTTTTGTTGTTGTTGGCTCCGTCGATCTCGTGAGGCCGATACGAGAACCACATGGGTTGCCGGAGACGCCTCTCTCCCCATCGGGCGTCTCTCATGTCCTCTGCCTCCTTGACGACATCCCAGGTGGTGGATCGCCAACCGGAGCGGTTCGTGGCGGCTATCTCCAAGTCAGAGGGGTTGAAGCACCAGCCTTCAGGTCGCGCTTACATGCGTCCTTGTAAGGGAGGGCCGGGGCCCTGTGGATCTAGTGCCAGTGGCCAGCTCCCAAACAACCTGTCTTTGGGGATACGGCCGTCTCCATTCGGGGGGGAAATGGCCTAGCCAACACAGACGTTTCTGGACAAGATGGCGAACATG
>NC_051409.1:42918944-42919155 GCF_015228065.2 Penaeus monodon
GTTGGTGGTGAGCATGATGTTATCCCACACTCGCTTCGTCAGACGGGCCATCGTAGTCGCTGCCTTGCCGATCCTGGTGTTCAGCTCTGCATCAAGGGAGAGGTTGCTGGAGATGGTAGACCCGAGATAGATGAACTTTTCCACCTCCTCGAGGGTGTGATCACCGATGGAGATGCTGGGGGCACTACTGACGTCTTGGCCCATGA
This sequence comes from Penaeus monodon, assembly GCF_015228065.2. NCBI lineage: Eukaryota > Metazoa > Arthropoda > Malacostraca > Decapoda > Penaeidae > Penaeus > Penaeus monodon. The sequence continues at coordinate 42,919,151 of NC_051409.1, forward strand.
CCTTA
>NC_051409.1:42919273-42919406 GCF_015228065.2 Penaeus monodon
GCCCCCTGACGAGCACCCTCTGTATTTTTGTCTTTGCCCGTAGACGCGCAAAGTTAAAGAGACCTCCGCTGCTCCTGGTGTGGATGAAGACGCCGTCGTCAGAGTCCTGGAAGGCGTAGGACAGGAGCAAAGA
>NC_051409.1:42919481-42919584 GCF_015228065.2 Penaeus monodon
ACAATGATCCTTTGAACTGAACGGTGTGTCATGTCTTGGTGGAAGGGGCACGATCAAGCTCAAGAGCTTTGGGGGTCATCCAATCCGCTGGAGGGGGGCAAAC
>NC_051409.1:42920243-42920499 GCF_015228065.2 Penaeus monodon
TCGTACATCCCTCGCACGTTGCCTAGGTTTTGCGGAGAGCTGGATGTTGTGGCAGAGATTTAACCAATAGTCATTGGTACAGCGCCTGGCGATCTTCTGCGTGTCCTTTCGAGCAGCCCAAAGTGTTACGAGCGTCTTTGTGGAAGGGTCTTTCTTGTGAGCAAGTAGGGCGGCTCGCTTAGCAGCAATGGCGGTCTCTAATTTAGCGATTCCTGCCTTAAACCAGTCAGTGCTCTTCCTCTTTTTTCTACCGAAG
>NC_051409.1:42923195-42923469 GCF_015228065.2 Penaeus monodon
TCAAAGTTTTGGCAACTAATTCATGTTAATGTCCTGGTTATAAAACCGAAGCAAGGCATAATAAAATCTTCCAAAATTATCGATGAACATTCTTGGGGTTATTCATGAAAAATCCTGGACTCCGGGATGTGTTTCTGACAGAAAAGGTGTTTCATTCCACACTTTTGTCTATAACACTTCATAAAAATGTCTATAACATTTGTTTTTTGTTTGACTCGGCTGAGGTTTAAGACAGGTCTGGAGATTCCCACGCTCATTAAGAATGATTATAAAT
>NC_051409.1:42923538-42923870 GCF_015228065.2 Penaeus monodon
TACAGAATCTCTCTGTTTATTCTCTGCGAATGATAAAAATCAACAACATTGGAAAAGTTAAACCATCCAAATGGTTAAATATTATGCACGGATGTGCTTCTGTGACGCCTGCACTTTAACACTACAATCTTAAGAGATGTCAGTGTCACAAAAAGTCTCATACAGATCTATGGAGCCAGTGGCATCTGCCGCTCAGAAGCTCATCTACAGATCCTAGTAACTGCACCTACTTTCTTGCACTATACAAGGCCATAATGGACGAAGGACTTGAGCACCTGATTGTTTGGCTTGGACATGTTCTTAAACTCCATTTGGCTGGTCAAAATGAAAAT
>NC_051409.1:42924034-42924317 GCF_015228065.2 Penaeus monodon
CTTATAATACGAGGGTGCGAACATGAAATAAAAATAATTGCAAATCAAGCTAATGAAAGGATTCGTTGGCGAGACGAGAATGATTTCAAATGAAATGTAAGCAAATTTCTGATTAGTATAGACTCTTAGGGTATATTTTCTGAAATAGAAACTTCTATGCAATAACTCTGAATAGACATTAGAGCAGCCGGTTCGCTCATTTATAATATGGAGACTCATCTGAAAATCAATTTGAAATAGGTTACGGAAAGTTGATGATTTACTTGTAGTTATGTTACTCAAT
>NC_051409.1:42929779-42929852 GCF_015228065.2 Penaeus monodon
TGTTGTTTATTTGTAAAATTGTTATTTTTCTTAAACTTACCATGCTAATCGTCCTTTTTCACACAGATTTAGA
>NC_051409.1:42933997-42934733 GCF_015228065.2 Penaeus monodon
ATCGGGCGAACGGCTCTTTCGATGCCGGCCTGGATGCCGAATCGAAATATCTCCAAATGGAGTGTCCAACTCGGTGCAACTTGTGCAACCTGATGGGCCCATCCTGAGTGGCCACCATCTTTCACCTGCTAGAAGCTGAACATGATTAGAGATAAGATTTGATTAAGATTTGATTTCATTACCACTTGTTGGCAGTTCGTTTGGTACTGAATTTAACAAGTTGGATAATTTCCCCATCAGACACTTTCACAGAGCCATGAGCTGTGTTTCTAATACTTTTGGCACACTCTTAAACGGTCTTGACTCATTAATCAGAACATTTGATAACACATTTTCATTAATTGAGAAGTTTAAGCAAGAACCCTCAACATAATATGTTCTCCCCGTTTATAAGAGTGTCTCACATTGATAACCTCTTCTACCTCTCCTGGTTTTGTGCCAAGTTTTCAATGATCTTCTATCCAAATATAATGAAGGATCTTTCTCTGCGTGCCTGTAAAGAGCAAATATTGATTTAGTCTCCAAGTAACTAAGGCCCGACATGTCTAATTTTCAAGTGAAAATTCTTTGAAGGTAGTCTAAAATATCATGTTTTTTGCGATTCCACTTATATGTAAAATTTGAAGCCATAGTGTTTTCCATTGGGACAGTAGGTGTTCTGAATATATTGTCTGAAAAAGATCTCATCAACCATTCACGCATAAATTTTCCTTTGTTGACGTCTGCTCACTGTAAT
>NC_051409.1:42946395-42946498 GCF_015228065.2 Penaeus monodon
TCCAACCCCTTTAATGGACATTTTTATCGAGATGTACTGCCAAAATAAATTCTGATAGGATTCTATATGTTAAAGACAAAAATAACAAAAAAAAATAATAAGA
>NC_051409.1:42946782-42948007 GCF_015228065.2 Penaeus monodon
TTAGTTCTATTCACAGCCACAACGGCCGTGCCAACTATAGAGCTTCCAATAAGACGAGATTGAGAGAATGCAACCAGAAGCCAGCTCAATCACTCACTCACTTTCATTATTCTTATATATGAATATCAGTAAAGAATTATTTACTTGAATATCTTGATATAAGAGTATCATGATATAACATAACACGTATCACACCAGTTCCATATCTTTTATTTTTTTATATTCCTCGAATAGTAATCATCTTATATTGCAGACCAGTCACGAGACTCTTGCATCGTCTGGGGTGCTATCATGCACCTGACTACCTGACTTGTTTCCAGCATTTTGCGATACAGCTTTATTCTTGATTACTCAATTATTGTATGATACATATTTACATTCATAGCTTTATATTTGTCTACTCACTCATAACCTCATTTTGTTGTGATATATTGTTATATGGATTCACTCTTCTCGGTAAATTCATAACATTATTTTATTATAATTTTGACTAGACTTTTTGAATCCATATGTTTAGAAATACTTTTTGTTGTTGCAGTACCTAAGTCACCATTTATACACCCACACTAACCTTACTCCTGTATGAAATGTCTGTGATACTGGAATTGCATCGGTGTTGCTACGAAAAAACACACGAGCTACATCGATATATTTATAACTTATTTTTGTAATTGACTTAAGTCTGAGTAAACGTCATCTTTAGTAGTATTCTATGATATTACATCATTCATGGTTAACTGATGATGATATATAATACTTTATAGTATTTTCTCATATTTTGCTCTTTATAGGATCACTGATATCTTATTAATCATAAACATGGCACTGATATCTTATTACTCATTAACACAGAAAATTTGATAATGCTATTTGTAATTATTATCACATGTCATATATCAGTAGATACTCAAAGCAGCCACTTTTGATTAAATATTAACCTTATGCCTTCCACACCCCTATCCGTTACGTTATGGATGTAGATTGGCATTTCAACCAAATGTGTCAACCCTGCAAACCAAACGCCTCATAGCCCATCATTGCTATGCAACCGCATTGTGTCTGACTGTCAGTCGAGTTATTGCTTCGGTTTTCCGTCTTTCTGTACCGCTGATTCCCATTTTCATTTCCTTCCTGTACTCATTTCCTTTTGATAGTCGAGGATGACACAGGTAGAGCGTGGTGGAGCGATGTAGTTATATGAATGATGATAACATAAACATGTGAC
>NC_051409.1:42948062-42948339 GCF_015228065.2 Penaeus monodon
CCTATCATACTGGTTCTCTCTCCTAGGGTCCAATGACCTCAGCCCGTGTAGGAGATCGGCCCATGTCAAAGGTCCTGCCAACAGGGCATGACATGTGTTGTAGCTGGGTTGATATATTCATAAACTCTATTGTCTCACTATATTGTGTTATATATATTTTTTGTGTATCTAAATGGTTTTATATTTTGTATGTAATTGAAAAAATTCGTGAATCATACAATATATGACTTGTCTGTGAACTGTTTGCCTGGAACTTACCCTATATAGACAGGTTATC
>NC_051409.1:42956354-42956635 GCF_015228065.2 Penaeus monodon
GAGATAACCTGTCTATATAGGGTAAGTTCCAGGCAAACAGTTCACAGACAAGTCATATATTGTATGATTCACGAATTTATTCAATTACATACAAAATATGAAACCATTTAGATACACAAAAAAAATATATAACACACAATATAGTAAGACAATAGAGTTTATGAATATATCAACACAGTTACAACACATGTGATGCCCTGTTGGCAGGACCTTTGACATGGGCCGATCTCCTACACGGGCTGAGGTCATTGGACCCTAGGAGAGAGAACCAGTATGATAGG
>NC_051409.1:42956690-42957917 GCF_015228065.2 Penaeus monodon
GTCACATGTTTATGTTATCATCATTCATATAACTACATCGCTCCACCACGCTCTACCTGTGTCATCCTCGACTATCAAAAGGAAATGAGTACAGGAAGGAAATGAAAATGGGAATCAGCGGTACAGAAAGACGGAAAACCGAAGCAATAACTCGACTGACAGTCAGACACAATGCGGTTGCATAGCAATGATGGGCTATGAGGCGTTTGGTTTGCAGGGTTGACACATTTGGTTGAAATGCCAATCTACATCCATAACGTAACGGATAGGGGTGTGGAAGGCATAAGGTTAATATTTAATCAAAAGTGGCTGCTTTGAGTATCTACTGATATATGACATGGATAATAATTAAAAATAGCATTATCAAATTTTCTGTGTTAATGAGTAATAAGATATCAGTGCCATGTTTATGATTAATAAGATATCAGTGATCCTATAAAGAGCAAAATATGAGAAAATACTATAAAGTATTATATATCATCATCAGTTAACCATGAATGATGTAATATCATAGAATACTACTAAAGATGACGTTTACTCAGACTTAAGTCAATTATAAAAATAAGTTATAAATATATCGATGTAGCTCGTGTGTTTTTCGTAGCAACACCGATGCAATTCCAGTATCACAGACATTTCATACAGGAGTAAGGTTAGTGTGGGTGTATAAATGGGTGACTTAGGGTACTGCAACAAACAAAAAGTATTTCTAAACATATGGATTCAGAAAAGTCTAGTCAAAATTATAATAAAAATAATGTTATGAATTTACCGAGAAGAGTGAATCCATATAACAATATATCACAACAAAATGAGGTTATGAGTGAGTAGACAAATATAAAGCTATGAATGTAAATATGTATCATACAATAATTGAGTAATCAAGAATAAAGCTGTATCACAAAATGCTGGAAACAAGTCAGGTAGTCAGGTGCATGATAGCACCCCAGACGATGCAAGAGTCTCGTGACTGGTCTGCAATATAAGATGATTACTATCCGAGGAATATAAAAAAATAAAAGATATGGAACTGGTGTGATACGTGTTATGTTATATCATGATACTCTTATATCAAGATATTCAAGTAAATAATTCTTTACTGATATTCATATATAAGAATAATGAAAGTGAGTGAGTGATTGAGCTGGCTTCTGGTTGCATTCTCTCAATCTCGTCTTATTGGAAGCTCTATAGTTGGCACGGCCGTGTGGCTGTGAAAAGAACTAA
>NC_051409.1:42958862-42959010 GCF_015228065.2 Penaeus monodon
AACCTTTTTCATATTTCATTTTGAATAAAATGTCAGGTTAAAAAAATATTTTGTAAGGAACCTTTATTTTCCATGTAGCAAAAATTTTTCACAAATTTTAGGGGGAATCTAACAAAAACATAGGTCAAAAGGAAGATGTAAGTGATGT
>NC_051409.1:42959206-42959519 GCF_015228065.2 Penaeus monodon
ATATATCTTGTATAGATATACATTTATATATCATGCATCATTTCACGGCACCGAACGGTTTTCGACTCCCCATCAGCAACCAATTCGACCACATAACTGTATGTTTTAAGCATAATTTTATCTTCACAGATATGTCCAGTCCAGAAGCTGACTGACAGTCATCCACTTTCTGTTTGTTCAAGTTTTGGCGACCATTGCTCACTAATCATGGAAAGTTCCGATAGGACGAGATTTGGGTTATGGAAGCAGGAATAATCATTCATTTCGTTTTATTTGTATCATAATCATCATACCGTCAAGGTTCTTTAGTGAA
>NC_051409.1:42960989-42962152 GCF_015228065.2 Penaeus monodon
TTAGTTCTATTCACAGCCCCAACGGCCGTGCCACTTAGAGCTTTTCCCAAAAAGACGAGATTGAGAGATGCAAAAACCCAGAAGCCAGCCAACCCCCCTCCTCACTTTCATTTTTCTTTTTATGAAATCAGTAAAAAATTTTTACTTGAATATTTGATATAGAGTATAGATATAACAAAACACGTAACACCAGTTCCATATCTTTTATTTTTTTTATTCCTCAAATAGAATCATCTTATATGCAGCCCAGTCACGAGACCTTGCATCGCTGGGGGGCTTCAGCACCTGACTACCTGACTTTTTTCCAGCTTTTTGTGATAAGCTTTTTCTTGATCCCAAATTTATTGTAGATCATATTTACATCATAGTTTTATTATTTGTCTATCACTCATAACCTCTTTTGTTGGAATTTTGTTATATGGATTCACTCTTCTGGTAAATCATAACTTATTTTTATTATAATTTGACTAGACTTTTGAATCCATATGTTTAAAAAAACTTTTTTTTTGTTGCAGTACCCAAAGTCACCCATTTATCACCCCAAAAACCTTACTCCTGTAGAAATGTCTGTGATATGAATTGCAGGTGTTGCTACGAAAAAACAACGAGCTAACGAAAATTTTTTATAACTTTTTTTGAAATTTGATTTAAGTCTGAGTAAACGCATTTTTTAGTAGTATTCTATATATTACATTTTCGGGGTTTAACTGATGATGATAAAATACTTTATAGTATTTTCTCATATTTTCCCCTTTAAGATCACTGATATCTTATTAATATAAAAAGGCCGATATCTTATTTCTCATTAACACAGAAAATTGATAATGCTATTTGTAAATTTTTATCCCAAAGTCATTAAACAGTAGATACTCAAAGCAGCCACTTTTGATTTAAAAAAACCCTTTTGCCCTTCCCCACCCCATCCGTTACGTTATGGTGTAATTGATTCAACCAAAGGCAACCCCCGCAAACAAAAACCCCATAGCCCTCTTGTATGCAAACCCCATTTGGGCGACTTTCATCGAGTTTTTGCTTCGGTTTTTCCCCTTTTTTGTACCGCTGATTCATTTATTTCCTTCCCGATTTTCCTTTTTATAGCGAGGATGACAAGGTAGAGCGTGGTGGGCGATGTAGTTTTATGAATGATGATAAAATAAAAAGTA
>NC_051409.1:42962194-42962471 GCF_015228065.2 Penaeus monodon
ATTTTAAATTAACCCATCATATGGTTTCTCTTCCTAGGGTTTCCCAAAGACCTCAGCCCCGGGAGGAGACGGCCCCTGTCAAAAGGCCGAACAGGGCACACATGGTTGTAACGTGTGATATATTTATAAACTCTATTGTCTTATATATTGTGTGTTATATATTTTTTTTTTGGTATCTAAATGGTTCATTTTTGTATGAATAAAAATTCGTGAATCATACAATATAGATTTTGTCGTAAACTTTTTTCCCGGGAATTACCAATATAGACAGGTTATC
>NC_051409.1:42976917-42977236 GCF_015228065.2 Penaeus monodon
GCCCCCCCCCACCCGGCAAGGCGGTTTCCCAGGGGGGGAGGAGAGAGGAGAGAGATACCTGTCTAATAGGGTAAGTTCCAGGCAAAAAAGTTCACAGACAAGTCATATATTGTATGTTCACGAATTTATTCAAATTACATACAAAATTTAAACATTTAGATACACAAAAAAAAAAATAAACAACAAATAGTAAGACAATAGAGTTTTTTGGAATATATCAAAAACATTACAAACACATGTGAGCCCGTTGGGAGGGCCTTGACATGGGCCGATCCCCTACCGGGCTGAGGTCATTGGGCCCTAGGAGAGGAACCATAGT
>NC_051409.1:42977365-42978145 GCF_015228065.2 Penaeus monodon
ATGTTTTATGGGGTTGGTTTCATACACATTTGGTTAAATGCCATCTACACCATAACGTAAAGGATAGGTGGGGGAAGGGATAAGTTAAATTTTAACAAAATGGGCTTGTTTTTGGTTTTTACCATTATGAATGTAAAAATACAAAAAGTTAAAATTTTTTTTAATTTGGGGTTTAAAAAGATATCAGTGCCATGTTTTAGATTAAAAATTCAGTGATCCATAAAGGCAAAATTGGAAATCTAAAAGATTATATATTCTCATTTAAACCATAAAGATTAATATCATAGAATACTACTAAAGAGATTTTACTCAGATTAAAGCAATTAAAAAAAATAAGTTATAAATATATCGAGTACCCGTGTGTTTTTTGTAGAAAACCGAGCAATTCCCAATCACAGACATTTCTTTTACGGAGTAAGGTTAGTGTGGGTGTATAAAGGGTGACTTAGGGTACGCAACAAACAAAAAATATTTTCAAACTATGGTTAGAAAAGTTAGTCAAAATTATAATAAAAAAAAGTTTGAAATTTTCCCAGAAAAGTGAATCCAATAAAATTATCACAACAAAAAGAGGGTTTTGAGTGGTAGACAAATATAAGCTATGAATGAAAATGTATCATACAATAATTGGTAATCAAGAATAAAGGGTGTATCCAAAAAAAGCGAAACAGTAGGTAGTCAGGGCATGATAGCACCCAGACGATGCAAGGTTCGTGACTGGTCTGCAAATTTAAGAGATACTATTCGGGAATATAAAAAAAAAAAAGATAGGGAATGGTG
>NC_051409.1:42978184-42978326 GCF_015228065.2 Penaeus monodon
TCAAGTAAAAATCCTTTACTGAATAAATAAGAATAATGAAAGTGATGGTGTTGAGGGTTTGGTTGCATTTCTCAATCTCGTCTTTTTGGAAAGCTCTATTTTTGGCACGGCCGGGGCTGTGAATAGAACTAAAGTGGATTTA
>NC_051409.1:42979428-42979510 GCF_015228065.2 Penaeus monodon
CCGAAAGAGTAAAAAAGATACCTTTGCTGATGCCGTAAGGGGGCGAAAAATGAGCTTTGGTAACGTAAGGGAGTAAAATTGT
>NC_051409.1:42979797-42980086 GCF_015228065.2 Penaeus monodon
GAACCATTAGAACGGTATGATGATTATGATACAAATAAAACGAAATGAATGATTATTCCTGCTTCCATAACCCAAATCTCGTCCTATCGGAAATTTTCCCTGTTGGCAGCAAATGGGCGCCCAAAAATTGAACAAAAAGAAATGGGGGGCTGTCAGTCAGCTTTTGGACTGGAATATCTTGAAGATAAAATTATGCTTAAAAAATACAGGTTTTTTGTGGTCAAGGTTGCTGAGGGAGCGAAAAACCCTTCGGTGCCCTTAAAGAGCATATTAAAATTAATCTAACAAG
>NC_051409.1:42980345-42980453 GCF_015228065.2 Penaeus monodon
TACTTGTGCATACATGGAAAAATAAAGGTTCCTTACAAAATATTTAATTAACTATCTGTTTAGTTTAAAGGTTTTAAAATATTTGGGGAAAAGGTTCCCGGAAAAGTT
>NC_051409.1:42984694-42984941 GCF_015228065.2 Penaeus monodon
GTACAAGTCAGTACTATTGTATTTTTTGTTGGTAAGTCGTTCACTTGAAAGTGCAATTATTTTATTACTATTATTAGAACGTGTAACCATATCTTATTTTGAAATACACACTGAATGCTATCTACTTCGTCGCTCGGACCTCACTATAAGTAGTGCTTTATTTTGCAATCCGCATTACCAAGTACATGTCTTTATTTTGCATTTACCTTTGTTTTATTAATTAATGACATGTGGAATGGAGCACCCC
>NC_051409.1:42985055-42985142 GCF_015228065.2 Penaeus monodon
TAGCATATTTACCTTATTTGGGCATATTTTTTTTGTCAAAAAAGGGCTAGATTTCCCACTAACGGACTTAACTATATTATATTGGTA
>NC_051409.1:42985279-42985358 GCF_015228065.2 Penaeus monodon
TGTTTTTTTCTGTTCAAACCGCCTCTTCGCAGTATACAACCCTAACGGTTAATCGCCCAAACATTGACTAACACCAATC
>NC_051409.1:42985391-42985534 GCF_015228065.2 Penaeus monodon
TTCACATCACTGTTTTTCCCCAAAGGATTTACATATAAATGAAATATTTTTTCATCTCTAAGTTACGCACAAATTTATGCTTAAAGTTCCCCTTTTACAGAGCACTCCATTACATATCCATGCAACATTATAAAAATATATAT
>NC_051409.1:42985595-42985782 GCF_015228065.2 Penaeus monodon
AAGATATTTTTCCCATACTTGTATGTTCAAAATGGTATAAAAAATCTTGTTATTCAATATTTTCCAACAATTCAAGCACTAAATTAATTTTATTTCAATCCAGAAACAGATAAACCCAAAACTCCCTAGTGGTAATATCGATTTATTGATTGATAATACCAATAATTCTTTAAATTTACTCGAATAA
>NC_051409.1:42986316-42986380 GCF_015228065.2 Penaeus monodon
CCCAAAACCTCACACACCACACACACATATATTTTTGTTTTGGGGATACATATCATCATCTAAA
>NC_051409.1:42989242-42989484 GCF_015228065.2 Penaeus monodon
AACTTCTAACCTCGCTACTACTCAGCTGTGACTAGAGAATCAATATTTGGTAAGTATAAAAAAAATTGTGTTCACAACGAGATTATTGATGGTGTAATGTAATATAAATAGGTTATTGATTGAGAATAATGATTTATGTTGGTGTGATGGTGTAAAGTAAATGTTATGTATATTTAAGTGTTGGTGATGGATTGTTAAATAAAAATAAAAATCATTTACTCTTATGAATTTCCATGAAAATA
>NC_051409.1:42989988-42990212 GCF_015228065.2 Penaeus monodon
ATCACTAAAATCTAATAGTTGCCTAAACTAAGTGAATTAACAAAGTTAAAAGCTAAGACCTACCAATTTATAAATTTTAAAATAAACTAAATAATATAATGAATTTGGAAAATATGAATACTATAATGCATGGGAGTAAGCCTTAATGCATCTGATTTTATTATGGTTTTGTAGTTACATCATTCCCCTAGACTAAGACTAATCTCGTCAAACACTACAAACCG
>NC_051409.1:43001222-43001668 GCF_015228065.2 Penaeus monodon
CGAGTGGGCTCTTCTTTCGCCGCCGGCAGAAGCGGAAGCGAAGGTTCTCAGTTGCTTTACTTGTCTTGTCTTGTTCTTCTAGTAGAGAAAGAAAAGAAATAATGGCGAGAGTTTACCTATGTATATATGATGGTCAGTTTTTCAAGGATAATGGTGGGAAAATATGTTGCTTAGTTATTTTGCATTTTTCGTTTCTGGTCAGTGAAAAGGAACTTTGTTTTTTTAGACTGAGATACCAAATGCCTTTATTAAAGCAAACATTGCACACAATACATTTCTTCAGTATTATTTCTCATTAATCCTCAAAAACAGCATCTCTGAAATAATTTGGAATTTCTCTTGTTATTATGGTTGCTTTTGCTGTTAAATAATGTTTATGAATAAGTTATTAGCCGCAGAATGAAAGAGAGAGGGGGAGGGGGAGAGTAATCATTCTTACTATATTG
>NC_051409.1:43001725-43001885 GCF_015228065.2 Penaeus monodon
ATACATTCGCTAGCCATGCTTATGAGTAGCTTCCACAAGTATCCATGAGCGACTGCGAACAAGAAGCGCGCGTAAAGACTGCTCAATTTCTGAGTCAAATTCCATTAATTCCGTGACACACCCTGCCTTCTTCGTGGTTTCAGCCCGGGCAAAGCAAAAG
>NC_051409.1:43001995-43002251 GCF_015228065.2 Penaeus monodon
TAAGTAATAGTAGTAAGTAATAAATCCTGAATGCCGGAGCCAAAGCATTCGACGTCGCTGGAGCATTCTACTCTTTGGTGCAGAGGTTGCTGGCCAAGCTGAAATCTTTCGGCATCGAGGGCGCTCTCCTAACACTTCTAAAGAGCTGTCTAACAGACCGAAGAAGTGCTTATATGTGAAAATGTGGTCGTGTATAAACGAGTCTGTTTCTGCCTGTGCTCTTATATGTATATGTTTGGAAAAGTGTATGTAAATT
>NC_051409.1:43002332-43002485 GCF_015228065.2 Penaeus monodon
ATTTAAGTGTTTACGTAAGAGTATACATGCATGCGTTTGGATATCTGTAAATGACGCATATAAATGGATGTCAGTGATAGCTACAAAATACCCAAGCAGAGCAAACCTCCGCGAAATTCCTAAGATCGTTGTACATATTTGATTACATACAGA
>NC_051409.1:43002543-43002872 GCF_015228065.2 Penaeus monodon
TTGTGTGTGATTGTGTTTGCACACAGATACGCAGATAGATATATAATGCTAACAATCCCTAATGAGAAAGGTGAAAGCGCAGCGCCTCCCTCCGAGCCTAACCTTAATCCTCGGCCCGCCAGCCACCCGGCATCTCTCGGGGATAAATCTTAAGTTTTCATCATTTCTTGCCTTTGCAGGTGTTTATTGAGACATCTGATTTAGAGAATAGATTGCTAGACTTATTAGCATGGGACCGAAGATAGGAATCTGCGGCTGAACCTCTGAAGAAAAATATCTTTACTGATTTTAATTTACTTTCCTTGTCCATCAGTTTTACTGCCCCCCCC
>NC_051409.1:43003087-43003920 GCF_015228065.2 Penaeus monodon
GCCTTCCTCCCCCCTCCACCGCTTTCTTCGTCTAACTTCTCCTACCCCAGCAGGAAACATAATCGTTGTTTCTCCTTAATGCAAATGCAGTATTGTGGAATGAAAGGCAAAAAGTAGCGAGTGGCAAACACACCGCCAAGAGCAACTTCTTTCGTGTTTATTTAGAAAGCAACTGATTTCGTTTCCCATTCATCGCTCGCAACTTTCTCCTCATGATATATTTGCAACAGATTCGTGTATTGGGCGACGTAAACCTTACATTTCCGACAGCATGTCTTTTGTCAGGATCTCTACGTGTGTGCTGTGATGTCGGTGCACATATGTGTGTAAGCATGAGTGAGCGGCGTCACATATTTTGAAGGACTTTCTGTGGGTGAGATCGGCATTGCGCTTGTGGCAGTGAGAGTTCCTTCCGAGTGCGGGCGGCGATCTAGTCAGTGTGGGTTGAAACGGTGCAGAGAGAACATATACGTTCTTGCGCTCCCGCCCCGGCGCACGTGTTCTGATTGGCTGGGATTATGTTCGAATTTGATATTCATTTGTCTACTGTTATTTTGGTGTAACTTTGTTTTGGTTAGCGCGGTCATTGCAACGACAACGCCTGGAATAGCGCCAAGGAAATTCGATAAGTGCAAAAAACTGAATTGCATTTTTCCGGAAAGGTGAGACAAAACAACCGCTGCATTCTTTAGGTGTTTCTTCGTCTTGTCATCCGAGACAGCGAGGAAGGGAAAGCCAAAAGGCACTAGGCTTTCCTGGCTCACGAAAAGTAATGATTTTATCGAAATGGGTATAATTGCAAGGGAATTACATGCTTAACCTCGCATTGCTTT
>NC_051409.1:43004152-43004392 GCF_015228065.2 Penaeus monodon
ATAATGTCATGTAAATTATAGCATCTGTATTAGAATGTTTACTTTTAAGACAAGTTTCATAGCATATGATAATTGTTAAACTTATTTTTGAGTGAATATAAAAATAGAATAATATATGGAAAAAAAAGATAATCATTAATGAAAATAAGACAAACTACAAACAATAAAAACAAAAGATGAAGACTATCTAATTAATGGCAAAAAAAAGCAAATCAGTTGAATACAAAAGATGAAAAACAC
>NC_051409.1:43004447-43004700 GCF_015228065.2 Penaeus monodon
AAGGCAGACAAAAAATAACAAAAAAATGAAGATTGACCGAAAACAAACAAGATAGAAATCCTTCACTAAAAAGCAATATATAAATCTAAAAAGAAAAACAAAAGACAACGAAATTAGCCAAAGACGAAAAAAGAAAAACAAGAACAAACGCTCGAACGGCTGAGTCCAAAATGCTATTGTTTTCCGAGAATCGGCTTCGAAACAAGAAACATTTTTTTTACACGTTGGGGAAATCTAGTGACTGGAAACGCGA
>NC_051409.1:43004823-43004970 GCF_015228065.2 Penaeus monodon
CCACGAGTTCGGGATCGGCTGGAAATCCCGCTCCGGCAGCAGACCTTGCCACGGGTACGGGGGGGGGGGCGAATTGCTCTGTTTTCGGGGCTCGGGAAGGGCTCGTACTCAGATGTGTTTGCATACCCTTTGCATCACCAAAGGACT
>NC_051409.1:43005905-43005998 GCF_015228065.2 Penaeus monodon
CACCAACGCCAGGCAGAGAAAGAGAAAACGAAGGGTGAAAGTGTTTTCGGGGGGGGGGGGATATGTAGGGCACGTGTCCTCATAGAACCTTGT
>NC_051409.1:43006142-43006210 GCF_015228065.2 Penaeus monodon
TGCAAGGAATGTGGAAGAAGGGAAAGGACGGAGTGAGGGAGAAGCCGGAAGCGTAGGAAAGGGAGGCC
>NC_051409.1:43006281-43006511 GCF_015228065.2 Penaeus monodon
GAAACCCTGGGGCTAATGCTGGCAAAACACAAATCCAAAAGACTGATACAAATGATGTCAAAGGAAAGGGGGGAGGAGACCATCACATAATTATCTCGTTAATTAGGGATAATTGCAGGCTTTCATTATGACTTAATTACTGCTACTTAAGTAATTTTATTATGCATTTAGGTAAAGGGGTTGTATACAGTTAGGAAGAGAATGATAAGAAGGATATAGAAGGACGAGAG
>NC_051409.1:43006611-43006720 GCF_015228065.2 Penaeus monodon
CCCATTTTTTCATTCCTTCCTGTACCATTTCCTTTTTGCTAGTCGGGGATGACATAGGTGAGCGTGGGGGAGCGATGTAGTTATAGAATGATGATAAAAAACATGTTAC
>NC_051409.1:43006777-43007062 GCF_015228065.2 Penaeus monodon
CCTATCATACGGGTTTCTCCCCTGGGGTCCATGCCTCACCCCCCGGTTGGGAGATCGGCACATGTCAAAGGTCCTGCCAACAGGGCATGACATGTGTTGTAGCTGGGTTGATATATTCATAAACTCTATTGTCTCACTATATTGTGTTATATATATTTTTTGTGTATCTAAATGGTTTTATATTTTGTATGTAATTGAATAAATTCGTGAATCATACAATATATGACTTGTCTGTGAACTGTTTGCCTGGAACTTACCCTATATAGACAGGTTATCTCACTCTCG
>NC_051409.1:43017135-43017206 GCF_015228065.2 Penaeus monodon
ATTAAATCTGTGTGAAAAAGGCGATTTCATGGGAAATTTAAGAAAAATAACGATTTTACAAATAAACAACA
>NC_051409.1:43017337-43017416 GCF_015228065.2 Penaeus monodon
CCCGGGGGGCCAAAACCAACCCGGAAAAGGGGGGGCCCCAAGTTTTAAAAAAAAAATTACCCCCGGGTTTACAAAGGGG
>NC_051409.1:43018019-43018093 GCF_015228065.2 Penaeus monodon
AGAGTCTATGGAAATACAAAGTCAATACTTGGTAATGAGGACCGAAACATAATGTATAATTTTCGTTTCTAATC
>NC_051409.1:43018290-43018556 GCF_015228065.2 Penaeus monodon
TTGGAAAAAAAATCTGATGAAATCGGCAGTTCAACTCACGCTATGCTTTTGTCATTTATCAAATCTTTATTTCCTTTTGTTTGTCATTGTACATCCATTTACAGTGTAGTTGTAGACAAATTGGAATACTTGTGTTTTGCTACAAAATAAAAGTTTTCATATATTAGTTTCATGTGTTTTTGAATTGATGAAATTACTTGCTTTCTATTCGTCAAATCCAGACTCTGATTCAATAAACAGAGTATATGCTGCTATCATCTTAAAAC
>NC_051409.1:43019478-43019552 GCF_015228065.2 Penaeus monodon
ATAATCAGAACATAAAATATGACATATAAACATATATATTTACAAAAAATTGAACTAAGCTTATAAGCAAATCG
>NC_051409.1:43025063-43026144 GCF_015228065.2 Penaeus monodon
ACGATATGTTTCTTTACATTGACATTCTTGCAAGTAACAGCACTATCCTCACCTGTTTTTGCAAAGTGTTCAGCCTCGAGGGCATTCAACACGCCTGAATCTCTCACTGACGGGCGCCGGGGTTTGTCCTTTTCAACTAGGATCCTCTTTCCTACTCTCTGCACTCGGTCACGAGGTCAGAGAAACTTTCTTTTTATGATTTATGTTTTTCTTTAAAAAGCTTTGTGGGCCATTTCCTACCAAAGGAACTTTGCTTTCATTTCCAATTTGCTCCCCTCGCTTAAACTAAATTTACGCGTAGCTGACTTAGGGAGTCGGATGGTTTTGTGTCTTTGAGTTTCAGAATTATTATCCTGTTTACGCTTCCATTTCTGGTTTCTGGTAGATTGCTTTTAATCCTTGTTTTCAGAACAAGGGATGAAGTGTTAAGGGAACGAGGAGCAGTGAAGACAAAAAGGATACAAGGCAAAGCGAAACAAGAAATGGAAAGAGAGAACGAGATCATTCGAGCGGTCATGAACCTTTTCACCTTTTTATTTATCATTTAATTTTTTTGTTATTTCTTCAAGTCTTCATGTGTATATTTTATGTGTTTTTTTCTTGTTTATCCCTATAATCTATATGTAGACAATTTTTATTATATTGATTATTGAAAATGACAGCATAAAAAGAAATATCATCACCTTTTTGTTCACTGTTGGGGAGATAATTTTGGGGGGCAATGTATCCGAAAGTATAGAAGTAAAAGTTTCTAATATCTTTCCTCCCTTCCCTATATTGTTTTTTTCGCATTCACGAATAATAAGTTACACTATATAATTGAATATTGAGGTGCAAAGGATAACGATTCAAAATATAAATGATGTTTTAAATGTGCATAAACAATGCTTAAGTAATTCTGTTCTAAATGAGCGTAAATTAGTACATTTCATTTTCTTCTCTCTCTCTTTATCTTCCAACGACACACTCTTATTTAGCTCTTGGCCCGGGCGCCCATCCTGCTACCAGTCTTGCTAGTAGATTTCACTGCAAAAAGTGATTCACTGAACTTGCATATGTCGGCGCGCGTGTGTGTGTGTGT
>NC_051409.1:43026313-43026864 GCF_015228065.2 Penaeus monodon
TAAAGCCTAATGCAGCATGAAGAGAAGAATTATGTAACATCCTCAATAATTATGAACAAAGCGCCCTCTCTCTGCTGTCGGGCGATCAGAACTCAAGTTTGTTCTCCATTCATTTCGGAAAGCAACTTGCTCCAAATTATATCGGGCGCAATTATCTGTTGAAATCATAAGGTGCAAGAAAGCGGATATGAAGGTTATTGCTTTCCAAAGATTGCTATTAAGCCCCATCCCTTCCAAGTTCAAGATTCAAGGTCACATGACTCACACCACGAGAAATGTGAACTCTCGAGGTTCAAGGTTCAACAGTAAATATCGCCTCTGGATTATGTATCTTGCATCGTATTAATTCGCCAAAATGATTCCCTTCTTGCTGTTTATTTCTTAGGTTTTATACTCATCTGTTAATGATTGAGCTTGATCGCAAATCTTTTATGATAAAAAATCTTTACTATTTCTTGTATTCCTAAAGATTTTATAATATATTATATGTGTTGTTATATATTACTATTCTTTATTTCAAAATATAATTTTACCTGCCTCCCCCAACGGCA
>NC_051409.1:43028010-43033322 GCF_015228065.2 Penaeus monodon
ATGGGGGCCCGTCCGGGATTTTTTATTCACTATTAATACCATATCTAAATACCATGACTTATTTCCTATGATTAATTGCTAAATATCTTGTAACTAGCAACAATAATTTGTTGAGGTTTACCTAAGAGTGGTTATAGTACTTTGCTATTTCTCGTAACCAGTCAGCATTTTGCAATTGGCCATTGTTAAAGTGTTGCACAATCAACAGATAAATTCAATGTTAGTTCATATATATATCCTTGTACAATTCGGCTTATCTGAGCTTGAATTTGAGTAAGCATCTCCCACTTTAGCCGACCTGAGATTCCTCAAGAGCCGACAGAGCTCGCCGTAATTCTAGTTTGTTTACTACGCATGGTAAACTACACTCGGTTGTAAGTGTGACCGCCTATGAACGAGTTTCTCTGATATAGCTAAGGTTCGAGATTATATTAGGTGGGAATATATCTTGACCGGCTTTTAGCTTCACTGGCACACTGCAATTCGAAGTCTTGTACTACTTCATTAATGTAATGTAGTCTCGTCATAATTCAAATTCGTCTTTTAAGCAATTTTGTTTAGGTTCGTTAATCTGGGAGACGATCTGGACAAATTCTTCCCAGTCATTTTATGGAGCTAGAAGGCAGATGGTGGCTTTGCCATATAGCCGCTTGATTTAGTGTGTTTGAGTTTCTTAAAAATACTGAAATAATTATTAATTCTAACATAACTCGCCACCTCTCTGTAAACTCATAAATTGTAAAGCAAGAATTAATTCTAATCTGGAACCTTTTTGCTGTAAACATGGTTTTCGATGTTCATGATTTCATAGCCAACCCTTCAGTGGAAATCTTAAACTCGGCAAATCCTTGTAAAGATGATTTCATATACATGGCTAGACACTGGGGAATCAATTATCAGAAAGAGGCCACTAAAGTTCAACTTAAAGATCTTATAATAGAACATTTGCAAGAGCTGCATGAACCACAAGCTTTTCCTCTTGAAAATATTGACCTTGATACTAGTAATCCTTCACAATTACTAGAAATAGAGAAATTAAGATTTCAAATAACACAAGCTAAGATTTTAAGTGAGGAAAGACTGTCTAGAGCTAGAGAAGGGGTGTGAGAGAGAGAGACAGTTTCAAAGGGAAAGAGAAGAAAGGCAGTTGGAACGCGAGGAAAACCAAAGAAGACACGAACTTCAAATGATGGAAATGAAAGTAAAAAGTCAAGGGAATTTTGATTTTGAGATTAGTAAATGTGTAAAACTAACTCCCGTATTTGCAGAAGATAATCCTGAGGGTTTCTTTAGTGAGTTTGAGACCATAGCCAAACATTTTAAGTGGCCTGAGGAACACTGGGTTTGGTTAATAAAGCCAAACTGTCAGTAAAGCTCTGAAAGTATGTGAAAATCTTAATGATAATACTGATTATGAAGAAGTAAAATGTGCTATTCTAGCTGCTTATTCCATAACCACTGAAGGATATCGGCAGGCTTTTCAGGAACATGAACAAATCTTCGCCAAACATATGTTGAATTTGCCTCGGAGAAGCTTAGAGCTTTTAGACGGTGGATAAAGTCTGCTTCAGTCATAATTTCGATCAACTTTGCAACCTCGTAGTTTTAGAGGAATTCAAAAGAAAGGTTCCATATTCTGTTATGATTCACCTCACAGACAAGGAGGAAAATGACCTCCACGAAGCAGCCAAGGCAGCAGATGTGTTTTCTTTAGTCCATCGTAGTATACCGGGGGAGAAAAGAAAAGCAAATATTGTAAAGTCATCTGTAGGTTTCAATATATGGAGAATAATAGCAGTGACAGTATCGGCCTAATACCCAATATCTACCATGTACTGTAAATTTTGCAAAAGGAGGTCATTTAATTAAAAATGCCCACATCCAAATGTAAGGTGGCAAAAGAAGCAAAAGATTACAATTTTACAAAACCTGTGGCTACTACTAACTTTACTACTAAACTGTTTCAGGAAGATCCATTTAAAGCATTCCGATCAAGGGGTCACGTGTTCAGCAATTCGGGTGGTAATAGATATCCAATAGATATTGTCAGAGACACGGCTTGCGCACAATCACTCGTACTGAAGAGTGCTCTGCCAGATATTGAAAGCTGCTTAACAGGTGAGAAAGTCTGGCTTGAGTTTATTGAAGGATGTGCTCCTAACAGCTTGCTGAAATCCACTTGGATTGTGATATGGTAAAGGACCAGTAACGGTTGGTGTTGTAGATAAAATACCGATTCCTAATGCAAGTTTTCTCATGGTAATGACTTAGCTGGGGACTTAATAATACCAGAATTAAGAGTAACTGACACCCCTTTACTGTATAATAATACAACTGAACTTGAAATGGAACAGCCATATCTTTTTCCTGGCTGTGCAGTAACAAGATCCAAAGCAAAGAATAATGGGGATGAATCTTTAGCTTCTTTCAAACCTAACTTGGTAAACCATGATAATCAACCTATAACAAAGAAAATAACTGATAATTTAATTTCAACATGATGACACCAGAAAAGCTAATTGAAGCACAGAAATGTGATGAATCTCTTATAAGATGTCATAATGAAGCTTGTGATGGTACAGTTGTTAAATCTCCTAGTTTTTACTACAAAGATAACGTACTGATGAGATTCTATCGACCTCCTAATCTGTCCTGTAAATGATTCATGGTCTGAGAAACATCAGATTGTCCTGCCACAGTCTGTTAGAAAGAGTGTAATGGAGATCGCTCATGAAGGTTTTGGTGGACATCTCGGATCAGAAAACTTGTCAGAAAATCTTAAATGATTTCTTTTGGCCTGGACTTAAACAGGATGTCACTAAGCACATAAATTCATGTCATGTGTGTCAAGTAGCTGGGAAGCCCAATCAAACTATTCCTCCTTATCCTCTCCAACCCATTCAGGTCCCATGTGAACCTTTTCAAAAAATCATCATTGACTGTGTGGGGCCTCTGCCAAAAACCCAAAAGGTAATCAATATATATTAACTGTAATGTGTCCCACTACTAGGTATCCAGAAGCATTTCACTTAAAAATATTTCTGCTAAGAGTATTGTAAAAATCTTGTACACATGTTTACAACTTTTGGTATCCCACAGAAGTACAGTCTGACAGAGGTAGCAACTTCACAAGTGAACTCTTCTCTAAGGTACTCCAAGAACTGGGTATTAAGCAGACCTTTCGACTGCATATCATCCTGAGTCGCAAGGAGCCCTGGAGCGTTGGCACCAAACACTAAAATCTATGCTCCGCAAGTTCTGTCTGGAGAATCAGAAATGCTGGGATGAAGGTTTGCCATACATGTTGTTTGCCATTAGAGAAGCTCCTCAAGGGACACTAGTTTTTCTCCTTTTGAACTTTGTTTGGAAGGAAAGTAAGGGGTCCTTTGAGTTGGTAAAAGAAAAATTGTTAAATGATTCGTCTGAGCATACAACTACAGTTTTCACTATATATTAAGAATCTTCAAGAAACATTAGCCAAGTTAGACAAATTGCAAAAGATAATTTATTTAAAGGTCAAGCTAAAATGAAGATTAAATATGATAATGTGCCCAGCAAAGAAATTTCGAAGTAGGTGATAAAGTTCTGCTTACATTCCCATTCCTGGTTCTCCACTGGCAGCTAAATACCAGGGCCTTATACCATTGAAAAGAAACTTAATGACACTAACTATATTATTGAAACTCCTGACCGTAGAAAAACCACTCAATTAATTCATATAAATAGATTAAAACTCTATATGCCTAATTCTCCTGATACTACAGATGACTTGCCGCAGAGACTACCCTTGTAATCTTATCAATATGGTTAAAGATCCACTCGATATTAATCCATGGATCAATGCTTGTAACTCTGATATTCTTGGTAATCTACCTTCATTCTTAAATCATCTTGGTTCAGACGAGATACGGGGATTTCTAACCTTTTTCAAAATTACTTACCCGTATTCTCTGACACTCCAGGTAATGCAATGTTATCAAGCATGATTTGAACTATGCCAGGTACCTTCCCATACGGCAAGCACCTTATCGTCTTAACCCTGAGAAAAAGCAGCAAATGAGAGAGGAAGTGAACTATCTACTGCAGAATGGCTTGGCAGTACCAAGCTCGTCACCCTGGCTTCTCCATGTCTACTAGTTGCCAAAGGAAGGTGGACAACTTCGTATGTGTACAGACTATAGGCGGCTGAATGTAGTAACTATTCCTGACTCTTACCCCCTCCCTAGAGTTGATGATCTCATTGATGCAGTTGGTCAGTCTAAATATTTATCAAAAATTGATCTTCATAAGGGATTTTATCAGATAATGCTAACTGAAAAAGCTCGAGTTACATCTGCATTCATCACTCCATTTGGACTTTACGAATATTTAGTTATGCCATTTGGTATGAGAAACAGTCCTGCTACATTTCAGCGTGTTATGAACTTCACATTGCAAGGATTAGATGGTGTTCACGTATACTTAGATGACATTTTGATTCTTTCAGAAACTTGGTCTCAGCACTTAGAAAGTTTGTCGTGTGTTTTGCAGAAATTACAAGATGCCAATTTGACAATAAGGTTAGCGAAGTGTACATTCTGCAGTGCCACGGTAACGTTTTTAGGACATATTGTTGGAAATGGGAAGGTTAAACCCAAGACCGCAAACGTCGAAGCTATCCTGAACTACCAAGTTCCAAACACTCGAATCCTCATGCGCTTCCTTGGCATGGTGGGATTTTACCGTCGCTACTGCCCAAATCTAGCAGAAGTCGCTGCTCCGCTGACGCGTCTGACCAGCCAGAAAGTGTCTTTTTCCTGGACTTCAGAATGTCAGAGGGCTTTCGAGAAGCTGAAGCGGTTCCTTTCCAGCGACCCCGTGTTGGCAGCTCCAGATTTCCAGAAGCCCTTCATCCTGCACACAGATGCCAGTGACATAGCTACCGGCGCCGTCCTCCTTCAAGAAGATGACGAGGGGTGTTCTACATCCAGTAGCTTACCACTCAGCCAGCTTTCCAAGCATCAGCTAGCATATAGTACCATCGAGAGGAGTTACTCGGAATCATAACTGCAATCAAGAAGTTTCGAGTGTTTTATCTGTATGGTGGTGCTCATCCTGTTCAGATCTTCACTGACCACAATCCGCTGACCTTCCTGGAGAAGAACAAGTACTCCAATCAACGATTACTGAGATGGTCGTTGTCACTTCAGCCTTATCATCTCCAGATACAACACATCAAGGGCGTGACAATATAATTGCAGATGCGCTCTCCAGGCCAAAATTTGAATTAATTACTTCAATCAAATCTTAGAAGATTTGACTTCTGGGGGGTG
>NC_051409.1:43034453-43035938 GCF_015228065.2 Penaeus monodon
GTTTATTTCTTGATATCCAATCAGAGACGCTCATCCTTCTGAGAAATGAAACGAAAAACACCTACGAAGATACAGATTACACAATGCCAATGACAAGGGAAAAATAATGTAAATAATTGTCTTCTAATGTGAATATGGCAAAGCTTTATTTAGCCTAACCAAATTAATTATCAAAATAATAGAAGGCTTAAGCACTTCTAATTTTTCATGTGGCTTTCAAGCATGTTGAAATATTTTCTAGTGACTATTTTTGTCACGTATCTCATCTTTGCAGTGTAAAATGAAATCCGTTTATAAAATATAAAATTACACGACAGGGCATTTTTTTGTTTTGTTTGCAATATGACAATTAATATTGAACTTTTCTTTACTGGTTATTTATCCCCTCACACTACGGTACAAGAATACTCTGCTGTTACCATGGTAATGCTGCGGTCTTCGCTTTTTCAGGAGAAAAGGGGGGATTTACCTCGGCGATGGCAAGAGTAGCAGTTGCAGTTTCTAGAGACTTACCAAGGGCTGAGGCAAGAAAAAAAGAAACAGAGAGGCTTTTCACTGGGAGTCTCTAAGTATGTTTGTCTGCTCGATATACCCGTTCTCTCAGCTGAATGAAGTGGATGAAATCTTAAATATCTTTCGATACCATAATGATTATAATAAAAAAATCTGTACATGTGACTCACTAAGACTATGCTAGGAAGGGTCTCCGAAGTAAGATTGAAGGGAAACGCTGTCGGCAAAAAGAAAGCAATTGTTTATTATTTCATTATTAAAATATTCATCAGAAATGTAGCTGGGGTGGCAAATGCAGACCTATATGCAGTAGTATAAAGGTCAAACTCGATAAGCCCCCTTACAGATTTAAATGAGGTAAAAAGGAAGAAAAAATTCCCCACATCAGTCGCTCGTGAAAGCAATGGATTAAAATTAATTGATAATTGATTTTTACTTTTCTTTTTTTCTATCGAGATCCTGATTCCAATTACACATTCTCGGAAAAAAGGCAGTACCGAAGCGTATATTGAGATCCACTGCACCTTTGATTAGTTAAAGGCACGAATTAATCTTCCCTTTTTCTCTTTGTAAAATGTATACGTGTATCAGCCATTCACTTTAAAAATTCAAAATTTCTGAAAGAACGACGAAGATGCGAACCCCTTTTTCTTTTTTTTCGTTTTACCCACAGGCAGCGGGCGGGGGGGTGCTCCCCCCCCCCCCTCTCTAATTCTGTGCCAAAAATAGAAACAAGTTTCAAGATATCAACGTGTCTCAGCGAAGCAGTATGGAATCAATCTCTGGATTTTCAGATTTTTTCCTTATCTTTTTATCTTTTCTATTTTTTGTATAGTGCATGGCTATGCTCAATATGATATATTCTGAAAATAAAGTCATATTGATCAACTGACAGTAAAAATATCAAATAGAATAGAAGATCATCGGAAGATAAGGCAACATTTCGTAAGTTTTCCCTGGATTTCATTATCT
>NC_051409.1:43035976-43036720 GCF_015228065.2 Penaeus monodon
TTTTGTTAATAGTAAAATGAGGCAACCTACTGATCAAAAAAAATTCCACCTGTAAGTGCAAAGATGGTACATGGTTCTTGCGCAAAAATGAGTGAGTCATTAATACATAAAGAGAACAAACCTTGAAAGATTATACATATTCTGCAGTGTAGACGTGGTTGCTTTAATTGAAAAATTAATTCCTGACATTGTATGAAGAGAGTGAAACTTCACACCCTTGTATATAATCATTGTTTTTTTCGTTTTCTATCTATAATGCACAAATAATGAGGCTTTCTTTCTCCAGTCGTTTCAGTTTTGCAAAACTGAAGTTTCCGTTTCCTTGGCCACAGCAGCTTCGCCTTCGTCAGCTGTTCATTTTTTGGTCTTTTCCCTCCTCCTGTGCTCCTGTTTTTGCCACTGCCCCTCGCCTTCATTTATTGTTTCATTTTTAGCCTGCTCCCCTTTTCGCCTCTTCCCTTCACCCATATTCCCCTCCGGTCACTTTTTTCTGGGGTGTTCCCCTGCTCACCGTCTCATTTTCTGAAATATAAAAGGAACGGATGAACAACACGCCAACCTCATTTACTTTTAAGTTTACCGCATCTGCTTGTTAATCTATAGACGATATTACTATTGCGAGAAATATTTTTTCCAAGTTTTACCATCATAACTTTAGAGCCAATAGGATTATCTTTCCATCAGTCATAATCGTTATTCCCGGTCACTCTATTTCCACCGACGCCTTTTAAATTATCCTAATGC
>NC_051409.1:43037234-43037539 GCF_015228065.2 Penaeus monodon
AATCTTTTTTTTTTCCAATTGAATCTGTTTCTAAACTTTCGCCATATATTTATCTATTCATTTTTAATACATTAAAAATGTATTAAAAATACTTTCTCCCCCCCCCCCTCTCTCTCTCTCTGTTTTGTCCTTTTCAGTGGTATTTGGGCTCATCTGGCAATCTTGTTGACTTGTTGACTCTTGCTCAACTCCCATGCTCTGCCCGTGGATGGTAATCCCAACATTCCCTTTAACAGTATGAGAATACCCTTATAACAAATGAAGTTTCAACTAAATTATTCATTATAATTTAATACTCTAAACAG
>NC_051409.1:43038029-43038228 GCF_015228065.2 Penaeus monodon
GGCAAAGAAAAGAATAGGCACACTGGAATAAATGGCTTAGACATTCATGTGTTTTTGAGTAATGTAAGTAATGTCTGAATCTCACAGAATCTATTCAGCTTGAGTCTTCGAGATTTCCGATGATGATACGGTAATGATTCAAGGGTAATGATTCTCTCCGCTTTAGTTTATCTTTCTTTCTGATTTCCAGATAGGAGGG
>NC_051409.1:43038461-43039279 GCF_015228065.2 Penaeus monodon
ATGCTAATGAATGTATGTATATATCCACGAACGTAGTCTAGAAAGAATACTGAGAGTGCTTCTAGGTGCATAATCCGGCGAAACCCGACCTTCTGACCATTAAATTTTCCTGAAGTGGGTCTGCGGCGTGAAAGTGCTCGTTCGCGAGTAATGTCGCGTTCCACGTCGTTCCACCCTAATCTTTCCCCGGATTGAGCGGGTGCCACAGATTTACTTTACCTTTATACAATGAAATTCGTGAAGAAGCAATGCAGGCAGGGGAAGCAAAAATAATGGAAGTAAGTTTCATATGCAGAATGATAGAGGTAATCCTATTTTCTTTAAAGCGGTTGAAACCGATAAAATTTCCTCAAGTAAATGCCAAGTGCCCGAACAATAGGCTTATAACCGATCGCTTAAATCAGATTTTCTTGAGACATGGTGGCTGGAAATTCGTTCATTCCTTAGGACAGCATTCCAGATAGCTTTGATGCTACTAGCAATAGTAATGTATGTGTTTCCAGAGAAAATTATGTAGTCAGAAGTAAAACATAGGGCATTGTTATTGTTTTCTTCCCGAAGCTATTTCAGTGTGGTAACACTATATCCATACCCCTCAATAAGTGTGTTCCAAACAAAAACGAAATGTTGTTATTCGTTAAGCGTCTCTTACTCTCCTTAATTAATTATATAAGCCTCTCTTTACAAGCTTTTTAATGACACAAGTCTTCCCTGCGGTATAATATGACATGTCTAGGGGTAGAGCGTAAACTTAGAAATTAGACAATAATGAATTCTTCAAGAATTTTTAATAAACCCAGAGAAAGAGGAGGGGGAGG
>NC_051409.1:43039342-43040245 GCF_015228065.2 Penaeus monodon
CAATGAAGACAGTGATATAAAGAGAGTGAGAGATAGAAAGACAGAGGAAGAGAGACAGAGAAATATAGAAATAAAGAGAGGCGACGAACCAGTATTACCACTCGATAAATTTGGAAAACTCCAGTTGGGTTTAAAACCACACGTAATCCGTGAAAATATCACTATATATCATAATGAATTGATAGTACTAACCGCATAAATTTTTTTTAGGCCTACTTATGCATATTTAGTATCATATAATCAATAAATCTTGCTTTTACCATGGTTTTGATTATTATTAGGCCGGAGTAGTCTCGGCAATACATCCCGCAATGGGATCCTCATCCTCAGAACTCATTTAGAGGTTGAGCATGCTAAGAATGGCTCTACAAAACGGCTCTAACACAACAACAGCTTGGAGGCAAATGATGCACTACGCGAAAAAAATATCAATGTGCTGGTAGACGTACCTGACGTTTTGATGGACACAAAAGTGATCTGCCTTCACTATATACTTCAACATACTGCTCAGTAAGGAAAGTGCATACTAGATTAACTGAGCATTAAAGAAACCTAGATTTACGGATGTTAATGAAAAATAAATAATAATAAAAAAGACACACAGGTCGGTGAAAAAGAAACAGATCTAGGGTAAAAAATCCAGGAAGGGCAACACGACGAACATCAAACCATGGGGGTAAACCCTAGAATTTGGTTTGAGAACCATTGCTCTAGAATGTCAATATCACAGAATGAAATCCTTAGCAAATTACTCGTGTGTGAGTCATCTCGTTTGGGTTTAAGACTTTTCATGCGTTAAATTCTGGAGAGCATTTAAAAGCCTCTCGTGCGTGGCTGAGTGTGAGAGCAGGTTTTCAGGAGCAACTAAGCGATTACTGACCGTGTTAAATTAAAACATGATTT
>NC_051409.1:43040330-43040772 GCF_015228065.2 Penaeus monodon
GAGTAACTAAGCATTTATTGACCGTGTCAGACCTATACATAACTGTAGTCTGATTTAAGTCTGACTTGAATCCAAGACTGCTACACCGGAGCCGGAAATTCTTCCTTGTTTGGTAAAAGAAGAGAGGACATGACGGAGTTATTGAGAAATCAAGAAAGGATTGTGTTATTTGCTTTTGAGTTATGTATTCTAACTTAATTAAGAGAGGCTTTCCTATAGGAGTTGGAAGATCGTTTTAGACATCAGCCAAAGCGTTTAAAAAAGAGATCTATATTATTATTCTCTTACATCACTATTATGAACATAACAGTTACATTCTTAATTTTATAATCTGGAAAAGGTTACACTGTCCCCAGAAAATCCTATTAGATTACCCTGATAGGTAATTGCCATCTTCCTGACTTGCCATCTCAGTATAACATAATGAGTCACCACACACAGA
>NC_051409.1:43040806-43041150 GCF_015228065.2 Penaeus monodon
ATCTATCGCTATCGATTTTCTTTACGGACGGTGTTCCTGTATATTAACAATATACTCTTCCACTGTCAGCATCTGTGGTGAGGCAGGTACATTAATTTCTTGTACAGAAATTCGCTTCAATTCAAAGGCGACTAAAATGTCCTCCTCACAACAGAGGGCATCTTGGCCATCAATGTTATGTTTGAATATCCGTAATATGTGGTGTCTAAATCCGACGGTTCAATTGACGAGTTATAATTTTCATTCAAATTCATTGCTGCAAATATCATCATGATCTTAATCTTTACCGTCTTAAACTAATTGACGGATTCAATTCGCGGTCTCAATTTCACGAGATTAGCAAA
>NC_051409.1:43041367-43041961 GCF_015228065.2 Penaeus monodon
AAGATAGACTGGATATGATCATGTCAGCTCAAAAAATATTCTCTTGAAATATTTAAAAGATTTGTGTTAATGTGTGTCTGTACACCGGTCATTATACAGGATATACAACACAAAATCTGAATATACTTTGTAGATTTATGGTAAGGCGAAAGATATCTGGCTAAATTGACATACGCAAAGGTGCAGAGCGGAAGGGCGTTCTGAGAGATGGAAAGGGTGTGAATCCAATATTGTCGAGATTCTTTGAAATTCGAGAGGGAATTTCCGTCAATATTAGTTGTAAGAACGGTAAAGATTAAGATCATGATGATATTTGCAAGTTAATGAATTTGAATGAGAGAAATTATTAACTTGTCAATTGAACCGTTGGATTTAGACACCACAATATTACGGATATTCAAACATAACATTGATGGCCAAAGATGTCCTCTGTTGTGAGGGAGGACATTTTAGTCGGCTTTGAATTGAAGCGAATTTCTGTACAAGAAATTAATGTACCTGCCTCACCACAGATGCTGACAGATATACTGAGGGAAGAGTATATTGTTAGATATACAGGAACACCGTCCGTAAAGAAATCGATAAGCGATAGAT
>NC_051409.1:43041995-43042446 GCF_015228065.2 Penaeus monodon
TCTGTGTGTGTGTGACTCATTATGTTATACTGAGATGGCAAGTCAGGAAGATGGCAATTACCCTATTAGGGGTAATCTAATAGGATTTCTGGGGACAGTGTAACCTTTCCAGATTATGAAATTAAGAATGTAACTTTATGTTCATAATAGTGATGTTAAGAGGAATAATAATATAGATCTCATTTTTTTAAACGCTTGGCTGATGTCTAAAACGATCTTCCAAACTCCTATTAGGAAAGCCTCTCTTAATTAAGTTAGAATAACATAAACTCAAAAGCAAATAACACAATCCTTTTCTTGATTTCTCAATAATCCGTCATGTCCTCTCTTCTTTTACCAAACAAGGAAAGAATTTCCGGCTCCGGTGTAGCAGTCTTGGAATTCAAGTCAGACTTAAATCAGACTACAGTTATGTATAGGTCTGACACGGTCAATAAATGCTTAGTTACTC
>NC_051409.1:43042529-43043436 GCF_015228065.2 Penaeus monodon
AAATCATGTTTTGATTTAACACGGTCAGTAAACGCTTAGTTGCTCCTGAAAACCTGCTCTCACACTCAGCCACGCACGAGAGGCTTTTAAATGCTCTCCAGAATTTAACGCATGAAAAGTCTTAAACCCAAACGAGATGACTCACACACGAGTAATTTGCTTAGGATTTCATTCTGTGATATTGACATTCTAGAGCAATGGTTCTCAAACCAAATTCTAGGGTTTACCCCCATGGTTTGATGTTCGTCGTGTTGCCCTTCCTGGATTTTTTACCCTAGATCTGTTCTTTTTCACCGACCTGTGTGTCTTTTTTATTATTATTTATTTTTCATTAACATCCGTAAATCTAGGTTTCTTTAATGCTCAGTTAATCTAGTATGCACTTTCCTTACTGAGCAGTATGTTGAAGTATATAGTGAAGGCAGATCACTTTTGTGTCCATCAAAACGTCAGGTACGTCTACCAGCACATTGATATTTTTTTCGCGTAGTGCATCATTTGCCTCCAAGCTGTTGTTGTGTTAGAGCCGTTTTGTAGAGCCATTCTTAGCATGCTCAACCTCTAAATGAGTTCTGAGGATGAGGATCCCATTGCGGGATGTATTACCGAGACTACTCCGGCCTAATAATAATCAAAACCATGGTAAAAGCAAGATTTATTGATTATATGATACTAAATATGCATAAGTAGGCCTAAAAAAAATTTATGCGGTTAGTACTATCAATTCATTATGATATATAGTGATATTTTCACGGATTACGTGTGGTTTTAAACCCAACTGGAGTTTTCCAAATTTATCGAGTGGTTAATACCCTGGTGTCGTCGCCTCTCTATTTCATCATTCTCTGTCTCTCTTCCTCTGCTTTCTATCCTATCTCTCACTTCTTTATAATCACTGTCTTCATTG
>NC_051409.1:43043533-43044379 GCF_015228065.2 Penaeus monodon
CCTCCCCCTCCTCTTTCTCTGGGTTTATTAAAAATTCTTGAAGAATTCATTATTGTCTAATTCTAATTTTACGCTCTACCCCCTAGACATGTCATATTATAACCCGCAGGGAAGACTTGTGTCATTAAAAAAGCTTGTAAAGAGAGGCTTATATAATAAAAATTAAGGAGAGTAAAAGACGCTTAACGAATAAACAACATTTCGTGTTTGTTGGAACACACTTATTGAGGGGTATGGATGTAGTGTTACCCCACGAAATAGCCTTCGGTAAGAAAAACAATAACAATGCGCATATGTTCTGTACTTCTGATACATAATCTTCTCTGGAAACAATTACATACTAATGCCAGTAGCATCAAAGCTATATGAATGCTGTCCTAAGGAATGAACGAATTTCCAGCCACCATGTCTCAAGGGAAAATCTGATTAGCGATTCGGTATAAGGGCCTATTGTTCGGGCACTTGGCATCTTACTTGAGGAAAATTTATCGGTTTCAAAGCTTTAAAGAAAATAGGATTACCCTATATCATTCTGCATATGAAAATTACCTTCCATTATTTTTGCTTTCCCTGCCTGCATGATTCTTCACCGAATTCATTGTATAAAAGGAAAGTAAAAGTATGTGGCACCCGGCTCAATCGGGAAAGAGGGGAACGATTAGGGGTGGAACGACGTGGGAACCGGGAATTACTCGCGAACGAGCACTTTTCACGCCGCAGACCCACTTCAGGGAAAATTTAAGGTCAGAAGGTCGGGGTTCGCCGGATTATTTGCCACCTAGAAGCACTCTCAGTATTCTTTCTAGACTTACGTTTTCGTGGATATATACATACATTCATTAGCAT
>NC_051409.1:43044700-43044849 GCF_015228065.2 Penaeus monodon
TCATTACCCTGAATCATTACCGTATCATCCAACGGAAATCTCGAAGACCAAGCTGAATGGATCTGTGAGATTCAGACAGTACTTACATTACTCCAAAAACACATGAATGTCTAAGCCATTATTCCAGTGTGCCTATCTTTTCTTTGCCC
>NC_051409.1:43045918-43046087 GCF_015228065.2 Penaeus monodon
ATGGCTTAAGGACATTATGTGTTTTTGGTAATGTAAGCAATGTCTGAATCTTCACAGAATCTATTCAGCTTGAGTCTTCGAGATTTCCGATGATGATACGGTAATGATTCAAGGGTAATGATTCTCTCCGCTTTAGTTTATCTTTCTTTCTGATTTCCAGATAGGAGGG
>NC_051409.1:43046319-43046875 GCF_015228065.2 Penaeus monodon
ATGCTAATTGAATTGTATGTATATATCCACGAACGTTAGTCTAGAAAGAATACTGAGAGGCTTTAGGTGCATAATCCGGCGAACCCCGACCTTCTGACCATTAAATTTTCCTGGAAGTGGTGTCTGGTGCGTGAAAGTGCTCGTTCGCGATAATGTTCGTCGTTCCACGGTCGTTCACCCTTAATCTTTCCCGGACTGAGCGGGTGCACCAGATTTACTTTACCTTTATACAATGAAATCGTTGAAGAAGCAATTGCAGGGCAGGGGGAAGCAAAAATAATGGAAGTAAGTTTCATATGCAGAATGATAGAGGTAATCCTATTTTCTTTAAAGCGGTTGAAACCGATAAAATTTCCTCAAGTAAATGCCAAGTGCCCGAACAATAGGCTTATAACCGATCGCTTAAATCAGATTTTCTTGAGACATGGTGGCTGGAAATTCGTTCATTCCTTAGGACAGCATTCCAGATAGCTTTGATGCTACTAGCAATAGTAATGTATGTGTTTCCAGAGAAAATTATGTAGTCAGAAGTAAAACCAATAGGGGCATGTTATTG
>NC_051409.1:43046900-43047151 GCF_015228065.2 Penaeus monodon
CTTACGAAGCATTTCAGTGTGGTAACACTAAATCCATTACCCTCAATAAGTGTGTCCAAACAAACACTGTGAAATGTGTTATTCGTTAAGCGTCTTTACTCTCCTTAATTTATTATATACAGCCTCTCTTTACAAGCTTTTTAATGCACAAGTCTTCCCTGAGAGATG
Source organism: Penaeus monodon (assembly GCF_015228065.2). Lineage (NCBI taxonomy): Eukaryota > Metazoa > Arthropoda > Malacostraca > Decapoda > Penaeidae > Penaeus > Penaeus monodon. Next base: position 43,047,069 of record NC_051409.1, read on the forward strand.
TATAACATGACATGTCTAGGGGTAGAGCGTAAAACTTAGGAAATTAGACAATAATGAATTCTTCAAGAATTTTTAATAAACCC
>NC_051409.1:43047382-43047568 GCF_015228065.2 Penaeus monodon
TCCAGTATTACCACGCGATAAATTGGAAAAACTCCAGTTGGTTTAAAACCACACGTAATCCCCCAGTTGAAAATATCCCAGCGATATATCAAATGAATGATGGTACTAACGCAATAAAAGAGTTTTTTTAGACTACTTATGCTATGTAGTAATATAATCAATAAATCTTGGTGTACATGGTTTTGA
>NC_051409.1:43048692-43050146 GCF_015228065.2 Penaeus monodon
CCTTCTGAGAAATGAAACGAAAAACCCTACGAAGATACAGATTACACAATGCAATGACAAGGGAAAATAATGTAAATAATTGTTTCTAATGTGAATATGGCAAAGCTTTATTTGGGCCTAACCAAATTAATTATCAAAATAATAGAAGCTTAAGCACTTCTAATTTTTCATGTGGCTTTCAAGCATGTTGAATATTTTCTAGTGACTATTTTTGTCACGTATCTCATCTTTGCAGTGTAAAATGAAATCCGTTTATAAAATATTAAAATTACACGCCAGGGCAATTTTTTGTTTTGTTTTGCAATATGCCCATTAATATTGAATTTTTTCTTTACTGGTTATTTTATCCCCTCACACTACGGTACAAGAATACTCTGCGTTACCATGGTAATGCTGCGGTCTTCGCTTTTTTTCAGGAGAAAAGGGGGGATTTACCTCGGCGATGGCAAAAGTAGGCGTTGCAGTTTCTAGAGACTTACCAAGGGCTGAGGCAAGAAAAAAAGAAACAGAGAGGCTTTTCACTGGAGTCTTAAGTATGTTTGTTTTGCTCGATATACCCGTTCTCTCCAGCTGAATGAAGTGGATGAAATCTTAATATCTTTCGATACCATAATGATTATATAAAAAAATCTGTACAGTGACTCACTAAGGACTATGCTAGGAAGGGTCTCCGAAGTAAGATTGAAGGGAAACGCTGTCGGCAAAAAGAAAGCAATTGTTTATTATTTCATTATTAAAATATTCATCAGAAATGTAGCTGGGGTGGCAAATGCAGACCTATATGCAGTAGTATAAAGGTCAAACTCGATAAGCACCCTTACAGATTTAAATGAGGTAAAAAAGGAAGAAAAAATTCCCACATCAGTCGCTCGTGAAAGCAATGGATTAAAATTAATTGATAATTGATTTTTACATTTCTTTTTTTCTATACGAGATCCTGATTCCAATTAACACATTCTCGGAAAAAAGGCAGTACCGACAGCGTATATTGAGATCCACTGCACCTTTGATTAGTTAAAGGCACGCATTAATCTTCCCTTTTTCTCTTTGTAAAATGTATACTGTGTATCAGCCATTCACTTTAAAAATTCAAAATTTCTGAAAGAACGACGAAGATGCGAACGCCTTTTCTTTGTTTTCGTTTTTAGCCACAGGCAGCGGGCGGGGAGGGTGCTCCCCCCCCCCCCTCTCTAATTCTGTGCCAATAATAGAAATCAGTTTCAAGATATCAACGTGTCTCAGCGAAGCAGTATGGAACTCAATCTCTGGATTTTCAGATTTTTTCCTTATCATTTTATCTTTTCTATTTTTGTATAGTGCATGGCTATGCTCAATATGATATATTTCTGAAAATAAAGTCATATTGATCAACTGACAGTAAAAATATCAAATAGAATAGAAGATCATCGGAAGATAAGGCAACAGTTCGTAAGTCTTCCTGGATTTCATTATCT
>NC_051409.1:43050189-43050926 GCF_015228065.2 Penaeus monodon
TTTGTTAATAGTAAAATGAGGCAACCTACTGATCAAAAAAAATTCCACCTGTAAGTGCAAAGATGGTACATGGTTCTTGCGCAAAAATGAGTGAGTCATTAATACATAAAGGAACAACCTTGTAGATGTATACATATTCTGCAGTGTAGACGTGGTTGCTTTAATGACAATTAATTCCTGACATTGTATGAAGAGAGTGATAACTTCACACCACTTGTATATAATCATTGTTTTTTTCGTGTCTATCTAATACTGCACAAATATATGAGGCATCTTTCTCCAGTCGTTTCAGCTTGCAAAACTGAAGTTTCCGTTTCCTTGGCCACAGCAGCTTCGCCTTCGTCAGCTGTTTCAGTTTTTGGTCTTTCTTCCCTCCTCCTGTGCTCCTGTTATTGCCACCTGCCCCTCGCCTTCATTTTATTGTTTCATTTTTTAGCCTTGCTCCCCTTTTCGCCTCTTCCCTTCACCCTATTCCCCTCCGGTCACTTTTTCTGCGGTGCTTCCCTGCTCACCGTCTTGCATTTTCTGAAATATAGATGAACGGATGAACACACACTGCCAACCTCATTTACTTTTAAGTTTACCGCATCTGCTTGTTAATCTATAGATCGATATTACTATTGCGAGAAGAATATTTTTTCAAAGTTTACCATCATAACTTTAGACAAGATTATCTTTCATCGTCATAATCGTTATTCCGTCACCTATTCCACGACGCCTTTGTAACAATCTAATGC
>NC_051409.1:43051429-43051555 GCF_015228065.2 Penaeus monodon
AATCTTTTTTTTTTCCCAATTGAATCTGTTTCTAAACTTCGCATATTTATCTATTCATTTTTAATACATTAAAAATGTATTAAAATACTTTCTCCCCCCCCCCCTCTCTCTCTCTCTGTATGTCCT
>NC_051409.1:43051657-43051726 GCF_015228065.2 Penaeus monodon
GTATGAGAATAAACCTTATAACAAATGAAGACAACTAAATTATTCATTATAATTTAATACTCTAAACAG
>NC_051409.1:43052226-43052336 GCF_015228065.2 Penaeus monodon
TAGGCACATGGAATAAATGGCTTAGACATTCATGTGGTTTTTGAGTAATGTAATAATGTCTGAATCTCACAGAATCTATTCAGCTTGAGTCTTCGAGATTTTCCCATGAG
>NC_051409.1:43062713-43063253 GCF_015228065.2 Penaeus monodon
TTCTTTTTAAATTTATGCAAAACCCCGGTTTCTTTGCATGTTATTTTGTAAGACCGCAATACACACCTTTATCGGCTACTAAATCGATAAATAGTACTACATTTTTTTTACTTTACTTCAAACCCAGGGGAAATTTTTCTGTATATTTTAATCCAAAAAACTAATTTCAGTGTTGCACCTTTAAGGCACATACAAAAAATTTGTTTTTGGGGAAAGAGTCACTGTTATTTTTTTTTTCTCTCAAGACTGCAAAAAGAGATTTAAAATCCAGTAGATACGTTATCATTATGTTTTGGGCAGACGTCAAATTTAGCCATTTTAAGATGAAAAGTGATTACGTTTTTTATCAAGCGAATTTCCCTTGTTTTGAACCAGGGGAAGTCGGCTCGATTTGATTTTATTTCCCGAGTGCACCTCGATTCCCCCGTGGGAGGGTGCGACGCTCGGGTGGAATCGGACTGTCCGTCGTTTCCCGCCTTTGCCCTTTTCCTTTGAAATTTTGGACTCTGTTTACATTCCTACTTTTTGTTTTAAAAATTA
>NC_051409.1:43064087-43064243 GCF_015228065.2 Penaeus monodon
ACCCCCTAAAGTTTTATTTTATATTATATTTTTTAAAATTTTTAAATTTTATATATATTAATTATATTTTATTCAAAAATTTTTTTTTTTATTATAATATTTTATATTTTATTTATTATATATATATATATATTTTATAATATTTTATGTACATTG
>NC_051409.1:43069804-43070853 GCF_015228065.2 Penaeus monodon
CGTTGGGGGGGGAAGAAATTAAAACACCCCTTAAATTTATTGTCCTGCGCCATGTGCTTTTCTGGCGTTCCCCCTACGTTTCCCCGTTGTCTATCTGAAGCTTTAAGTTAAATGGTTAGCCAAGAAAATATTTAAATTTATTATGGAATCAGACTGACTAACCTCTCTCTCTGCTCGTCTAACTACATTGTATCTTTGCCTTTTTTCATTGTCTCTCGAACGGATAGGGTTGGTTCAAATTTAATTTTTTTAATTTTTTTCCCCAGGCCTTTAAAAAGGAGTAATATTTTTTTTTTACACCCCAAACTAGCAAAATTGCCAACAAATCTCATTCTCTCGTTTGCTTTCAAAAAAACCAAACAGTTGTAGTTGTGTGTTTTCAAGGTATTAAGCAGAAAATCTGGTTTTTTGTTTTATATGTATTTTACTTTTATTTTTATTGTTGTTGTTGTTGTTCTTTTCTTCTTTTTTGTTAACTTTTTTGCAAAATCTTTTTTTTTATTTGTTATTGACATAATATAGTAAATCGATGGGTAAAGTTGTATATGGTTTTTGCGGGTTTCGGGTGCCTGTGCATGTGGTTGCTTGCGTAAATTTTTCATGAGCATGTTCGTATGTTTTTGTTAAATCGCGCAGACCCTTCTCAACCCGGAGAGCAAACCAGCGAGCGAAAAAAGGGAAAAAAAGCAAAGTTTAAAATATTATCTTTGGGAACAAAAGAGGTTCTTCCCCCTTACATTTGATTAATTTTCTTGTTTCTAAATTTTTTTCATTCTTCTGTTGTAGATTCACTTTTTGGTGGATCCCTCTTACTTTTCTACTGCGAAGAAAAATTTAAATAACGAATAGTATATAATGGAGAAAAAACGTTTTGTAATTACATGCGATCTTGGTGGCGTTTTTTTGAAACTTAAAACAGTTTTAAAAATTTAAAGTCAGTGGGATTATTTGATTTGCCAAGTTTTTTTTTCTAGAATCTGGAAAAATGTTTCCTGATTTAGAACAACGCGTTAAAGGGCATTTCTCCCCCTACGGACGTATGCTATTAT
>NC_051409.1:43074195-43074419 GCF_015228065.2 Penaeus monodon
ACAGAAAAGAGAGAAAGATGTATTATATATCATGATAAATATTGTGTGCTGCTCCTCGGGATGGTAAAGGGGGAAAAGCAGATGAAAGGTTTTTTTGCTCGTCACGCCGCCGCTATTGTTTACTTTATTTTGTTTTTCGGTTCTCCAACCCGATGCAATGAAGGGCTTGGTCGTACTCCATTCCACATACGGGGGGAAAAAGGGGGGGAAAATTGGAAGAAGGA
>NC_051409.1:43074494-43074619 GCF_015228065.2 Penaeus monodon
GTATTATATATCACTTAAATTGCTTGTTTTATACAGACCATGTGATAGCTGAGCATTTTCCTTTTTCCATCAATTTTTTTTTATCTCCAATTTCCTTTCCAGTACTCACAGTTTAAAATTTGAAA
>NC_051409.1:43074706-43075324 GCF_015228065.2 Penaeus monodon
GAAACTAACAAAGCCTATCTGCAGCTCACTTTTTTGTCTCTCGGATTTAAAAAGACTCGGAAAGTAATATAATTTCATCTTCGCTTTTCCACGACGGGAAACACAGAACAGGCTGAGAACAGAAACAGGAGAAGAAAAAAAGGTGGTGAATTTTAGCGTGGCTGCAGCAGAAGTGAAGATTAAAACTGCGGATGGGGTAACTAAATACTTTAAATGCTGTATTTCTGTGGGTATTGTAAATGAAAATAATTTTTACTCATGGGGGCGACGTTCTGGGTTTTGAATCATGTGTAAAAAAAGTGCAATTTTTTTCCCACTTTTTTTTTTCAGTCTTTTCACCGTTATTCTTTTTCACTTGCAAAGTTTCTTATTTTCGCAAGCTAATAGTGATTTTTGATATTATGTGTCAGTGGCGTGGGTTTTCTCAGTTTTTGTAGGCTTTTCTTTAAAAAAAATGTTGCCATCGCAGATATACTTAAAAAATTTTCGATCACTTGCGGGGAATTTTTCCCTTTTGCTTCAGGGGACAGGAATTTTGTGTGTCAAATGATTCCTCTCGTTTATTAATATGGAATGGAAATTTCTATTTTTTTGCTTAATATAATCTATATGTTATAG
>NC_051409.1:43076743-43076861 GCF_015228065.2 Penaeus monodon
CATTAGGAGGTCAAGCGTATGTTCCCCTTTTTTTCAACACAAATTTTTTTAATTTTTAGCGCAATTCTTGAAAAATAAAACCGGGTTACACCCTGTTTGCGGTTTAAGGAACAAATGA
>NC_051409.1:43080112-43080236 GCF_015228065.2 Penaeus monodon
AGGTCTATGGAAAAACAAGTCAATATTGGTAATGAGACCGAACATAAAGTAAATTTTTTGTTTTAAAAATTAAATCTCAATAGTTTTTTGCTGTTATATTCCATAAGTCGTGAAGTCACATCCA
>NC_051409.1:43080349-43080606 GCF_015228065.2 Penaeus monodon
CAAAAATATCCTTTAAAAACTTAAAAAAAACTGATGAAATCGGCAGTTTTACCACGCTATGCTTTTGCATTTTTCAAATCTTATTTCCTTTTGTTTGTCATTGTAATCCATTTACAGGTAGTTGTAGACAAATTGGGGTACTTGTGTTTTGCTACAAAAAAAAAGTTTTTATATATTTGTTTCTTTTTTTTGAATTATGAAAATTCTTGCTTTCTATTCGTCAAATCCCGACTGTTAAAAAACAAGGGAATGCTGCT
>NC_051409.1:43080732-43080832 GCF_015228065.2 Penaeus monodon
GTGCTAAGGAAAATGAAAATTTTTAAGCATTTTCTTTAGAATCATTTTTTTTTGTTGATCACCTTTTAAATCCCATATCGCGCAAAATATGGTAGTAATA
>NC_051409.1:43080893-43080962 GCF_015228065.2 Penaeus monodon
CATTTTTTCGTTATTCAATAATTGGAAGGATGTTTATTTTTTTTTAGTATTTTTACGTTCATTTTCTGT
>NC_051409.1:43081411-43081577 GCF_015228065.2 Penaeus monodon
ACCAGCATGAAAATCCACCCCCACTTATTTTTGGGTCCAGGGTCATCCTCCCCCTTTCTAATATGTGTCTGTCACATCAAAAAAGTATATAATAATAGAAATCAAAACATAAATATGACATATAAACTATTATTTAAAAAAAATTGAACTAAGCTTAAGCAAATCG
>NC_051409.1:43085685-43086207 GCF_015228065.2 Penaeus monodon
TTTCTTTACATTGACATTTTTGCAAGTAACAGCACTATCCTCACCTGTTTTTTGCAAAGTGTTCAGCCTCGAGGGCATTCAACACGCCTGAATCTCTCACTGACTGGGCGCACGGGGTTTGTCCTTTTCAACTAGGATCCTCTTTCCTACTCTCTGCACTCGGTCACGAGGTCAGAGAAACTTTCTTTTTATGATTTATGTTTTTCTTTAAAAAGCTTTGTGGGCCATTTCCTACCAAAGGAACTTTGCTTTCACTTCCAATTTGCTCCCCTCGCTTAAACTAAATTTACGCGTAGCTGACTTAGGGAGTCGGATGGTTTTGTGTCTTTGAGTTTCAGAATTATTATCCTGTTTACGCTTCCATTTCTGGTTTCTGGTAGATTGCTTTTAATCCTTGTTTTCAGAACAAGGGATGAAGTGTTAAGGGAACGAGGAGCAGTGAAACAAAGGATACAAGGCAAAGCGAAACAAGAAATGGAAAGAGAGAACGAGATCATTCGAGCGGTCATGAACCTTTTCACC
>NC_051409.1:43086274-43086711 GCF_015228065.2 Penaeus monodon
CCCTGTAATCTATATGTAGAGACCAATTTTTATTATATTGATTATTGAAAATGACAGCATAAAAGAAATATCATCACCTATTTGTTCCTGTTGGGGAGATAATTTTGGGGGCAATGTATCCGAAAGTACAGAAGTAAAAGTTTCTAATATCTTTTCTCCCTTCCCTATATTGTTTTTTTCGCATTCACGAATAATAAGTTACACTATATAATTGAATATTGAGGTGCAAAGGATAACGATTCAAAAGATAAATGATGTTTTTAAATGTGCATAAACAATGCTTAAGTAATTCTGTTCTAAATGAGCGTAAATTAGTACATTTCATTTTCTTCTCTCTCTCTTTATCTTCCAACGACACACTCTTATTTAGCTCTTGGCCCGGGCGCCCATCCTGCTACCAGTCTTGCTAGTAGATTTCACTGCAAAAAGGTATTCAC
>NC_051409.1:43086946-43088776 GCF_015228065.2 Penaeus monodon
CATTAAAGCTTAATGCAGCATGAAGAGAAGGATTATGTAACATCCTCAATAATTATGAACAAAGCGCCCTCTCTCTGCTGTCGGCGATCAGAACTCAAGTTTGTTCTCCATTCATTTCGGAAAGCAACTTGCTCCAAATTATATCGGGCGCAATTATCTGTTGAAATCATAAGGTGCAAGAAAGCGGATATGAAGGTTATTCCTTTCCAAAGATTGCTATTAAGCCCCATCCCCTCCGAGTTCAAGGTTCAAGGTCACATGACTCACACCACGAGAAATGTGAACTCTCGAGGTTCAATGTTCAACTGTAAATATCGCCTCTGGATTATGTATCTTGCATCGTATTAATTCGCCAAAATGATTTCCTTCTTGCTGTTTATTTCTTAGGTTTTATACTCATCTGTAAATGTTTCTCTAAAGATTACACAGTGCCAATGACAAGGGAAAAATAATGTAAATAATTGTCTTCTAATGTGAATATGGCAAAGCTTTATTTAGCCTAACCAAATTAATTATCAAAATAATAGAAGGCTTAAGCACTTCTAATTTTTCATGTGGCTTTCAAGCATGTTGAAATATTTTCTATTGACTATTTTTGTCACGTATCTCATCTTTGCAGTGTAAAATGAAATCCGTTTATAAAATATAAAATTACACGACAGGGATTTTTTTTTGTTTTGTTTGCAATATGACAATTAATATTGAACTTTTCTTTACTGGTTATTTATCCCCTCACACAACGGTACAAGAATACTCTGCTGTTACCATGGTGATGCTGCGGTCTTCGCTTTTTCAGGAGAAAAGGGGGGATTTACCTCGGCGATGGCAAGAGTAGCAGTTGCAGTTTCTAGAGACTTACCAAGCTGAGGTAAGAAAAAAGAAACAGAGAGGCTTTTCACTGGGAGTCTCTAAGTATATGTTTGTCTGCTCGATATACCCGTTCTCTCAGCAGAATGAAGTGGATGAAATCTTAAATATCTTTCGATACCATAATGATTATACTAAAAAAATCTGTACATGTGACTCACTAAGACTATGCTAGGAAGGGTCCCGAGTAAGATTGAAGGGAAACGCGGTCGGCAAAAAGAAAGCAATTGTTTATTATTTCAGTATTAAAATATTCATCAGAAATGTAGCTGGGGTGGCAAATGCAGATCTATATGCAGTAGTATAAAGGTCAAACTCGATAAGCACCCTTACAGATTTAAATGAGGTAAAAAAGGAAGAAAAAATTCCCACATCAGTCGCTCGTGAAAGCAATGGATTAAAATTAATTGATAATTGATTGTTACATTTCTTTTTTTTATCGAGATCCTGATTCCAATAACACATTCTCGGAAAAAAAGGCAGTACCGACAGCGTATATTGAGATCCACTGCACCTTTGATTAGTTAAGGCACGCATTAATCTTCCCTTTTTCTCTTTGTAAAATGTATATTGTGTATCAGCCATTCACTTTAAAAATTCAGAATTTCAGAAAGAACGACGAAGATGCGAACGCTTTTTCTTTGTTTTCGTTTTCAGCCACAGGCAGCGGGCGGGGAGGGTGCTCCCCCCCCCCTCGCTCTAATTCTGTGCCAATAATAGAAATCAGTTTCAAGATATCAACGTGTCTCAGCGAAGCAGTATGGAATTCAATCTCTGGATTTTCAGATTTTTTTCCTTATCATTTTATCTTTTCTATTTTTGTATAGTGCATGGCTATGCTCAATATGAAATATTTCTGAAAATAAAGTCATATTGATCACTGACAGTAAAAATATCAAATAGAATAGAAGATCATCGAAGATAAGGCAACAGTTCGTAAGTCTTTCCTGGATTTCATTATCT
>NC_051409.1:43088822-43089590 GCF_015228065.2 Penaeus monodon
TTTGTTAATAGTAAAATGAGGCAGCCTACTGATCAAAAAAAATTCCACCTGTAAGTGCAAAGATGGTACATGGTTCTTGCGCAAAATGAGTGAGTCATTAATACATAAAGGAACAACCTTGTAGATGTATACATATTCTGCAGTGTAGGCGTGGTTGCTTTAATGACAATTAATTCCTGACATTGTATGAAGAGAGTAATAACTTCACACCACTTGTATATAATCATTGTTTTTTTCGTGTCTATCTAATACTGCACAAATATATGAGGCATCTTTCTCCAGTCGTTTCAGCTTGCAAAACTGAAGTTTCCGCTTCCTTGGCCACAGCAGCTTCGCCTTCGTCAGCTGTTTCAGTTTTTGGTCTTTCTTCCCTCCTCCTGTGCTCCTGTTATTGCCACCTGCCCCTCGCCTTCATTTTATTGTTTCACTTTTTAGCCTTGCTCCCCTTTTCGCCTCTTCCCTTCACCCTATTCCCTCCGGTCACTTTTTCTGCGGTGCTTCCCTGCTCACCGTCTTGCATTTTCTGAAATATAGATGAACGGATGAACACACACTGCCAACCTCATTTACTTTTAAGTTTACCGCATCTGCTTGTTAATCCATAGATCGATATTACTATTGCGAGAAGAATATTTTTTTCAAAGTTTACCATCATAACTTTAGAGCCAATAGGATTATCTTTCCATCAGTCATAATCGTTATTCCCGGTCACTCTATTTCCACCGACGCCTTTTAAATTATCCTATGCGAGAAAGAAGAGCGAAAAAT
>NC_051409.1:43089662-43089817 GCF_015228065.2 Penaeus monodon
AGGAAAATGAGATAGATAGAGAAGAGGGTGGGTGATATGTAAACTAACGAATGGTGGATATTTCCTGCCTTCAGATGTGATTTTAGCCACAAGTAAGATGTGATGAGTTGTTTGTAAATCAGACTATATCATTGCGAGACAATGCTTCGGCTAAG
>NC_051409.1:43090636-43090721 GCF_015228065.2 Penaeus monodon
AATTTTATTTTTTTTCCAATTGAATCTGTTTCTAAACTTATATTTATCTATTCATTTTTAATACATTAAAAATGTATTAAAAATA
>NC_051409.1:43090863-43090933 GCF_015228065.2 Penaeus monodon
GTATGAGAATAACCATTATAACAAATGAAGTACAACTAAAGTATTCATTATAATTTAATACTCTAAACAG
>NC_051409.1:43091168-43091238 GCF_015228065.2 Penaeus monodon
CTGTTTAGAGTATTAAATTATAATGAATACTTTAGTTGTACTTCATTTGTTATAATGGTTATTCTCATAC
>NC_051409.1:43091379-43091464 GCF_015228065.2 Penaeus monodon
TATTTTTAATACATTTTTAATGTATTAAAAATGAATAGATAAATATAAGTTTAGAAACAGATTCAATTGGAAAAAAAATAAAATT
>NC_051409.1:43092286-43092441 GCF_015228065.2 Penaeus monodon
CTTAGCCGAAGCATTGTCTCGCAATGATATAGTCTGATTTACAAACAACTCATCACATCTTACTTGTGGCTAAAATCACATCTGAAGGCAGGAAATATCCACCATTCGTTAGTTACATATCACCCACCCTCTCTCTCTATCTATCTCATTTTCCT
>NC_051409.1:43092513-43093284 GCF_015228065.2 Penaeus monodon
ATTTTTCGCTCTTTCTTTCTCGCATTAGGATAATTTAAAAGGCGTCGGTGGAAATAGAGTGACCGGGAATAACGATTATGACTGATGGAAAGATAATCCTATTGGCTCTAAAGTTATGATGGTAAACTTTGAAAAAATATTCTTCTCGCAATAGTAATATCGATCTATGGATTAACAAGCAGATGCGGTAAACTTAAAAGTAAATGAGGTTGGCAGTGTGTGTTCATCCGTTCATCTATATTTCAGAAAATGCAAGACGGTGAGCAGGGAAGCACCGCAGAAAAAGTGACCGGAGGGGAATAGGGTGAAGGGAAGAGGCGAAAAGGGGAGCAAGGCTAAAAAGTGAAACAATAAAATGAAGGCGAGGGGCAGGTGGCAATAACAGGAGCACAGGAGGAGGGAAGAAAGACCAAAAACTGAAACAGCTGACGAAGGCGAAGCTGCTGTGGCCAAGGAAGCGGAAACTTCAGTTTTGCAAGCTGAAACGACTGGAGAAAGATGCCTCATATATTTGTGCAGTATTAGATAGACACGAAAAAAACAATGATTATATACAAGTGGTGTGAAGTTATTACTCTCTTCATACAATGTCAGGAATTAATTGTCATTAAAGCAACCACGCCTACACTGCAGAATATGTATACATCTACAAGGTTGTTCCTTTATGTATTAATGACTCACTCATTTTTGCGCAAGAACCATGTACCATCTTTGCACTTACAGGTGGAATTTTTTTTGATCAGTAGGCTGCCTCATTTTACTATTAACAAA
>NC_051409.1:43093330-43095170 GCF_015228065.2 Penaeus monodon
AGATAATGAAATCCAGGAAGACTTACGAACTGTTGCCTTATCTTCCGATGATCTTCTATTCTATTTGATATTTTTACTGTCAGTTGATCAATATGACTTTATTTTCAGAAATATTTCATATTGAGCATAGCCATGCACTATACAAAAATAGAAAAGATAAAATGATAAGGAAAAAATCTGAAAATCCAGAGATTGAATTCCATACTGCTTCGCTGAGACACGTTGATATCTTGAAACTGATTTCTATTATTGGCACAGAATTAGAGCGAGGGGGGGGGGAGCACCCTCCCCGCCCGCTGCCTGTGGCTGAAAACGAAAACAAAGAAAAAGCGTTCGCATCTTCGTCGTTCTTTCTGAAATTCTGAATTTTTAAAGTGAATGGCTGATACACAATATACATTTTACAAAGAGAAAAAGGGAAGATTAATGCGTGCCTTTAACTAATCAAAGGTGCAGTGGATCTCAATATACGCTGTCGGTACTGCCTTTTTTTCCGAGAATGTGTTTATTGGAATCAGGATCTCGTATAGAAAAAAAGAAATGTAAAAATCAATTATCAATTAATTTTAATCCATTGCTTTCACGAGCGACTGATGTGGGAATTTTTTCTTCCTTTTTTACCTCATTTAAATCTGTAAGGGTGCTTATCGAGTTTGACCTTTATACTACTGCATATAGATCTGCATTTGCCACCCCAGCTACATTTCTGATGAATATTTTAATACTGAAATAATAAACAATTGCTTTCTTTTTGCCGACCGCGTTTCCCTTCAATCTTACTTCGGAGACCCTTCCTAGCATAGTCTTAGTGAGTCACATGTACAGATTTTTTTAGTATAATCATTATGGTATCGAAAGATATTTAAGATTTCATCCACTTCATTCTGCTGAGAGAACGGGTATATCGAGCAGACAAACATATACTTAGAGACTCCCAGTGAAAAGCCTCTCTGTTTCTTTTTTTCTTACCTCAGCCCTTGGTAAGTCTCTAGAAACTGCAACTGCTACTCTTGCCATCGCCGAGGTAAATCCCCCCTTTTCTCCTGAAAAAGCGAAGACCGCAGCATCACCATGGTAACAGCAGAGTATTCTTGTACCGTTGTGTGAGGGGATAAATAACCAGTAAAGAAAAGTTCAATATTAATTGTCATATTGCAAACAAAACAAAAAAAAATCCCTGTCGTGTAATTTTATATTTTATAAACGGATTTCATTTTACACTGCAAAGATGAGATACGTGACAAAAATAGTCAATAGAAAATATTTCAACATGCTTGAAAGCCACATGAAAAATTAGAAGTGCTTAAGCCTTCTATTATTTTGATAATTAATTTGGTTAGGCTAAATAAAGCTTTGCCATATTCACATTAGAAGACAATTATTTACATTATTTTTCCCTTGTCATTGGCACTGTGTAATCTTTAGAGAAACATTTACAGATGAGTATAAAACCTAAGAAATAAACAGCAAGAAGGAAATCATTTTGGCGAATTAATACGATGCAAGATACATAATCCAGAGGCGATATTTACAGTTGAACATTGAACCTCGAGAGTTCACATTTCTCGTGGTGTGAGTCATGTGACCTTGAACCTTGAACTCGGAGGGGATGGGGCTTAATAGCAATCTTTGGAAAGGAATAACCTTCATATCCGCTTTCTTGCACCTTATGATTTCAACAGATAATTGCGCCCGATATAATTTGGAGCAAGTTGCTTTCCGAAATGAATGGAGAACAAACTTGAGTTCTGATCGCCCGACAGCAGAGAGAGGGCGCTTTGTTCATAATTATTGAGGATGTTACATAATCCTTCTCTTCATGCTGCATTAAGCTTTAATG
>NC_051409.1:43095415-43095844 GCF_015228065.2 Penaeus monodon
TTTTTGCAGTGAAATCTACTAGCAAGACTGGTAGCAGGATGGGCGCCCGGGCCAAGAGCTAAATAAGAGTGTGTCGTTGGAAGATAAAGAGAGAGAGAAGAAAATGAAATGTACTAATTTACGCTCATTTAGAACAGAATTACTTAAGCATTGTTTATGCACATTTAAAACATCATTTATCTTTTGAATCGTTATCCTTTGCACCTCAATATTCAATTATATAGTGTAACTTATTATTCGTGAATGCGAAAAAAACAATATAGGGAAGGGAGAAAAGATATTAGAAACTTTTACTTCTGTACTTTCGGATACATTGCCCCCCAAAATTATCTCCCCAACAGTGAACAAATAGGTGATGATATTTCTTTTTATGCTGTCATTTTCAATAATCAATATAATAAAAATTGTCTACATATAGATTACAGGGAT
>NC_051409.1:43095908-43096401 GCF_015228065.2 Penaeus monodon
GGTGAAAAGGTTCATGACCGCTCGAATGATCTCGTTCTCTCTTTCCATTTCTTGTTTCGCTTTGCCTTGTATCCTTTTTGTCTTCACTGCTCCTCGTTCCCTTAACACTTCATCCCTTGTTCTGAAAACAAGGATTAAAAGCAATCTACCAGAAACCAGAAATGGAAGCGTAAACAGGATAATAATTCTGAAACTCAAAGACACAAAACCATCCGACTCCCTAAGTCAGCTACGCGTAAATTTAGTTTAAGCGAGGGGAGCAAATTGGAAGTGAAAGCAAAGTTCCTTTGGTAGGAAATGGCCCACAAAGCTTTTTAAAGAAAAACATAAATCATAAAAAGAAAGTTTCTCTGACCTCGTGACCGAGTGCAGAGAGTAGGAAAGAGGATCCTAGTTGAAAAGGACAAACCCCGTGCGCCCAGTCAGTGAGAGATTCAGGCGTGTTGAATGCCCTCGAGGCTGAACACTTTGCAAAAACAGGTGAGGATAGTGC
>NC_051409.1:43099629-43099703 GCF_015228065.2 Penaeus monodon
CGATTTGCTTATAAGCTTAGTTCAAATTTTTGTAAAAATATATGTTTATATGTCATATTTTATGTTCTGATTAT
>NC_051409.1:43100665-43100778 GCF_015228065.2 Penaeus monodon
GTTTTAAGATGATAGCAGCATATAGTAGTCTGTTTATTGAATCAGAGTCTGGATCTGACGAATAGAAAGCAAGTAATTTCATCAATTCAAAAACACATGAAACTAATGTATGA
>NC_051409.1:43101138-43101202 GCF_015228065.2 Penaeus monodon
GATTAGAAACGAAAATTATACATTATGTTTCGGTCCTCATTACCAAGTATTGACTTTGTATTTC
>NC_051409.1:43102418-43102997 GCF_015228065.2 Penaeus monodon
CTCCTGTACCTGAATGCGAAAGGAAAAATTAGCCGCAAGTGATCGCAGAAATTATTTTAAAGTATATCTGCGATGTGCAACATTGTTTTGAAGACAAGCCTACAAAATCTGAGAAATCCTCACGCCACTGACATGATAATATCAAAAGTCACTATATAGCTTGCAGAAAATATAGAATACAGTGCAAGTGTAAAGAATAACGGTGACAAGACTGAAGAACAAAAGTCGGAAAAAATTGCACTTTGTTACACATATGATTCGAAACTCCAGCAACGTCGTCCCCATGAGTAGAAATATATTTTCAGTTACACTATAGCCACAGCAATACAGCTATTTAGAGTATTATAGTTACCTCTACATCCGCATGATTTAATCTTCACTTCTGTTGCAGCCACGCTCATAATTTCCCCACCTTCTTTCTTCCTCCTGTTTCTGTTTCTCAGCCTGTTCTGTCGTATTGCCGTCGTGGAAAAGCGAAAGATGAAATTATATTACGTTCCTGAGTCATTTTGAATCCCGAGAGACAAGAAAAGTGAGCTGCAGATAGGCATTGTTAGATTCCTCTTTCTACCTGCTTGC
>NC_051409.1:43103083-43103252 GCF_015228065.2 Penaeus monodon
AAAATTTTCAACTGTGAGTACTGGAGAAGGAAATTTGTGAGATAAAGAAAAATTGATGGAAGAGAGAAAATGCTACAGCTCATCACATGGTACTGTATAGAACAAGCAATTTAATGTGATAGTATAATACCTCCCTTCCTGTCTCCCTCTCCCGCTTCTTCCCCCTTAT
>NC_051409.1:43103323-43103444 GCF_015228065.2 Penaeus monodon
CTCCGTATGTGGAATGGAGTACGACCAAGACCTTCATTGCATCAGGTGGAGAACCGCAAAGAACAAAATAAAGTAAACAATAGCGGCGGTCGTGACGAGCAACAAAACCTTCTCATGCTGC
>NC_051409.1:43108177-43108449 GCF_015228065.2 Penaeus monodon
ACTCCGCTCATGGGGAGAAATGACCTTAATCGCGTTGCTTCTAAATCAGGAAACACTTTTCCAGATTCCAGAAAAAATATACTCTGGCAATATCAAATAATACCACTGACGTTAAGTTTGACTGTCTTAAGATTCACCAAAACGCCAGTCTAAGATCGCGTGTAATTACATGAACGTTTGTTCTCCATTATATATCTATTCGTTTATTTGAATTTTCTTCGCTATGTAGAAAACGTAAAGATGGCATCCACCAAAAGAGTGAATACATACAT
>NC_051409.1:43108484-43108601 GCF_015228065.2 Penaeus monodon
ATTAATCAAATGTAATGGGGAAATGAACCTCGTTTGTTACCAAGATCAATATTTTAAACATTGCATTTTTTCCTTCTTTCGCTCGCTGGTTTGCTCTCCAGGTTCAGAATGGTCGTG
>NC_051409.1:43108811-43109038 GCF_015228065.2 Penaeus monodon
AAGCTCAAATACATATGAAACTCAAAACAGATTTTACTGCATTAATACCCTTGAAAAAATCACAACCACAACTGCTTGGTTGTTTGCTAAGCATCAACGAGAGAATGAGGATTTGATTGGCAATATTGCTAGTTTGGGGTGGCTATAAAAAAAAAATACTCCTTTTTAAAGGACCTCGGGAAAAGAATTAAGAAAATTAAAAATTTGAACCAACCCTATTCCGTTCG
>NC_051409.1:43109101-43109273 GCF_015228065.2 Penaeus monodon
GTTAGTCAATCTGATTCCAATAATAAAATTTAAATATGTTCTTGGCTAATCCATTCTAGACTTAAAGGCTTTCAGAGTAGACAACATGGGAAACGTAGAGGGAACGCCATGATAAGCACATAGGCGCAGGACAATAATTCAAGGCTGTTTTAATTTCCCTCCCCCCTAACAG
>NC_051409.1:43111341-43111532 GCF_015228065.2 Penaeus monodon
ATAATTTACAAAGGACAAGGCAAAGGCAGGAAGCGAGCGGACAGGATCCGATTCCAGCCGAGCGTCGCAGCCTCCCACGAGATGGAATTCGAGGTAGCCACTCAGGAAATAAAATCTAATCGAGCCGACATTCGCCCTGTGTTCAAAACAATGGAAATTTGCTTGATAAAAAACGTAATCACATTTTCATC
>NC_051409.1:43111977-43112362 GCF_015228065.2 Penaeus monodon
AATGGCTAAATGTTGACTGTACTGTCCAAAACATAATGCTAACGTATCTTACTGGAGTTTAATCTCTTTATTGCAGTCTTGCAGAGAAAACACAAAATAACAGTGACTCTTTCTCCAAACGAATTTTTGTATGTGCCTTGAAGGTGCAACACTGAAATTAGTTTGTTGGGATATAATGTACAGAATAATTCCCTGAGGTTGAAGTAAAGTAACAAAAATGTAGTACTATTTATCGAGTTAGTGGCCGATAGAACGGATGTGTAGTTTGAAGTCTTACAAAATAACATGCAAAGTAAACCGGTTTTTGCATGAATTAAAATGTAGTATATCATTTATATGTTATATTACATATAATATACATATATGTAAGTATATCTAAATGCGC
>NC_051409.1:43112769-43112854 GCF_015228065.2 Penaeus monodon
CAAACAGGGCCTGTTGGTCTCCCACGAATTTTCCCCGACCCCTCTCTGTCTCTGCGTTTGGAATGAAGTAACGGACTCGTTTGAG
>NC_051409.1:43112958-43113032 GCF_015228065.2 Penaeus monodon
TGAAATGATAGACTCAGAAAAGCGTTCACGATACCTCTACTTCATCCTCCCCCCTCATTGAATTGTGAACATTT
>NC_051409.1:43113865-43113940 GCF_015228065.2 Penaeus monodon
TGAATGATAGACTCAGAAAAGCGTTCACACGATACCTCTACTTCATCCTCCCCCCTCATTGAATTGTGAACATTT
>NC_051409.1:43119807-43119999 GCF_015228065.2 Penaeus monodon
GAAAAATTTAGGATTAAAACAAACAAATGATGTAACGACTATTAAAAAGAGAACCCCCGTCTACATTTACGATACTGGGTGAAGGTGAACGGTCGAATGATTTGTGATAATTGTTTAACCCATCGAGAGTAATTAATCCCAACTATTCGGGGATGCTACTATATAACACGAAGGGAAGTCACCTCAGATTTT
>NC_051409.1:43120038-43120250 GCF_015228065.2 Penaeus monodon
GGATAGGTGACGCGCGAATTGTGCAAATTTGGTGGGGGTTCAGGAAAAACCCAGTGAACCCCAAACAAAAGAAAAAATGAGAACAAGAGCAAAGAACGAATGAAATAATTTGTGTATAAGTAATGATGAAATAAATGATTAGTTTAAAAGAAAACAGAATGTGGGGGGAAAAAGAAAGAGAAAAAAAAAAGGGCAACCGAATGTATGCGAAG
>NC_051409.1:43120289-43121057 GCF_015228065.2 Penaeus monodon
AGTTGAGTGGCGTTTTTTCCCTTCAGCAAACCGCTCACGTGAGGGACTCCCTGTAAAAACCCTCCCCTTGTCGTACTTCGTAAAAAAAAACCTCGGAAAGGGAAATTTTATTATAGAGAGAGATAGCCCAAACGTAAAAACAAAGTATTTAAAAGAAATAGGATAATAGTGCCAAGGGCGCATATCGATCGGTCTCTCTCTCCTTCAGGGGCCCGGGCCCGCTCGACGTCGCCCCCGTCGCCCGCGCACCCGAAAAAGACCCGGGGTTTTTCGCCGAGCTTTGGGAATACCGGACACGGGAAAGATCGCAGCCCCTCGACAAAAGTGGAGGGTCCCCTGTTTCCCCCGGAGGAGTCGGGGCCCCCCCGGTTCGGCACATGACAAAGCGTTGGTAGAAATACGCAGTGTTACGTATACGAAGCCCTTTGAAATAGTAACCGCAGAGCTTTTACAGTTTTGGGGGTTTTTATCTGCTTGTTCTTATTTGTGTGGAGGGTGTTTATTGTTTTTGTGTGTTGGTGCTTTCCCCTTTTGGGGTGCGCCTCGGGTGTTTTTAAAGCGCCAATATCGTAGGGTTAATTTTTTGTAAGTTTAGGTTGTATATTTTTGTTTTTTTGTTTTATAAGGTTATAAATTATATGTTCCCCATAATATAAATTAAAAAGTATCGTCGATTTTTGATTTTACCCCAATTATTATTCTGGCAAAAGAAAGGAAAAAGATCTAGAGAGGTGAATAATATAAGTAAACTACTAACACTATGGCCTT
>NC_051409.1:43122259-43122614 GCF_015228065.2 Penaeus monodon
GATCACATGTGAGTTTACCGAATTGTACTTGTCTATTTATTTTATGGCAATGATAAAATGATTGTTTCAGTTATAATATCTAAATAACAAGACAGAATACCCATTACCATGTACTTTTTAGCCTCGTTTTAATTATGGTCGAATCAGAGAGAGAAGCAGCTATTACGGACCTCTGGTGCTCCACTCTTTGGCCATAGACTTGAGTGCTCCACCTTTGGCCATACGACTCTGGGTGCTCAACGCTTTGGCCAGACGACTCTGGTATTCACGCTTTGGCCCTACGATCCCCGACGCCCCACCAATTATCAGGGCATAAGACCGAGTGCAACTAAGTCAAATTACCTGGCAACCAATC
>NC_051409.1:43122716-43123565 GCF_015228065.2 Penaeus monodon
TAATAAAAAAAGGGGATTAGTAAAACCTTGTAAACAAACCCTGACAAAGTGGCGCAGTGAGGAGGATTGATCCACATAGCAAAACTGGAGGTTAGATTTTCGATGCTAGAATTTTTTTGTGTATCCGCAGTAGTACGCGAAGGCGGAGAAGTGACCGGCTGTGCTGAGCGGAGAGAGGCAACTAAATGGAGGACGTGAAGACTATTTTATGGTCTAAGTCTGTGTGGATGTGTGATGAATGTGTGTAGTGGTAATTTTCCTGCATGCGTGTTATTTACTTGTGAAGGTTCGAGTTGTCGAATCCCACTTGCCATCCACACTCGTATAAGCGACGCGTTTTCGTGATTAATGCCTGTTCAATACTTCGTGTGTGCGTTTAACTTAATGGTTGGGTTAGTCAGAGAATTCGCTTCTAATTCACGGGGATGTGCGTCCAGTGACGGTAACTGACCCGTTACGTAACCTTGTCTTAATTGTAATCGTATTTATGCATTACCCATTAACGACTGAGTAATCAGTGCAATCAGTAAGAGACTGAGCAATAATTGTTTAATTTAATTAATATTAACTTCATCGTTTAATAGTGTTCCCCTGGCATATGTTGTTTTTTTATTTAAAGAAAAAAAATGCTCTTGTTAAAATAAGACGGGATATGTAGATATTTGTAAAGACCGCAAAGATGGGGGTGGGGGGGAATTTCCCCAGGAAGAAGTAGAAAGGGATTTGAAATTACCAAAATTTTGTGAGAGCAAAGATGATATAATGAATATCTTGGACGTTTGAGACAAGATGCGGAAATTACAGAATTTGAGGTCGACGTTATCATGTTTACCATGGAGCCCATTTGAC
>NC_051409.1:43124047-43124810 GCF_015228065.2 Penaeus monodon
AGAATTAAAAACGGATCGCGTCGGGGGGTCATCAAAGGTTAACTTTGTTTTTGAATCGGTCTACTCCGCAGAACAGTGTCCACCGACGATGCGATCTGTTTAATAAACCCGTAATGCTCTCTTTGATTAAGGATGTTCAACTATTATAGTTAAAGATTCGCCGATTCCCCCGCATGTAAAAACGAAGAAAGACAAATTACACTGTATGATTAACTTGGTGTCGGCAAGACTTTTCACGAAATACGTGCTTCATAAAGGAGTAGATTTTTGACTGGATGGGTGAATGCTGTCGAGGCTCCCATCAAATTCACAGACATATTAATCGGAATGGTACCCGGGGTCAAGATACCAGCATTGGATTTAACTGTTAAGAGTAATAACGGCAATACCTCAACCATTAACCATGACTTTGCAAGTGCTGATGAGAGAGGTAGAGTAGAGAGAGGAAATACAGTAAGGTCAAACATAGAACGGTAAAATATGAGAAGGATAATGATCCATTTATAGTTATTTATATAAAAGCAAAAATGAAAAATGAGCTTGGTATGAAGCAATTAGTTGTCCCTCATAAGTTCAGACATGATTCCCCTGTTGCCGGACACTTTTCACATCGTAAAACATCTGAGAAGATATTTTACAAATTCTTCTGGCCAGGCGCGGGTGCCGATGTGAAGTGATTTTGTCGTTCATGTTCAGTATGCCAAAGTATCTTCCCATAAGGAAAAGGTAAAGAAAGTTACCATTAGTGTCCATGCCTGATAAA
>NC_051409.1:43125443-43125889 GCF_015228065.2 Penaeus monodon
TCTCTCGCCGTGGCGAGAAGTGCGCGTTCTGCTTCTACGACACATAACAAGCTCACTAGCAGGTGGAAAGGCCCATACCCCGAATTAATACGTCACGATAACGGCGTAGACATTGATAAAGTAAAAAAAGGTAAAACTAAACTTACCATATTAACATGATGAAAAAGTTCATTTAAAAGGGAAAAAAACGAAATGCCCAAAGTTTGCCAGATAGGGGTAATAAGCGAGACGATGCTAGTGATGACACGTGCGATGTATCTGTGATGAGCATTCGGTAACTAATTTCCAATTACAGGTCCAGATCTAAAATCTGATCAAGTAAAGAAATTATGAAATCTACTTGATAAAATCAAGATGTATATCTCGGAGAAGCCTGGGATTAACTAGCTCAGGAAACGCACGATATCAAATGGAAATTACCACCGAAACCGCTACACCGCAAACCT
>NC_051409.1:43126543-43127389 GCF_015228065.2 Penaeus monodon
GTGGACAATTAAGATCTTTCGGGGGTACAGTCTCATCTCGTCTACCGTAAATTTATCCCTATTTTCCAGATATAAAATGTCCCCTATTAATGTCTTGCTGAGAAAATACAGTAGCAATGTGTCCTAATATGGAAATGATGAACAGATTGCAAAGAGATTAATTATTTGAAGGAAAACTAATTAAAGTCCAATTCTTACGGTGCCAGATCTTATAACAAGCCCAT
This sequence comes from Penaeus monodon, assembly GCF_015228065.2. Taxonomy (NCBI): domain Eukaryota; kingdom Metazoa; phylum Arthropoda; class Malacostraca; order Decapoda; family Penaeidae; genus Penaeus; species Penaeus monodon. The sequence continues at coordinate 43,126,768 of NC_051409.1, forward strand.
TTTTCTTAAGAACTTGCTTCTGACACGGGTTTGCGTGCAATCCTTCTTGAGGAAATAAATGGCCGAATAATGCCTATCCTATGCCCAGCCGCACACTATTAGACTGCGAAACGTGTTACGCAGTTATAGAACGCGAATGCTTCGCTATAGTTTGGGGGATAGAAAAATTTAAGTGTTATCATATGGTAAAGAATTCTTTCTACAACAGATCTAACAGCCATGAACATATTTACGGAAATAAAGGAATAGTAATGGCAGACTTGCGCTGGTCTCTCGCTTTGCAGGCAATTCCTTCATAAATAAATATATCAAAGTGTTAAGAATGTAGGAGATCCCACGCTTTGGCCAACGACTCTGGGTGCCTCCAGCTTTGGCCATTACGGACTCTGGGTGCTCCACGCTTTGGTCTACGACTTGGGTGCTGCTCCACACTTTGGCATACGACTCTGGGTGCTCCCCGCTTTGCGCCATAGACTCTGGGTGCTCCATGCTTGGACATACGACCCTGGGTGCTCCACGCTTTGGCCATACGCTCTGGGTGCTCCATGGTTTTGGCCATACAACTCTGGATGCTCCACGCTTTGGCCATACAACTCGGGTGCCTCCACCTTTGGCCATACGA
>NC_051409.1:43127436-43128099 GCF_015228065.2 Penaeus monodon
CTTGGGTGCTCGATGCTTTGGCCATACGACTCTGGGTGCTCCACGCTTTGGTCATACGACTCTGGGTGCTCACACTTTGGCCATACGACTCTGGGTGCTCCACGCTTGGCCATACAACTCTGGGTCCTCCACGCTTTGGCCATAAGACTCGGGTACTCCACGCTTTGCCATACGACTCGGGTGCTCCACTCTTGGCCATTACGTCTCTGAGGTGCTCCAAGCTTTGCCATACGACTCTGGGTGCTCCACCAATTTGGCCATACAACTTGGGTGCTCCACGGCTTTGACCATACGACTCTGGGTGGCTCCACGCTTTGGCCTGACGAAATCTGGGTCCTGCCAAGCTTTAGGCCATACAACTCTGGGTGGCTCCACGCTTGGCCTCGACTCTGGGTTAGTCCACACTTTGGCCATACGACTCAGGGTTCTCCACGCTGTGGCCATACGACTCTGGGGCTCCAGTGTTGAGCCATATGGCTCTGGGTGCTCCACACTTGGCCATAAGGCTCTGGGTGTCCACGCTTTGGCCATACGGACTCGGGTGTTCCACGCTTTGGCATAAGACTCTGGTGTTCCACGCTTTGGCCCTGCCGACTCCCGAGCCCCACAATTATCAGCATAAAGACAGAGTGCAGCTATTCAAATTACCTGGCAACCCAATAT
>NC_051409.1:43128978-43129800 GCF_015228065.2 Penaeus monodon
ATATGGTTGCCAGGTAATTTGAATTAGCTGCACTCTGTCTTATGCTGATAATTGTGGGGCGTCGGGAGTCGCAGGGCCAAAGCGTGGACAACACACCAGAGCTCTCTATGGCCAAAGAGTGGAACACCCAGAGTCGTATGGCCAAAGCGGGGAACACCCAGATCGTATGGCCAAAGCGTGGAGCACCCAGAGTTGTATGGCTCAAATGGTGGAGCACCCAGATTCGTATCGGCCAAGCGTGGAGCACCCAGAGTCGTATGGCCAAAAGCGTGGAGTTACAGACGAGCGTCTGGCCAAAGAGTGGAGCACCCAGAGTCGTATGGCCAAAGCGTGGAGCACCCAGAGTCGTATGGCCAAAGTGTGGAGCACCAGAGTCGTAGACCAAAGCGGTGGCAGCACCCAGAGTCGTATGGCCAAAGCGTGGAGCACCCAGAGTTTGTATGGCCAAAGCGCTCATCCTTCCCACGTCCTTTGTTTTGTCTTCCCTTTTCCCTTGGGAGCACCCAGAGGGATGGCCAAAACACGGAGACCAGAGTGTAGGCCAAAGCGTGGAACACCCAGAGTCGTATGGCCAAAAGCATGAGCACAGAGTGTATGGCCAAAGCGTGGAGCATGCACCCAGAGTCGGTATGGGCACAAAGCAGGTAGCACCCAGAGTAGTATGGCCAAAGCGTGGAAGCACCCAGAGTGTACGGCCAAAGCATGGAGCACCAAGAGTCGTATGGACAAAAGCGTGGGGAAGGCACCCAGAGTCGTATGGCCAAAGCATGGAGCACCAGGTCGACGGTATGGACCAAAGCGTGGATCTCCTACATTCTTAAC
>NC_051409.1:43130002-43130315 GCF_015228065.2 Penaeus monodon
AAACTGCGTAAACGCATCTCGCAGTCAAATATGTGGGCTGGATAGGCGATAGGCATTAATCGCCATTCTTTCCTACAGAAGGAGTGCACGCAAAACCGTTGTCAGAAGCAAGTTCTTAGAAAAATGGCTTGTTATGATCTGGCAACGTAAGAATTGCGGACGTTAATTAGTTCTCCTTAAATAAATAATCTTTGCAATCGTTCAGCATTCAATATAGCACAGCTACGTTATTTTTCTAGCAAGACATTAATAGGGGGACATTATATCGGAAATTAGGGATAAATTTACGGTAGAAATGAGACTGTACCCCATT
>NC_051409.1:43130803-43131440 GCF_015228065.2 Penaeus monodon
GCTCGCATCCAAAATTGACTGAACACGTTTAGAGCTCGGAATCAACACAGAACCTCAAGTGTTATTCGACTTTTTAACGAGAAAAAACGGTGTTACAGTACGGCGAATCGGATGCTTCGATCGCTCCAAGTGCTTTTCATTCTTGGTACTTTCCGCCTAGAATGGTTTAATTCAAAGGGGGGAATCGTGTAAGGTTTGCGGTTGTACGGGTTCGGTGGGTAGTCAATGTGATATCGTGCGTTACTGAGCTAGTTAACCAGGTTCTCCGAGAATACATCTTATATTTATCAAGTAGATATTTCCTAATTCTTACTTGATCAGATTGTAGTCTGGACCTTATGAAATTAGTCACCGAATTGCTCATCACAGATACATCGCACGTGTCATCACTGCAGGGATCATCGTCTATGACACATATATGGCAAACTTTGGGCATTTCTTTTTTTCCCTTTTCAATGAACTTTTTTCATAATGTTAACATGGTAAAAGTTTAGTTTTACCCTTTACTTTAATCAAGTAGTCTACGCGTTATCGGACGTTAATTACGGGGTATAGGGCCTTTCCACTGCATAGTGAGCTGTTATGTGTCGTAGGAAAGCAGCACGAGAGCATTCGGCGCCAACGGCGGCGATGATGA
>NC_051409.1:43131569-43132396 GCF_015228065.2 Penaeus monodon
ACATTACTATCCAGATTATCGTTGGTACACAGTTTCATTACAAGATTGTGAGTGGTTCGAAAGGAGAAAATTCACAAAGTGTCATGAATTCGCGTTAGGCAATTGAGCACTGATGGGATGTATTGGTCCCAGTTTTGTGGTTGTTCAATACATAGTTTCTTTAACATAGATTTTAATAACTGCGTGTGAAAATCGTTCTATTGTACTCATTGCAACCATTTGTCGTGAGACGGCTGTATTATAGAGATCTACTTAACATATAAAAGTATATTTATCTCATTCATGAGGTCGGATTTAAACTGCGTGCCTCGGTCTGACAAATTTCTTTGGGATACCGACGGTGAAAAATATCGTCAATTAGGTTTTCTGCGACGGTTACTGTATCATACTGCGTTAGAGGAAACAGCTTCAGGGAAAGGAGTAGCGCAGTATCTTAAGGTCAAGATATAACGGTGACCTCTTTCTGAAGGTGATACCGGGCACGAGGATATGGCAACGCGAGCAAACGTTTAATTATCACGGGCATCGGACACTAATGCGTACTTTCTTTTACTTTTCCTTTATGGGAAGATCTTGGGCATACTGGAACATGAACGGGACAAAAATCACTTCACATCGGCACCCCGCGCATGGCCAGAAGGAATTTGTAAAATAATCTTCTCAGATGTTTTACGATTGTGAAAAGTGTCCGGCAACAGGGGAATCATGTACTGAATATGAGGGGACAACTAATTGCGTCATACCAATCTCATTTTCATTTTGCTTTTAATTAACAATACTATAAAGGAGATCATTATCCTCGCATATTTTACCGATTCTCTGTTTGA
>NC_051409.1:43132432-43132873 GCF_015228065.2 Penaeus monodon
ATAGCAACTTGCAAAGTCATGGTTAATGGTGAGGTATTGACGTTATACTCTTACAGTTAAATCCATGCTGGTATCGTGACCCCGGGTACCATTCCGATTAATAGTCTGTGAATTTGAGGGAGCCTCGACCTGTGCCCCCCCTTTCCCCCCATCAAGCTTATTCAACATCCAGTTCAAAAATCTACTCTTTATGAAGCACCGTATTTCGTGAAAAAGTCTTGCAGACACAAGGTAATAATACAGTGTTAATTGTCTTTCGTAGTTTACATTGCGGGGGAATCAGCGAATCTTTAACTATAATAGTTGAACATCCTGAATCAAAGAGGGCATTAACGGGTTATTAAACAGAGTCGCATCGTCGGTGGACACTGTTCGCGAGTAGATCCGATTCAAAAACAAGTAACTTTGATGACCCCGACCGCGATCGTTTAATTTCAGCGC
>NC_051409.1:43133357-43134247 GCF_015228065.2 Penaeus monodon
GTCAAATGGGCCTCGGCTCCATGGTAAACATGATAAACGTTCTACCTCCAAAATTCTGTAATTCCCCCGCAATCTTCTCAAAACGTACAAGATAGTCAGAATATTCCATCTCTTTGCTATCACAAAAGTTTGGTTAATTTCAAATACCCTTTCTACTTATGTGGGGAAAGTCCCGCATCTTGCGCGTCTTTACAATATCTACGATATCCCGTCTTATTTTAAAACAAAAGGAGCATTTTTTCTTTAAATATAAAAAAAACCAAAATGCCAGGGGAACACTATTAAACGAATGAAGTTTAATATTAATTAAATTAAACAATTAGTGCTCAGTCTCTTACTGATTGCACGATTACTCAAGTAGTTAATGTAATGATAAATACGATTACAATTAAGACAAGCAAGGTGACGTAACGGGTCAGTTACAGTCACTGGACACACCAGTCGTTGGTGAATTATAAGCGAATTCTATGACTAAAACCCAACCATGTATTAAACGCACACACGAAGTAATTGAAAGGCATTAATCGACCCCCCCCCCCGCAAAAAGCGTCTCTTATACGAGTGTGCGATGGCAAGTGGGTTCGAAACTCGAACCTCACAAGTATAACACGAAGCAGTAAAATTAACTACTACACACAATTCATCACACATCCAACACCCAGATTAGACCATAAAATAGTCTTACCATACTCCATTTAGTTGCCTCCTCTCCGCTCAGCACAGCCGGTCCACTTCTACGCCCTTCTCGTTACTAATGCGGATACACAAAAAAATTCATAGCATCGAAAATCTAACCCTCCAGTTTTGGCTCTAATGTGGATCAATCCTACTCCATGCGCCACTTTGTCAGGGGTGTTTGTTAAAGGTTTTACTAATCCCCTTTTTTATTA
>NC_051409.1:43134339-43134728 GCF_015228065.2 Penaeus monodon
ATTATGGTTGCCAGGTAATTTGACTTAGTGCACTCGGTCTTATGCTGATAATTGTGGGGCGTCGGGATCGTAGGGCAAAAGCGTGGAAATACCAGAGTCGTATGAAAAAGCGTGGAAGCACCCAGAGTCGTATGGCCAAAGAGTGGGCACCCAGAGTCGTTGGCCAAAGGGTGGAGCACCCAGAGTCGTATGGCCAAGAGAGGGAGCAACCAGAGTCGTAATAGCTGCTTCTCTCTCTGAATTCGACCATAAAATGTAAAAGATGCTAAAAAGTACATGGTAATGGGTATTCTGTAATGTTATTTAGGATATTGATAACGTGAAACAATCATTTTCTCCATTGCCATAAAATAAATAGACAAGTACAATTCGGTAAACTCACAGTGATC
>NC_051409.1:43134811-43134879 GCF_015228065.2 Penaeus monodon
ACCAAAAAATCGCCGGGCAGTCGGAAACATCAATAAAGGGGAAAACCATCACTGTTACCTAAAATCTT
>NC_051409.1:43135957-43136699 GCF_015228065.2 Penaeus monodon
CCAGAATAATAATGGGTAAAATCAAACATCGACGTATTCTAATTTTTAATCATGGGTAACAATAATTGAAAACCTTATAAATCAAAACTATAAAAAAATAAAAAACCTAAAAAACTATAAAAAATTTAAAACACGCTACGATTTTGGCGCGTAGAAAAAACCCCGGGGCCCAACCCAACACCGAGCACCAGACAACAAATACAATATAACTACCATCCACACAAATAAAGAAACTTAAGCAGAAAAAGAACCCAAAACACGTAAATGTCCATGGGTTCTATTTAAAAGAGGGCTTCGTTAGTAAAACTGCGTATTTTTTCCCAAACGCTTTGTCAGTGTCCGAACCCGGGGGGGGCAACGACTCCTCGCGGGGGAAGACGGGGAGTTTCCACTCTTGTCGAGGGGCTGCGTTTGTCCCCCGGTGCTCGGTATTCCCCAAGCTGGGGGCAAAAAACCCCCGGGTTTGTTGCGGGCGCGGGCGACGGGGCGAGCGGCAGCCCCTGAGAGGAGAAGAGACCGTATCGATGATGCGTTTGGCACATTTCCTTTTTTCTTTTTAAATATTTTTTTCACGTTGGACTATCCTCTCTAAAAAATTTTTCCCTTTACCGAGGTTTTTTATTTACGAAGTACGACGCGAAGGCGGGGGTTTTAAGGCAGTCCCTAAGGGGGGGTTTTGCTGAGTATGCCATAATGGGGGGGGGGGGGGCATTCGCATACATTCGATTTGCCACTTTTTCAT
>NC_051409.1:43136736-43137114 GCF_015228065.2 Penaeus monodon
ACATTAATCATTTATTTTCATCATTATTTAAACCCCCCAAATTTTTCATTCGTTCTTTGCTTTTGTTCTCATTCTCTTTTGTTCGTGGGTTCACGGGTTTTTTCCTGAACCCCCCATCAAATTTTCACAATTTGCGCGTACACTATCCTTTTTTTTTTTAAAGTCTAAAGTAGTTTTTTTTTTTTAAAAAGTTGAGGTGATTCCTTCGGATATGGTAAAAATCCCAGACATAGTTTGGGATTAATTAGTTCGATGGTTTGATCAATTTTACACACTCATTCGACTCGTTTAACTTACCTAGTATGCTAACTGATGACGGGGGCTCTTTCAATAGTCGTTTCTCATTTTGTTTGTTCAACCTAATTTTCATAAATATTT
>NC_051409.1:43139282-43139589 GCF_015228065.2 Penaeus monodon
AAAATTATGGTTTGAAAAAAAACACAATAAATGTAACGACATTGAAAGAGGCCCCCGGGTCTATCAGTTACCCCTACTGGGTGAAGTGTGAACAGTCAAATGATTTGTGTATATTGATCTCCCCATCGAGACAAATTTAAAATCCCAAACTATGTCGGGGAAATCTTACTCATATAACACAAAGGGAACCCACCTCAACTTTTTTAAAAAAAAAAATTTACATTGCCCTTTAAAGAAAAAAAGGATAGTGTGACGCGCGAATTGTGCAATTTGATTTGGGGTTCAGGAAAAACCCCCCAGTAAACCC
>NC_051409.1:43139634-43140605 GCF_015228065.2 Penaeus monodon
ATTTTGGGGTGAAAAGAAATGATGAAAAATAAAGATTAGATGAAAAGGGAAAACAGAATGTGGAGGGGAAAAAAAAAGAAAATGAAAAAGGGGGCAACTCGAATTATGCGAATGCCCCCCCCCCCCCCGGTTGAGGGGCGATATTTCAGCAAACCGCTCACCTGTGGGGGACTGCCTGTAGAAACCCTCCCCCCTTGTCGTCGTATTTCCCGTAAAAAAAAACCTCGGAAAGGAAAACCTTTTTTAAAAGAGAGAGATGGGCCCCAACGTAAAACAAATTTTTAAAAAATGAATAGGAAATAGTGGCCAAGACCCATCATCGATACGGTCCCCCTCTCTCCCCTTCTCAGGCGCTGCCGCGTCCCCCAAACCGTCCCCCGGGCAGCCCCCGAAACCCAAGCCCCGGGGGTTTTTCGCCCGAGTTTGGGCGAATACCGAGACACGCGACAATCGCAGCCCTCTCGACAAGAGTGGAGCCCCCCCTGCCCTTCCCCCGCGGGGAGCCCGTGTGCCCCCCGGGTTTTTCGGACACGGGACAAACCCTTGGGGAAAATACGCAGGGGTTTAGGGTAACAAGCCCTCTTTGAAATAGAAAACCGCATGGCCCATTACAGTTTTGGGGGGTTTCCCTTATCGGGCTTAAGTTTCTTTTTTTCGTGGGGGTTTGGTATTTAAATTTTGTATTTGTGTGTCGGGTTTCCCGTACGCGGGGTTGGGATTCCCCTGGGGTTTTTTATCTACGCGCCAATACGTTCGTTTAATTTTTGTATATTTTTGTGGGTTTTGTATATTTTTGTTATTTTGATTTAAAAGGGTTTTTATCAATTATATTTTACCCATGTTTTAAAAATTAAAGTATCGTCGATGTTTTGATTTTACCCTATTATTTTTCGGGAAAAAGAAGGGATAGAAGTCTAGAGGGGCCCTAAAATAATATCATTTAAACACTAACACTTTGGGCCCTCTCTCAT
>NC_051409.1:43141739-43141807 GCF_015228065.2 Penaeus monodon
AAGATTATTAGGTAACAGTGTGGTTTCCCTTCATTGATGTTTCCGACTGCCGGCAAATTATTTGGTTT
>NC_051409.1:43141897-43142389 GCF_015228065.2 Penaeus monodon
GAAACACATGTGAGTTTTTTCCGAATTGTACTTGTCCCATTTTTTTTTATGGCAATGGAAAAAAAAGATTGTTTCAGTTTTTAATATCCCAAATAAAAAACAGAATACCCATTACCATGTACTTTTTTTTGCCTCTTTTAAAATTTTTTGGGCGAATTTAGAGAGAGAAGCAGCTATTACACTCTGGGTTTCTCCCTCTTTGGCCATACGACTCTGGGTGCTCCACTCTTTGGCCAACGACTCTGGGTGCTCCCCCGCTTTGGCCATCGCTTTTGGGTTTTTCCTTTGGCCTACAAATCTGGGGGGGCTCCACTCTTTTGGGCCTACGACTCTGGGTGCCCACTTTTTTGGGCCCTACGACCTGGGTGCCCACGCTTTTTCCCTACGAAATCTGGGGATTTTCCCCGCTTTTGGGCCCCACGATCCCGACGCCCCCCAATTATCAGCATAAGACCGAGTGCACTAAGTCCCAAATTTCCTGGCAACCATAAA
>NC_051409.1:43142485-43143380 GCF_015228065.2 Penaeus monodon
ATTTAAAAAAAAAGGGTTAGTAAAAACCCTTTAACAAAACCCCTGACAAAGTGGGGCATGGGGTAGGATTGATCCACATTAAACCAAAACTGGAGGGGTTTGAATTTTTTGATGCTATGAATTTTTTTGTGTAAACCGCATTAGTAACGAGAAGGGCGGAGAAGTGGGCCGGCTGTGCTGGCCCGGGGAGGGGGCAACTAAATGGAGGATGGAAACTAAATTTTAAAGGTCTAATCTGGGGGTTGGATTTTTTGGGTGAATTTTGTGTAGTGGTTTAATTTTTCCCGCTTCGTGTTATACTTGTGAAGGGTTTGAGTTTCGAACCCACTTGCCATCCACCCTCGTATAAGGACCCCTTTTTCGGGGGGGGGATTAATGCCTTTTCAATTACTTCGTGTGTGCGTTTAATTTCATGGTTGGGTTTTTGTCATAGAATTCGCTTATAATTCCCCCGACTGGTGTGTCCAGTGACTTAACTGACCCGTTACGTCACCCTTTTCTTAATTGTAATCGTATTTATCCCTTACCCTTAACACTTGAGTAATCGTGCAATCAGTAAGAGACCCGAGCACTAATTGTTTAATTTAATTAATATTAAACTTCATTTGTTTAATAGTTTTTCCCCTGGCATTTTGGGTTTTTTTTTATTTAAAGGAAAAAAAAGCTCCCTTTTTTTTTAAAATAAAACGGGGTATCGTAGAAAATTTTTAAAAACCCCCAAAAAATCGGGGTTTCCCCACAAAGTAAAAAAGGGATTTGAAATTAAACCCAAAATTTTTTGAAGCAAAAGATTGGAAAATTCTGACTATCTTGTACGTTTTGAGAAGATTGCGGGGGTTACAAATTTTTGGGGGTAGAACGTTTATCATTTTACCATGGGGAGGGCCCCTTTGAC
>NC_051409.1:43143877-43145066 GCF_015228065.2 Penaeus monodon
TGAAAAAAAACGATCGCGGTCCCGGGGGCATCAAAGGGTTAAATTTTTTTTTTAATCGGATCTTTCTCCCCGAAAAGTGTCCCCCGACCCATGCACCCCCTGTTTAATAAAAACCCCTTAATGCCCTCTTTGATTCGGATTTCAACTATTATAGTTAAAGATTCGCTGATTCCCCCGCAAAGTAAAAAACGAAAGACAAATTAAAACTGGGATTATTACCTTGTGTCGGGAAGACTTTTTTACGAAATACGGGGGGCTTCATAAAGGGGTAGATTTTTTTTTGAAAATTGGGTGGGGGAAAGGGGGGGGTCGAGGCTCCCTCAAAATTTACAGAAAATATTAATCGGAAAAGGTACCCGGGGTTTAGATACCAGCCCTGGATTTAACTTTTTAAAGTAAAAACGGCAATACCTCAAACCCTTAACCATGACTTTGCAAGTTGATGAGAAGGGAAGTAAAGAGGAAATACATTTAAATTCAAACAAGAACGGTAAAATTGGAAAGGGTAATGATCTCCTTTATAGTATTTTAATTTAAAAACAAAAAAGAAAATGAGATTGGTATGAAGCAATTAGTTGTCCCCCCATAATTCAGACCTGATTCCCCTGTTGCCGGACACTTTTTTACAAACGTAAAACATCTGAGAAGATTTTTTTACAAATTTCCCTTTTGGCCAGGGGCGGGGGGCCGATGTGAAGTGAATTTTTTTCCCCTTCATGTTCCCGTATGCCCCAAGATCTTCCCCTAAAAGGGAAAAATAAAAAAAAGTACCATTAGTGTCCATGCCCGTTTATAATTAAACCCTTTGCTCGGGTTGCCATAAAACCCCGTGGCCCCTTTTCACCTTCAGAAAAAGGTCACCGGTTTTATCTTGACCTTAAGAAATGCGCTTTTCTCCTTTCCCTGAAGCTGTTTTCCCCCTAAAGCAGTATGATACAGTAACCGGCGCAGAAAACCCAATTTTACATATTTTTTACCGTCGGTATCCCAAAGAAATTTGTCAACCGAGGCACGCAGTTTTTAAAACCGACCTCATGAATGGGGATAAATAACTTTTATATGTTAAAGATCCTAAAAAGCCTCTCACGCAAAAGGGTTTCAAAGGTACAATAGAACGAATTTTCCCCGCGCAGTTTTGAAATCTATGTTAAAGAAACTATGTATTGAACAACCACAAAATTAGGACAAA
>NC_051409.1:43145573-43145788 GCF_015228065.2 Penaeus monodon
ATGATCATGCTAGTGATAACACGTGCGATGTATCTGTGATTAGCAATTCGGTAACTAATTTCAATACAGGTCCAGATCTAAAATCTGATCAAGTAAAAGAATTACGAAATCTACTTGATAACTATCAAGATGTATTCTCGGAGAAGCCTGGATTAACTAGCTCAGTAACGTACGATATCAAATTGGCTACTACCGAACCCGTACACCGCAAACCT
>NC_051409.1:43146452-43146614 GCF_015228065.2 Penaeus monodon
ATATCTTTCTGGGGTACAGTCTCATTCTACTGTAAATTTATCCCTAATTTTGCCGATATAATGTCCCCTATTAATGTCTTGCTGAAAAAATACAGTAGCAATGTGCTAATATGGAATGATGAACAGATTGGAAGGGTTAATTTATTGAAGGAGAAACTAATT
>NC_051409.1:43147010-43147151 GCF_015228065.2 Penaeus monodon
AATTATCGATTAATGGAAAACCACCACTTAGTTAAAATCTTACAATTTTAAGTTAAATTGGGGGCCCATGTACAGGGATTATTAGGTAACAGTGATGGTTTCCCTTAACTGATGTTTCCGACTGCCGGCCGATTATCTGGT
>NC_051409.1:43147255-43147614 GCF_015228065.2 Penaeus monodon
CATCCTCTTTTACATTTATGGTCGAACCAGAGAGAGAAGCAGCTATTACGATCTGGGTACTCCACTCTTTGGTCCTACGACTCTGGGTGCTCCATGCTTGGTCCTACGACTTTAGATGTTCCACTCTTTGGCCCTACGACTCTGGGTGCTCCATGCTTGGTCCAACGACTCTGGGTGTTCCACTCTTTGGCCCTACGACTCTGGGTGCTCCATGCTTGGTTTCAACGACTCTGGGTGTTCCACTCTTTGGCCCAACGACTGTGGGTGCTCCATGCTTTGGCCCTACGACTCCCGACGCCCCACAATTATCGGCAAAAAGATTGAGTGCAACTAATTCAAATAATTGTTACCTGGCAACC
>NC_051409.1:43154913-43156326 GCF_015228065.2 Penaeus monodon
TGCTGGAAGGCTCGGGAATCTTGACCTTTAAAAACTGCGCTACTGTTTCCCAAAGCCGTTTCCCCTACGAGTATAGTACAGTAACCGTCCGCCAAGAAAAAACTTTTTTTCCCCCTTTAAAAGGGTTTGATTAAAGGGGGTAAACCGGCCTTTAATTTTTGGAAAAGGAAAAGGGGGGGTTAAAATTAACACCCCCCAAATTCGGGGGGGGGCCAAATTTTCGGTTCCCCTTTGGGAAAAAGAAACAAAAAAGGGGGGGGGGTTTTTTTTTTTTGGGGAAATCATTATTAAATTAAGAAAATACCCAAAATTTAAACTTGAGTCTGGAAAAAAGGGGCCCTGGGGGGCCCCTTGGGGGAAACAAAGTTTTGAAATTTTGGGACTTTACTAAAAAAGAAAATTAGTTTGGGGGGTACAAAAAACCCCAAAAATTTTTCCGAATCCTTTTCGGTTTTTTTTGGGGCGAAAAGGAATTAAAGATTTGAAACCCGAAAGGTTTTGGTTTTTAATTTTCATGGGGGTTTTCCTTTTTTTTTCCCTTCGTTTGTTTTCGGGATTTCCTTAAATAAATTCCAAGGTAAATAAAAAGTGTTTTCCCAAAATTTATATTTGGGGTTCCCCAACTATCCCTCTTTGGTGTATGAAGACCTTGGGGGGGCCCCAAAAGCCCAAATAGGATGCTGGAAGGGGCTTGGAAATTTGTAAAAAGGGTATGTTTCCCCTAAAGGGTTTAAAAAGAGTATGTCAGAAACCGTGCAAAAAAACCCAAATAAACCAATTTCAGGCCCCGGCCCCTTTTAAAGGAAAAATTTGTTGCCTAGGGAACTTTGGGTTGGGGTGGGGGGGCCCCAAGAAAAAACCCCCATGAATAGGAAAATAATTTTTGGTTTTTAATCTTATAAAACCCCCGTATACGATGGAAAGGAAAAAGGAAAAAAGGTTTCCGCATTTTGTCTTGTTAAAAACCCTTGTTTTGGGCCCCAAAAAATTTGGGACAAAAATTCCCCCCCAAAAAAATTCCATAAAAAATTCCAAAATTTTACACTTTAAATATTCCCTTTCAAGGGTTGTAGGGCCTGGGTTTTGGGGCCATGCCAACATAAAATTGGGGACCAACGGATTAATAGGATGGAAAAGGAAAAAAAACCCTTCTAGTGTTAGATTAAAGAAAATTGAAAAAAACCTAATGAACCTATTTTGCCTGTGGCCTTAAAAAAATTTTTGACGGGGCGGGGGGAAGGGTTCGGGGGGGTTTTGGGGGGCCAAAAAAACCCCCAACCCCCCCCCAACCAGTAAAAATTACCCCATAATTTAAATAAAAAAGGTTTTTTAGGGGGGGGGGGTTTAACGACCTTAAATTTTAAAGGGGAAAACAAAACTTTCCCAAATTTAAAAATTTATTGAAAAATTTTT
>NC_051409.1:43156344-43157579 GCF_015228065.2 Penaeus monodon
CCCCCCCAAAGTTTTTGCCTAGGAAAAATTTAAAGCCCTTAAATTTTTTCTCCTTTAAACCCTTTTGGTTACCGTAGGGTTCGGTAAACTAATTTTAATAAGGTCCAAGTTTAAAAACCCTGTAAGTAAAAAAAAAAGAAAAATTTTGTTTAAAACAAATTAGGGAACCGGGATTAAACTACTCATTTTAAGCCCAATATAAATTGGTTTTTTTTCAAACCCGCCCCGCAAAACACGTTCCCCCTTGGGCCCCAAGGTGGGTTTTTTACAAAAAAAGATTTGGGAGGGGAAAAACCCCATCCCAAATTCCGTACTTTCCCCCCCGTGCTCTTAAAAAAAGGGTAAAACTAAATTTGGGTTTTTTTCCAGCTAAAAAGATGGGTTAAAACCCCCAAATTTGAATTGTAAAAGGCCGATGTTTTTAATTGGATAACACTGGGGATTTTTACTCCTAAAATTTCCCCCAATAATCGTTTAAAATTGTCAAGGGAATTGGAAAATCCCCTTAAAAAAAAAGTTTTCTAAGCCGGTTACTCCCTTTTGCAAAAAAAATTGGTTTTTAAAATGAAAATTTACAGGTTACCTTTTGGATTAAAACCATTCGAGGCGGAAATACAAAGAAAAAAAGGGGAAAAATAACACCCAATTGGTTTTTGCCCTTTTTCCAAAAATGGGGAAAAAAACTTAGGGGGGGACCCTTCAACTTGTTAAAAAGGCTCGCCAGGTTAACGGCGGGGGTTTTTGAGAAATTTTTCACAAAACTCGTTTTGTGTCGAGGATTGGAAAACCCCCTTAAACAAAATTTTAAGCCGTATACTGTTTTTGAACCCCAAAGGGGTTTTAAATGAAATTTTACGAGGTTACCATTTGGTTTGGGAAAAACCCGCATGTGCGACTTCGTACGTTTAATGAGCAAAGTAATAAAGGGGTCTAAATAACCCCGGGGATTTTATTTTGTTTAAATTTGTTGTTCAAAATTCAAATTTGGGAGATCATTTAAGCCAAAAATTGATAATTTCCCTTAAACCAGGTCCGTTAAAACGGTTTAAACTCAGGCCGGATAAACGCTTCTTTGGCTTACAAAAAAATTAAGTATCTGGGTTTTTCACATTGGATAAAAAAATTTTATAGCCTGGGGATGTTTAAAATTAAAGTATAATGTATATCCCTTTCCTAAAACAAAAAAAAATTAAATCTTTTTGGGTACAGTCTAAATTTACTGAAAAATTTACCCC
>NC_051409.1:43157619-43157911 GCF_015228065.2 Penaeus monodon
GCCGATAAAAGGCCCCCTTTTTAATGTCTTGCTGAAAAATACAGTAGAAAGGGTGTAATATGGAAGAAAACCCGGGGGGAAGGGTTTAAATTTTATTGAAGGAAAAAACAAATTTAACGCCCCATTTCTTACGTTCCCCAGATCATAACAACCCATTTTTCTTAAAAATTTGATTTTTTGGACAGGGGTTTGGGGTTTGCAATCCTTCTCCCAAGAAATAAAAGGGGGAAATTTAAGGGCCTATCCCCAGCCACCCGGCCTATTAAAACCGCGAGATGCGTTATAGAACCCC
>NC_051409.1:43157999-43158286 GCF_015228065.2 Penaeus monodon
ATTAACATTTTTACGGAATATGAAGAATGTAATGGCAGATTTTTTCGTTTGGTCCCCGCCTTGCGGGTAAAATTTCCTTTTATAATTCAAATCTCACAGGTTTTTAATTTAATGGGGAGCTGATCTTTTTAGTCATGCCCAAAGAAATTTATCGTTTAATGGAAAAACCACCACGGGAAAAACTTACAATTTTAATTTAAAAAGGGGGGCCCATGTACGGGGGATTATTAGGAACAGTGAGGTTTCCCTTAAATGATTTTTCCCAAATCCCGGGCCGATTATCTGGT
>NC_051409.1:43158391-43158765 GCF_015228065.2 Penaeus monodon
CCCTTTTTTACATTTAGGGTCAAAACCAGAGAGAAAAAGCAGCTTTTAACGATCGGGGGTACCCCAATAGGTCCTAGGGATCGGGGTGCCCCATGTTTGGGTCCTACGCCCTTTAGATGTTCCACTTTTTCCCCCCCCCATACGACCCGGGGCTCCATGTTTGGTCCAACGACTTGGGTTTTCCCAAACTTTTTGGCCCCAAAACGACTCTGGGTGCTCCATGTTTGGTTTAAAACCTCTGGGTTTTCCCACTCTTTGGCCCAACGACGGTGGGTCCCCCTTTGTTTTTGGCCTACGACCCCCGACCCCCCAAACAATTATGGGCAAAAATTGATTTCAACAAATTCAAATAATTTCCCCCTGGAACCATATTT
>NC_051409.1:43158923-43159495 GCF_015228065.2 Penaeus monodon
AAAAAAAAGGGGACTACTAAAGCCCTTTTACAAACCCCCCTACATACATAAACATTAAATATAAAATTAATATATAAATTTTATTATAAATTATAATAAAACTAATAAATAATTTTTAATTTTAAGATAGAAAATTTTGTAGATAGATATTTTAATGAAAAAATAGAATAGAAAGAAAAATAAATAATATGGGGTATAGAAAGAAAATTTTGTTTTATAATATATAATAATATTAAAAAGAATTATATAAATAGATAAGAGATATATAAAAACATAGATTATTTTTTTTTATGGGCATTTATTTTTTTTTATTATAAAATAATATATAAATATATATTAAAAATAAAATATTTATATATATATATATATTTATACTATATATATAATATTTTATATAAAATATATATATTATAAAATATAAAATTTTTTTTTTTTTTTTTTAAAAATTTTATATACTTTTATATATATTAATATATATTATCTATATATAAAATATATTTTATAATATTTTTTTTTTTGTTTTTTTGGTTTTTTATTTGCCGGGCCCTGGGTCTTGTTTGTGGTGTGTTTTG
>NC_051409.1:43159525-43159592 GCF_015228065.2 Penaeus monodon
GAAAAAAAAAAAAAAGGCCCCGGGAAACAAAAAAAAGGGGGGTTTTGGGTGGTTTTTTGTGAAGACC
>NC_051409.1:43159627-43160062 GCF_015228065.2 Penaeus monodon
AAAATAACTTTTTGTTGTTTGCCCCCTTATAAGGGGGGGTTTTCAAACCCCGGTTGGGGCAAAAAGCTTTGGGTTTTTCCCATGTTTGTTTAAACTTTTAGAAAAGTTACGGGTTAAATAAATTTGGGGGAAATTTTGGAAAGGACGGCCCTTTTGTGTATTTCCCTTTTTTCCCTGCCTCCCACTTGGGTTCCCCTTAATCGTGGTGGTTTCCCGGGAACCGCCCCCGTTTGGGGGGCGGTGCCCCTTTTGGAAGGAAAACCAAAGGGTTTCAAAAAATTTTCCTTTTTGTTTTTTTTTGGAAAAAAAAAGCCCAAGGCCCCCGTTTTGCCTTTTTTGCCCCTTTGTTGGTTTTGGCCCCAAAGAAACGGGGCCGGGTGGCCGGTTTTTGGTTTTGGTTTTAAAAAAAAGGTTTAAAAAAAAACCCAATTTTTT
>NC_051409.1:43160173-43160590 GCF_015228065.2 Penaeus monodon
GCCGCCCATTTAAAACTCCCAGTTTTTTTAAAAATAAAAAAAATGGTTGTGGTGTGTATTGTGTTTGGGTTTTTTTTTTGTGTTTCCTGGTTTTTGTTTGGGGGGTTTTTTGTCAAAAATTTTTAATTTTTTATTAATTAAATAATTTTTTTATTTTTTTAAAAAATAATTTAATTAAAGGATTTTTTTTTTTTTTATATTAAAAATTTAATTTTTTATTTAATTTAAATTAAAAATATATTAAACCCAATTTTTTATAAAAATATACCTATATTAAAAAAATTAAAAAAAAATAAAAATTTTTTAAAAAAATATATTATATAATTAATATTATAAATAAAAATAAAAATAATGGTTTTAATTGGTGTTTTGGGGGGTGTTTTGTGGGTAGTACATATTTTTAAAAGGTTTTTTTTT
>NC_051409.1:43160622-43160770 GCF_015228065.2 Penaeus monodon
TATTTTTGTATAAATTATATTTTAAAAAAATTTTTTAATATATATTTAATAAATTAAAAAAATATATAAAAATTTGATTTTAAAAAAATAATGGGTTCAAATGGGGGAAAAAATTTTATTTTACTATATTTTTCCCTTACATGGATAG
>NC_051409.1:43160803-43161285 GCF_015228065.2 Penaeus monodon
TTATAAAAAAAAAAAGTTGTGTGTGGGGGGTTTTTTGGGTTATTTGGTGTTTTGTGTTGGGGCCCATGTGGTTGGTTTTTTTGAAAAAAAGTGTTTTTTTTCTTTGTTTTTGGTTTATTATATGTGTGTTGTTTAGTATGTGCGAGGTTTTGTTTTTATGTATGAAAATTTTTATGTGGGGGGGGGGAATGGATAAATGGAGGTTGGTTGAATAATATTTTCCCCCCAAAATTAAATTTATAATTAAATAATATTAAAATAAATTATATAAAAAAAGGAAAAAAGTTTTAAGAAAAAAATAAATATGTGGGGGGGTGGGTTTTTGGGTGGTGGATGTGGGGTTTTTGGGGGGTGGGTGTTTTGGGTTTTTTGTTGGGGGGGGGGGTGGGGGTGGGTTAAAAAAGGGGTGTTCCGGGGGTTGTGGGGGGTGGGTGTTATGGAAAAAAATTTTTTTTTGTGTGGGGGTGTGTATTGGCAAAGTA
>NC_051409.1:43161323-43161430 GCF_015228065.2 Penaeus monodon
ATGTATGGATGTAGGGATGTAAAGTATGTTGGTTTGGATTTTAGGGGATTTGGGATGATTGTATGTGGTTTTTTGTTTTTATGGGCCGTTGTTATATTGATGGTTTG
>NC_051409.1:43162389-43162607 GCF_015228065.2 Penaeus monodon
GGGATTTTTAAGTAATCCCTAATATGTGGGGGGGAGCACCAATGGGAAATTATAAACGTTTTGTGCACAAACACGGTGCATTAGCATATGTATGGCTATATTTGTATATATGTTGGCCATAAGTATTTTAACCCGGGGAATACGCATTTTGTGGGGGATTCGAAATATGTGGGGGCAACCCTTGCACTCATATGGCTTTTGTACTACATTTGTGTGGC
>NC_051409.1:43168898-43169187 GCF_015228065.2 Penaeus monodon
GGACCAATATAGCCATACAATCATACCACTAGAAAATTTTCACATATAAGCACAGAATACATATTACGTATTATTGCATTTTCATACACCCACTGGGGACGTACACATAAAAACGCATTACCTGCGTTTTCCGGCACAAGCACAAGTGTGTTTGTTTTTTAAAACCACACCACACAATTATTATTTATATATAAATTTAAACATTTCAATTATCATATAAAAAATAATTATATTATAATTAATATATATAAAATATAATAATTATTTACATCACAATATATTGTAAAAC
>NC_051409.1:43169821-43169957 GCF_015228065.2 Penaeus monodon
TAGGGATTTTTGCGGGGTTTGTTACAAGGCTTTAGTATCCCTTTTTTATTTTATGACTGACCCCGGATAGCCACTCGAGAATAAGAAAAATTAGTAACCACATGAATTCAGGAAATTTGCAACAATAAAAACAAAA
>NC_051409.1:43170010-43170351 GCF_015228065.2 Penaeus monodon
GGTTTGCCGGGTAAAAAATTTATTTAAATTTGTGCCTCAATCTTTTGCCGATAATTGGGGGCGGGGGAGTCGTGGGGCCCAAAAGATGGAGCACCCACAGTCTTGGGGCCAAGAGTGGAACACCAAGTCGTTGAAACCAACTGGAGCCCCAGATCGTGGGCCCAAAGATGGAACACCCAGAGTCTTTGGCCAACATGGGCACCCAGAGTCGTGGGGCCAAAAAGAGTGGAAAAATCTAAAGTCTAGGCCCAAAAGCATGGGCACCCAGAGTCGGGCTAGAGGGAGACCCAGATCAATAGCTGCTTCTCTCTGGGGTTTGACCATAAATGTAAAAGAGGATG
>NC_051409.1:43170442-43171400 GCF_015228065.2 Penaeus monodon
ACCAAAAAACCCAAGATAATGGGCCCGGCAGTCGGAAATCTTTTGGGGGAAACATCACTGTTCCCAAAACCCCTGAAACAGGGGCCCCCAAATTTTTAAATTTAAAAATTGTAAGTTTTTAAAAACAAAGTGGTGTTTTTTTAAACCCCGAAAATTACTGGACATCGACAAAGAAGATCACTCTTGCTTTATTAACCCCTTTTTGGAATTGAATTAAAAGGAAATATCCCTGCAAGGCAAAGAAAAACGCGAAAAATTTGCCATTATTATTTTTCATATTCCGAAAATTATGTTAAGGGCGGGTTGGTCTTTTTTGAAAAATGAATTTTTACCATATAAAAACATTTAAATTTTTCTTTTCCCAAAAAAATTTTAGCGAGGCTTCCGTTCTAAAAAAGCACTCGGGGTTAATAGTGCGGGGCGGGAATGGGCCTTAGGCATTTTTTCCCCATTTTTTTGCAAAGGATTGCACCCAAACCCGTGTCAAAAGCATCAGTTTTTAAAAGAAAAAATGGCTTTTTTATGATCTGGAAACGTAAAAAATTGGGGGCTTTAAATTTATTTTTTCTTTCAAAAAATTTAACCTTCCCAATCTTTTCATATTCCTATTAGCACATTGCTACGGTTTTTTTTTCAGCAAGCCCATTAATAGGGGACATTAATCGGCAAAAAATTAGGAATTTAAAAGTAGAATGAGACGTTTCCCCAGAAAGATATTTAAATTTTTTTTTGTTTTTGGAAGAGGTTTTTAAAATTATGCTTTTTAAATTTTTGCATACAGGAAAATAACCAAAAAAAAATTTTTCACCAAAGTGAAACCCAGAAAACTTTTAAATTTTTGTCAGCCCAAAAAAGCGTTTACAGGGCCCGCATTAATCCGGTTAAAAGGAGCCGTTAAACAAGTTTCCCCGTTCGGGTAAGTTTTCTCCCCAATTTGAAAATTTTGAAAAAACAATGT
>NC_051409.1:43171844-43172558 GCF_015228065.2 Penaeus monodon
AGGTTTGCGGTGTACGGGTTCGGTAGTAGCCAATTTGATATCGTGCGTTACTGAGCTAGTTAATCCCGGCTCTCCGAGAATACATTTTGATAGTTTTTCAAGTAATTTCGTAATTCTTTACTTGATCAGATTTTAGATCGGACCTGTATTGAAATTAGTTTTCCGAATTGCTAATCACAGATACATCGCAGTGTTATCACTAGCATGATCATCGTCTATTACACATATTGGCAAACTTTGGCATTTAATTTTTTTCCCTTTAATAATTTTTTCTCTTTTAAATATGTAAAGTTTAATTTTTAAACCCTTTATTTTAATTAAAGTTCTACCCCTTTATTGTGATTTTTTAATTATGGGGTATGGCCTTTCCACGCAAGTGAGCTTGTTTTTTTAAAAAATTCGTCCCAACGGCGAGAAGCGTGTTTTAGCGCGCGATCAAAAATGCTCTATATAGTTTACATTGGGCTAACATAGATGATGCAAATGAGCAGTCCTCAAATTTATTTGGAATCTAACACATATTGATAGGCTTTTTTTTTTTTTTACTTCTATCCGATTACGTTGGCCCCCAAATTCTTAAGTTTGCGAGTGGCCCCACAACCCCTAGGCCACAACATTCGAAAGGAGAAAAACTTCAAAGTGTCTTTTTGGAATTTCGGGTAGGAAAATACCCTGAGGGTTTTTTTTGTTATTTTGGGGTTTTCAATACTAGTT
>NC_051409.1:43172692-43172879 GCF_015228065.2 Penaeus monodon
CACCACACCCCCAACCGAATCCCGTTCCCCTCGACCCCGGTCTAACAATATTTCTTTAGGGACCGACACGTGAAAATATGTCAATTAGGTTTTTTCTGCGAGGGTTCTGTATCTATCTCTAGGGGAAAGGGCTTTAGGGAAACAGTAGCGCAGTTTTTAAAGGTCAAGATTAGAGCCCTTCCGCATC
>NC_051409.1:43175027-43175117 GCF_015228065.2 Penaeus monodon
GCTAACGCACACGTGTATGTGCACATACCTTTATATTTCCCTTTTGGGCCCCCCCATATGTAATTATACCTATACTTTTTTAATTTGTGT
>NC_051409.1:43175237-43175347 GCF_015228065.2 Penaeus monodon
CACACACACATAGATTACAACACATACACACACCACAAAAACACACACACCACCAAAACACAAAACACACACCAAAACATATATAAAATTTTTATATAAAATTAAAAATT
>NC_051409.1:43175396-43175471 GCF_015228065.2 Penaeus monodon
AAACAAACATACTTATACATACACATACATATACAACATATATACAACACATACCATATATTAAATACATAACGC
>NC_051409.1:43175530-43175671 GCF_015228065.2 Penaeus monodon
AAACCCAAACTACATAATACATCAGAGAGACATACGACTGCACAAAAACATACTACCACACACACACACACACATACAAAAAACACACCACACACACAACCCCACCCACAACCCCCACACACAAAAAAAAACATAAAAATA
>NC_051409.1:43175795-43176011 GCF_015228065.2 Penaeus monodon
ATAATTTTATATACTCACAATATATCATACTACACTCTCGCAATACATATACTACCACTATGAAAAATTTCACAATTTAAACCAGATATACATATCTACGTATATATTCTACTTTTCATACCACCACATGGGCAGTACACATAAAACGCATATGTGGGGTGTTGTGGTGTGTATTTTGGTTTTTTTACACACACACACCAAAACCACCCCACATTT
>NC_051409.1:43176704-43177038 GCF_015228065.2 Penaeus monodon
TATGTATTATTTTATATTGAAATTTTTATATATTAATTTTAAAGCAAATTAATAATTTTATAATAAATATATATAAAATTTTATATAATATAAATTATATCTATAATAATATATATAAAAAATAATATATTATATATATATAATTTTTAATTAAATTTTAAATTTAAAATTTATATAAATATTTGTATAATGATTTATGTTGAATGTTAAAGAAAGAATTAATTTAGAAATTAAAACGAAAGCCTTAGATAATCTTTCCCTCCCAATATTTAATATAAAAAATTTTTAAATATTTTTAAAAAATATTTTATATAATAAATTTTTAAACCCTTAG
>NC_051409.1:43180464-43180620 GCF_015228065.2 Penaeus monodon
CACACACACAAACGTGTGTGACAGGGGTGTAGTGGTAAAAAAAATGGCTGGGGGAACGCTGCCGGCAAACTTGGTTGATTCTATTTTATACTGCGCCAATACCCCCCCCCCCCCCTCACATGAGACCTAAATAAGAAAAAGTCGAAAATTTATGCC
>NC_051409.1:43180857-43181500 GCF_015228065.2 Penaeus monodon
AATAGTAAGGCAATAATGCAAGAATACAAAACAGAATACAAATATAAAAAAACTACATTATCCAACAACAATAAAAAAGTATGATACAAAAACAAGTAAAAACATAGCCATAATGCAAGAATACAAAAGAGAATACAAATATATAAAAAAAGTAAAAAGTTCAAGAGAATAAAACGACAATAAAAACAGAATAAACGCCAATAAAACAGAATAAACGACAAGAATTAAGTGTATTTCCACAGAGCAGATGGACGTGGTTTCGTTGCAGAACAGGGGCGAACCTGCTTGTCCACTGCTGACCTGGGTGACCGCAACCAGGTCTTAACATAAGGAAGAGAATTGGTGGCAAAGTTTGACAAGGGAGGTCCTTGAACTTTTAATGAACATCAACGAAGCAATGTGATTGGTCGTCAAGTTCGTGCGCAAGTCGTTGACGACAAGGTTCATCTGACTGAAGCCTCGCTCGCAGTCAGCTGTGCTGCATGGCAGAATGTCAATGCACCGCATCAACTTCTTGAGGTGTAACGGGACACGCCTCCCAACGACTTCAGCGAAGTCATCAAATGCATTGATGGTCAGGGCGACCGACTCCATGCCAAAGCGCCGGCACAAACTCCGGACTTCAGTGTGACCAAAGCCAGGT
>NC_051409.1:43181661-43181876 GCF_015228065.2 Penaeus monodon
CATGTCGAGAAGTAGCACATGACGCTGTGCCTCGGCCATCTTCTCGTCAGGAAATATAAAAATAATATAATTTTTTTTTTTTTTTAATATATACATATTTTTTTATAAAAAAATAATTATTAAAAAAATCGTAGTTTTCGCGTTACCACACAGTTAAATTGCCATTTTCACATGGAAAAATCGCTGTGGGAACGCGTTCCCCCTCAAAAAATCGC
>NC_051409.1:43188085-43189051 GCF_015228065.2 Penaeus monodon
CAAAATTCGAGTACCTAACTAAATCGGCGACCCTTTCTCGACGAGTAGAAACGCAGGAAGAGGCCGTGCCAGCTTGGGCCCTTCCGGAATACCAGGAGTGCATGACGGGAAGATGATAAATACCCGAAATCGACAGTAGGCGCATACGGCAACCCATGAGATCCGTTCTATTAGTTTTGTTACCATTGTGCATACTTGCATGTTTTCTGCATTTTATCTCTTGTTTTATGGTTCATGGCAATGGGAAAACATAGGGAAGACCAAAGAAAGAGATCTCTTTTGAAATACTACAACGGGGAAACGCCTCATTTAGCGGAACATATCAAAATATACAAATAAATATGATGGTTTCCGTTATTTTATTGTTTACTTTATTCTATATTATTAATATGTTTATTTAAAAATCTAAAGGAATCATTGAAAAAATAATGGAAAAAACACGAACATGAATTACTTGTCTATTAGTGTGGTTATATATAAACATTAATTATGAAGTTTCGGAATTTTATGATTTTTCGACTTGATCTAGATTTTTTTTTCTCTACAAAAGAATGGCTTATCTGAAAGATGTACAAAAAGTTCTGAATTTATATTTATAAGAGTTGGTTCTAAGGGCAACCTCTATCCATATTAAGATTACACATCTAAATGAAGGATTGCTTGAAGCTTACCATGCCGCTCGGTAATCCTGCATGGTTAACCCTTTTTTTTTTACAAACAGGCTGACACTCAGACTTAACTTTACATCCCACATGACACTAAAACGCCTTATACTGTTTTCGGATGTATATGAGTCGAATTCCTTATTCAGATGGTGGCAGCCTACCCCATGCAGAAAATGACAAGCTAAACCCCTACACAGTAATTTTAAAAGTACAATTTTACGTCATGAGAAGACCTTTGAGGAGTTAATTGTATCACTGACAGGACAACCAAAGGAATCAAATTTCGAGAGACAGGCTGATG
>NC_051409.1:43189187-43190470 GCF_015228065.2 Penaeus monodon
TTTTCTTTATCGGTAAGCAAAGGAATAAAATGCTGAGTGGAAATAGTAAAGGGGAAAAGGAACTATGAAAAAAGTGTTCGGAAAATAAAATGATTGTATTACTAGATAAACAGAGATATGCGTATGTAGGACTGGGATTCAGGAGGAGAAGACTCATAAATGTGAAGAGACAAAGAGAAATTAAATCCCTTCCGTTCAGCGTTTCCTAATTTAGATATAAAATAAGCACAGTATACAATAATTGTCAATGATATATGTGTCGATATTGATAGGCCCAGGCGATATAACAAAATGTTTAATACAAATATAATTTACTAACACTTCCATTTTTAGCCCGTCATTATCCTTTACCTTTACTGAGTGCAAAGTGAGGTTAATAAACGATAAAGAGCAAATCTCACTGACGGATGTAGGATTAGAATGGCCATAATAAAGTAAAGTATTTTAATTCCAAATCTCCACTTCTTTAGTATTTTGAGTTAGCATTTGTTTAAAAGAAAAAACGTTATGAGGACAAAGGATGGGGGCGTTTTATTCATCGTTGATTCTAGCTTCCATAATTTAGGTAAATATGAAAAATATAAAGTCTTTTTAGTGTTCGCACGTTTCTAATTTAGGGAGTGATCTCGTTTTCTGATCTGCTGTGCGTATTCCTGGGCACTTACCAACGTTCACTCTCCACCTTCCCTTTCTTACATTCTGTAAGATCCTCTATTTAAAACTGTCATCAAGGATATATTGGGTGATTTTCCCTATAAATGAGGTCGTAATATCTTTAGAAGTTAATAATTCCACTTTATGCCAGGCACGTGAATTGGCAGCAGAGCGTGCTATGATGCGTCATTTCCGCACGAGATAAAGGAATAATGTAGCACACTGATGATATGTTATTAAATAAGTGATAATCCATATTCTAATATGAAGATATCATCCTCAGCACATCAATGTACTCATTACATTGATTGAAAAATGAAATGATGATATTGGTGATCTTTTAAAGGAAGATCAGATAAAATATTGAAATAATAAAGCGCATGAAGACTTCCATTACGGGACAACACTTAAATTAATACGGTCATTAATTATATCGTTCAATTAATATGTTACATAAGGAGGGTTGCCTTATGCGCAACGAAAGCAGCATTATTTTACCCTACTATAACCGTTCTCCCCTTATACTTTTGGTAAGAAAAAGGGTTGTATTTGGCGTCGTCCATTCCTTGGAGACGCAAGGGACTCACTGTCTAGACGCCACAGGCCATTATAGCTCCCACACCGACGTC
>NC_051409.1:43190842-43190931 GCF_015228065.2 Penaeus monodon
TCTTAGGGTATGCACAGAGTAAATTGTACATAACGGAACGCCTCATTAGGTGCGGACGATAGAAAATGGGGACCGAACACAGGGATGGA
>NC_051409.1:43190963-43191106 GCF_015228065.2 Penaeus monodon
GGGGGGGTGGGCAAAAACTATGTGGAGTAAAGCAAATTTTTCATTTCAAGCACCACAAGTATTTGAGACTGTATTTCATGATTGTTTACAATACTAATAACAGTCATACATCAAGCAGACGCAATAGGTCACAACTTCATCCA
>NC_051409.1:43191158-43191629 GCF_015228065.2 Penaeus monodon
CTTCTCTTCTCCAACTCATTGTCTCTTCTCAGATCCTTCCTTTCACTTCCTCTCTCCTTCGAATTCAGTATCTGCAGAAGATAATTCGGTATACCATTTTCCAATTGATATAAGGCGAAAATGAAAACAATTACCTTCCTTCTGGTCTTGGTCTGCATCTGCAGAATCGTAGACATTAATATTTTTGTAGAAGAACAAAGCAAGAGATATCGAAAAAATGAAAAAGCATAAATGACACAGTGAAAGAAAAAGGCGAAGAAGCACAGAAATCAGTGAATAAGAACAAGGAATAAGAAGAAGGAGTTGTAAGGTAAGCACAATAGATGAGGGAATTTGATACTGACGGGGACGCAGATGGGGGTGTGACTTAGGTTGCCTATTCTCGTCACCTGCATGACTGCAAGAACCGGGGGGCATCCGCGTGGCTGTGTTCTGTCGTTTTTCTCCCTCCGCTTTGCTCTCTATATGCCT
>NC_051409.1:43193765-43194054 GCF_015228065.2 Penaeus monodon
ATTAGAAAATTGTCGAAACGAATCGTGACCACGAGGAGTGTTTGGAAAACCTCGCTATTTGTAACCAAATTCATATATGTTTAGAGTTATATATGTATTTTTTTTTTTTTTTGATATATACCAGCATGTGGTATAGCCTTTGATGTTTTCTTCATGTAATATTGCTTTTAGGTGGCTGTTTATTATTTTTCATGCTTACGCTTGTCGTCAGCATTTGTTTTTGTGTTCACCTTCGGAACGACGCTGGCTCGTGTAGAATTCTTTGTGTTTTGCTAAATTCCCTGAAAAC
>NC_051409.1:43200211-43200672 GCF_015228065.2 Penaeus monodon
TCCCATTGTACATAAGTTTTTTATACCCAATATTTATCAATAATAAAAGCAATATATTCGTATGAATTGAGAATAAGGGTTTCTCTTGTAGCAGTACGGGATTAAAACTGTCAACTTAAACAGTCCTTAATCAGAAGTCATTCTCTGAAAGAATCAACCGTTTACCTATGGTAATATGAACTGTTTCATTCCTCCCCATCAGATTTGAATTGAAGACACCAAGCCTTAAGAAATTCCTTTTCGATTGACATTGGAATGTTAAAATAGTTTCCTCCCCCTTTTTTTTTTAAGTTTTCTCTTTCAATTTTTGATAGGTCATTGCGATTTTTTTCTATAAACACCTAAACACTCTGCTTTTTCCATGAGGTTCAGACGGTGAATGTTGCTGTCTAGTTTCCCGTTATTTTTAGTTTTTTAATGGTTAGTACATTGTGCTCTTACATTGCAATTCATTCATTAGT
>NC_051409.1:43200854-43201474 GCF_015228065.2 Penaeus monodon
CGTTCTCATCATTAACTGTCAATTCTAGTATTTTTAGATTCTCAAACATATAGTTTAACATATCATAAAATATAATATAAATGTATATATTTCTCTTTAATATGCAGTACAAATACGGTAGAATTTTTCATGAATCTAATGAAAATTAAGATGTCTTGATTTTTATTGTCATTTTATAATTATTTTATTGCCTCCACATCAATTATATTTTCGATATTCCTATTATTGTTATAAATTTACATAAATATTCATGGATAATTATGTTTGGATTCTTAAGTATTCTGTAAATTTCTTCTTGATTTATGTGATATTAAGTGTATATTGATCGTGATGTCTTGGTTTAATCATGATGTCCACACTATGTTATTGTATTGTTTTTCGATTTATTCATTTAGTTTTATTGCCTTTGCAAAGCAATGTATGTAATACAGTTTGTATATAACGTTTTGGGTATGTGTATATTAAACTAAGAATTAATGACCTGAATCTCTTTTACAGTTTTACGACTGAAGATGATGATATACGAGAAACTTGTGTTGTGAAGAATAAAGAACAAAATTGTGATTTTATGCATCTGGGCATATAGGACACACACGCGCGACACAACACGTACACAGAAC
>NC_051409.1:43201642-43201811 GCF_015228065.2 Penaeus monodon
GAATTAATTATATCTTATTCTTACCCTCACTTGGTCGTTCTCCGTCTCCTTCGCTTTGCTGTATTGCCACCACACATGTAACTCCTAACATGGTTGTGCTGCATTGGGGCCCCGATTTCAATAAGGATTTTGTGGACTCGTTGTAACGATTAGTTGTATTAGGGGGTTG
>NC_051409.1:43201840-43202283 GCF_015228065.2 Penaeus monodon
CTGTCAGAAATATTTGTGTAAATAGACATGCTGAACTGCTGTAAATTAGCAATCCTCTTTCACGTAACTAAGATGATTTATTCATTTTGTAGGGTTTTTATGGAAAAATTAATTTCGTTCATGCATGTTAAAGAAATGGACAGCACAAAGGGTTACTACGGTCCCCCGTAGAAAGAAAAAAAGTAAATAATAAAGCACGAAAAACAAGTCGCATCACATTCCATGGCGGCAATATTACCTTTCCTTTATCCAATTTTTTTCTAGAATTAAGTAATCAGAAAAGATAAGCTAACAGTTATATCCTATCATATCTAAACGGATGAAGACTTTTCCTGTTGAATGATAATCGTGCAGGTTTGTGTGTGGCACGTTTTCCACGTGAATGCTCATATGGTTGTTTATGATATGATTGAGCTTATATTTGGCTGGTGTATTCAAATTTC
>NC_051409.1:43202371-43203308 GCF_015228065.2 Penaeus monodon
TTACAGTAGAATCGTGTAATGCTTTATCACTGACAGTATACTAAAAATACTATTTCATTTGAATATTTCTTCTTGTATTTACCATTACATTTATACCGCCCAAAAAGGAGTGATTAACAGAATAACGTCCCTTTGTATATAGGAACATATATTGATTCAATATGAAATGTAATATGATTAATGGAAATATCAGACCGCGACGTTTTAATATACTCTAGTTGGAACGCCAGCTAAGTTCCTGCAACGGCTGAAGTTTGAGATCAACGTAGCAAGAAAAACAATTAGATATTAATGAATTACATTTACCCTGTCACCAGGCAACCCTGCACGGATCCTTGTGCTAGCTTAAGGAGTGTTGTAAGGTGAAGTGGAGAAGACTCCCAAAACACGAAACCCATTTTCGCTTGTGCGCAACAAAGCAGCCCACACAAAGGAGCGTAGTGATTGCCTTCACCACGTGCTGGAAAAACGTTCGTAGTGCTTTGGAGCGTCTGTGTCCAATTAAAAAAAAGTGTTCACTGGTAATCTCCTTTTAAAACAGATGAACATCGTTCATATCAGTAAAAAAGTACTATTAACCATAAATGTGTTTCACCGTATAATCCAAGGAGACCCAGAACATTTGGACATTGAAACTGCAAGCTGTCTTGTGCCATATCATTAATTACACAGATGTAGATTCATGTCTTATTCGCTGAACCACCACTAATTATCAGGCTCAGCTTGAAAATGACTTTAATTAAGATAGATGAATGTGATATTTGCTCGCTTATTACCTACTACTACTTAATCACACAACAGATAAAATAACATCCGCGTAACAGATTACTGAATATTTAAAAACATCCAGAATAAATTGATAATTCTCTTGCCACAAGTGTTAAGATTGGAGTTAAAGCTAACCCGTCGTACTCAGTACTTACCGACCACAAACTAC
>NC_051409.1:43203399-43203735 GCF_015228065.2 Penaeus monodon
AATTCATTAGTATTTTAGATTCTCAACAATAGTTACAAGATCAATAAAATATAATATAAATGTATATATTTCTCTTTTAATACCGCCGTACAATACGTAGAATTTCATGAATATAATGAAATATTAAGATGTCTTGATTTTTTATTGTCATTTTATAAATTATTTTATTGCCTCCACATCAATTATATTTATATATTCCTATATTTTTATCAATTTACATAATAATTCATGGATAATTATGTTTTGGATTTTTAAGATTCTGTAAATCATCTTGATTTATGTGATATTTAAGTTTACATTATTCGTGATGTCTTGTTTAATCCATGATGTCAACAC
>NC_051409.1:43203780-43203979 GCF_015228065.2 Penaeus monodon
GCAAAGCAATGTCTGTATACAATTTTGTATATAACAGTTTTGTAATTGTATATGTAAACTAAAAGGAGAATGACCTTGAATTCTCTTTACAGTTATTACAGAGGAAGAGATGATATACGACGAAACTTTGTGTTTGGAGAAAAAGATACAAAACTTGTGATTTTATGCATTATGTGCATATATGTACACCACACGCGCG
>NC_051409.1:43204132-43204786 GCF_015228065.2 Penaeus monodon
GAATTATGTTATATCTTATATTTACCATCACTTTGTCGTTCCTCCGCTCCTTCGCTTTTTCTTTCTGCCACACACAATGTAAACTCCTAAAAATGGTTGCGACTGCATTGGGGGGGAGCCCCGATTTCCAAAGGATTTTTGACTCGGGTAAACGATTTAGTTGTAATTAGGGGTTGTTTACGTTTATTTATTTGTACTGTATGTCTGTCAGAAATATTTGTAAATTCAGGACATGCTGAACTTGCTGTAAATAGCAATCCTCTTTTCAAGTAGACTTAGATGAGGTATTCATTGTTGTAGAGTTTTTGGAAAAATTAATTTCGTTTAATGCAAGTTAAAAGAAATGACATGCCAAAAAGGTATATTACGTGTCGAAGAAATAAGTAAATATATAAAAGCCCGAAAAAACAAGTCGCATCACATTCCATGGCGGCAATAATTCCCTTTCCTCTATCAATTCTTTTTTTTCTAGAATTAAGTAAATCAGAAAAGATAAGCAAAAAGTATATTATCTACATCTTAAAACGGTGAAGACTTTTTCCTGTGAATGATAATCGTGGCAGGTTTGTGTGTGGCACGTTTTTCACGTGATATTGCTAATAGGTTGTGTCTATGATATGATTGAGCTTATTTTCGGATGGTGTATTCAAATTC
>NC_051409.1:43204875-43205939 GCF_015228065.2 Penaeus monodon
TACAGTAGAATACGTTGTAATGCCCTTTTATCACTGACAGATACTAAATACTATTTCATTTGATAATTTCTCTTGTATTACCATTTACATATTACGCAAAAAGGATGATTTTCACAGAATCACGTACCTTTGGATATAGGAACCATATTGATTAATATTGAAATTTAATATATTAATGGAAATATTACTCTAGTTTGGAACGCCAGTCTAAGTTCCTTGAAGGGCTTGAAGGTTTTGATCAACGTAGCAAAAGGAAAACAATTAGAGCTATAATGAAAATAACAAGTACCCTTCACAGGCATTACCCCTGCACGGATCCTTGTGCTTGCTTACAGAGTGTTAAGTTGAAGTGGAGAAGACTCCAAACACGAAAACCCATTTCTCTTGTTGCCCGCAACAAGGCAGAGCACACAAAAGGAGCGTGTTGCCTTCACCCGTGCTGGAAAAACGTTCGTGTGCTTTTGGAGCTTTTTTGTGTCCATAACAAATGTGTCCTTTTAATATTCCTTTTTAAAACAGATGAACATCGGTTTCTATTCAGTTAAAAAGTACTATTAACCCATAATGTGTTTCACAGTTATATCAAAGGAGACCAGAAACAAGGTTGACATTGAAACTGCAAGCTGTCTTGTGCCAGATCATTTATACACTTGATGTAAAGATCATTCGTATTATCGCGTGAACCAACACTATTATCAGGCTCAGCTTGAAATTGACACCTTTAATTAAAGAAGATGGAATGTGATATTTGCTTCGATATTTACCTACTTATCTATTATCACACAACAGATAAATAACAGCCGTTTCGGTACAAAAACTGAATATTTAAACATCCAAGAATAAACTTTATAATTCTCCTTGCACAAGTGTTAAGATTGGAGTTATAGTAACCCGTCCGTGTTTAAAAACCTCAGGTATACCGCCAACGACGATTGGCTCGAAGGTGTCAGATTCGTGGTCTTGCGAAGGCAAGAAAAAGGCCTCAGTCATCTCCTCACACACACAATTACCCAGTACATAATACTAGGGAAATTTACCACCGTAAAACCTCTGTAACTATATGA
>NC_051409.1:43206504-43206652 GCF_015228065.2 Penaeus monodon
GCAAATCAAACGATCTTAATTCTGTCGCCATTTTCGTATTGCTCCCTTTCCTCTTGGTATCGGATATTTTAAACCCTTGCCCAACTAATAGGTGGTATAGTCCTGTAGTTGAGGGCGATTTAAATAACGGGTCTTTTCTTTCTTCAGT
>NC_051409.1:43206770-43206861 GCF_015228065.2 Penaeus monodon
TATTGGTTACCGTTATAGCAGTAGTCAATTACATAAAAAGTCAAATTACACGGTACTTGCTTTTCCGCGAAATCGTCAAAATAATAAATAA
>NC_051409.1:43206998-43207173 GCF_015228065.2 Penaeus monodon
GTTATGAATAATACAGTATTTTCTGCACGTAATGCGATGATTGTTATGATTATAAGAATGGTAATAGCTGACCCCAAAAAAAAACTATTAGAAATAACAATCTGTATTTTTCCATTAAATGCAATATACAGATTTAATTCATCCACACGGATACCATTCGAACGTGCTGGCAGAG
>NC_051409.1:43207271-43207449 GCF_015228065.2 Penaeus monodon
TTCTGCTCAATTTTCCGTCCGTCCGCAGGTTATGCTCATATTTTGTGCCTTCGCGGGAATGTATCAAAAAAAAATTATTTTCACTGAAAATTTTCATTGACTCCGTCTTGAAATCATTTCTTTTTGGTGATAAAAATGGGGGCGATAATTGTAGCAGAAAAAATGACACCATATTTCA
>NC_051409.1:43207806-43209865 GCF_015228065.2 Penaeus monodon
CACCTTTATTCACCATCATATCTTATTCATATCACTATAAGAGTTGAATATAATAATAATTATATTAGTGGAGGCAAGTATACTACATCGTAGCTAGACCGTCAGTTGTCATTACATGATTTTCCCAAAACCAATTTACCCCATCTCCTTTCCCCCCAATTCTCCGTTCCCCACTTTTCCTTAATTGCCATTTTTTCCCACACTAAATTTAGTTTTAAAGGGGGCACGGGCCCCCCAAAGTCGCAAATTTAAAGAGCTACCACAGGCCCAATTCCCCCTGTCCCCTTTTCCAAACGGGAATTAAAAAAATTCCGCAGTTAAAGGTACGGGGAATTTGTGTTAAACAAAAAATTGATTTTTTCCCCGAAAGTCGCCCCCTAGAGTGTTTTTAAAAATTTTTTCACTTGGGAAACCCCCCCAGTTTCACCCCAAAGAGAAAAGGGGGGCCCTTTTTTCAAAAAAAAAAAATCGGATAAAAATTAGAGCGCCGTAGTTTTTGGGGCCCCCCTTATAATTTTTCCCCCCTTTTTTTCGAAAATGGGGGGTTTTTTTCAAAAAAAATCCTTTAAATTTTTTGGGGGCACGTTTTTTTTTCTTTAAAAAAAAAACCACACCCTTCCGTCAACCCCGGAAGTTTTTTATAATGATTGAGTTGATAAAATTGGGTGAAACCAAAGATTTGGAGAGCCCGTACCAAATTTTTTAAAAAACCCGGTTCCCTTGTTTAAAAGGAGAGCCTCTTAAAATAAATCATGGGGCCCAAAAGAAATTCCCGCGGGGGGAAATCCAAAAAAACGTTTTCCCGGAAAAAAGGCCCCCGGTATTTTGGCACAAATTCCCACAAAGTACTGGGTTGGGAGAGGAAAAAAACCCCAAATGTAAAAAAAGGTTTGGGTCGGGGACCCCCTTTTTGGGAACGGTCCCCTTTTCCGGGCCCGGGGGGGCGCGACATTTTAGTTTCCCCTGCGATCCCAAAACCCGAAAATAATGAAAATTTCGGAAGGAATTTCAGGACCTTTTTGTAAAAAAAAGGTGACCTTATATTTTCTTTTAAAAAAGGTCACTTTTTTTTTTTAAAAGCAGGGCCCCCTTTAAAAAATTTTAAAATTTAAAAGGGTTATTTTTTCCCCCTCTTTAAAGGTTCCCACCCCTTTTAAAAAAAATTTTTTTTTGGGGGGAAACAAATAACAAAAAAAAATTTGTCCAATGGGGTTTTTTCCGGGGATATTTTGGGGGGGGCCTTTTTTTAACTTAAGGCTGATTTTGTATCATTCGCCCGCTCGTAGTTACATATAAAGGTTCTTTCTGTGCGTAGTATGCCGAAGTCCTGTGTTAGCTCTGATTGCGCTACACCGGTAATTTGTGCGGAGACGGTAGTATGCCCTCCGAAGACGGGGAAATTCGTATCAGGATTGGTGTCGAACGAGATGGGGATGATGGTTGCCATGGTTACAGGGATGACTGCCCAGGTATTGATACCCCGCAGTTTGGTGAAGGTGATCAGAGAGAGGGTACAAATTTGGGTCGTAAACGACCGTAACAGGCCTGTTATTTTGCAACAAGGGTCACCCATTGCACAGATCGAGGTAACTGACCAGATCTACGAGACCCACAAGAATCTTTGCAATGGTAGTTTTGATAGTTTAACACAATTACCATGTTCAGATGATTGTGTTAATTGTGTTAATTGTTTTAGCAGTTCTGATTTTAACAGTGTAAGAGAATTTAATAATTTTTAATGATTTTAATGTTTCTGATTTTGAATTTCTTAATGGTGGTGGTTTTGATGGTTGTTTTAAGGATTCGGATGAATCTTATTTTGCAGGCTCTCCTCGTGAAGGAATTCGATGATTTTACGGGCCAGTTTGATAATCATTTTGGTGTAGCTGATTTTGGATATGGCAATGACGAGTTTCACACTTTTCCATCTATAAGTGCTGAAGTCTTGCCAATTCTCACTCCTTCGGGTGATGAATCTTTTATTTCCAGAGCTAGCATGGAACATCTTGGATCTGTCAGGCGAGATAAGCTATTATCAGTATTAGGGGATCATTCCGTC
>NC_051409.1:43209983-43211573 GCF_015228065.2 Penaeus monodon
AGATACGGGAGGAATGTGATAGGATGTAAGTGATAGAGCCCTCTACATCTCTATAGTTGTCTCCTGTAGTCTTGGTAAGGAAGAAAGATGGGGGGATTAGATTTTGTGTCGACTATCGACAGTTAAATAGGATAACAGTGGCAGATGCTTATCCCATGCCTAGACTAGATCAGGCCATTGACGAAATGTCTGGAACTAAGTGGTTCACTGCCTTGGATGCGAAGTCCGCCTATTGGACTATCGAAGTAGAGTCAAAGGATAGTCCAAAAACTGCGTTTAGTGACGGATTCAGATTGTTTCAATTCCGCAGAATGCCATTCGGTTTAGCAACTGCCCCATCAACTTTTCAGAGAGCAATCAATTCTATCCTCAGTCCAGCTTTAGGGAAGCATGCTCTCGCTTACCTTGATGATGTGGTAGTATACTCCAAATCATTTGAAGAACATCTCGATGAATTGCTTGATCTGTTACCACAAGCTGGGTTTAGACTTAATGTGGCTAAATGCCAGTTTGCTTCGAATACTTTAAAATTTTTAGGCTTCTTAATTACCCCACAAGGCATCTCGCCAGACCCGGAGAAGGTCGGGCCATCACGAAGCAATATAGAGGCGATCCGAAATTATAACGCGTTTTTATGGCCCCCCTTTTTCATTTTTATACTGACCCTCGTCCCCTGATAATGTTTCAAAAACCCCAAAATCCTTAGAATGAAGGTGGAGTCACAAGCTGTCTTTTTAATTACGTTTAAAAAAACAAGCCGGAGCTTCCACCACTTCCCGATTTGCTTAGCAGAAAGGGTTTTCATCATAGATTGTGATTTTTTATTACACAAATGAAGGAGGCACAAAAGAAAGATCCTCTGTGGGAGACTTATCAATTTTGAAGAGAGCGAAAACCCAGAAAGGGAAAATTCCCTCCCTCTGGATGAGTTTTTAGTTTCGGGTGATCTTCTGTATCACAAAAGAATTCTTCCGGAAAAAAGTTTCCACTGCGTTCGGGGAACGTTCTCATTCTGGTTTTATTTTGATAGACAGTGCCCATCCTGGTATTTTCCGCACCTATTGCAGGCTCAGGGGGAGGTAAACTTCCCTCAGATGCTGGCAGGGTAAGAAATTTGTACAAGCGTGTGGGGGAATGTCGAGGAGGAAGGTGTGGTTTCTAGGCGGGTCCTCTTGATCCATGCCGAGGGTTTTTCACCTCTCGAGCGAGTGGGCTTTCTGATTAAATTGATATGGTTCCTTCTGCTCGAGGTCTCGGTATGTTTTCGTAGAATAGATCATTTTTAGATTCTTACAGAGATACCGTTGGGTTATAAAAGTGCAAACTCATGCTGACGCATTCATTGAACATACTTTACTTTATTGGGCCTCCAGGGCAACTAACAAAAAGATGGCGAAATTTTTCAAAAATTTTTTCAGAAGGTGTGTGAGATCCTGAAAGGTGAAAACTATGCATACCACGAGTTATCATCCACAAGCGAACGGTATGGTGGAGAGAGTGAACAGAGTTGTAAAAGATTCTTTGTCTACAATGGTGGGACAACATCCACAAGATTGGGACAAAATGTTACCTTACATACGTCTCGCCCTG
>NC_051409.1:43211628-43211947 GCF_015228065.2 Penaeus monodon
TGTCGAATCCACCAGGAACTCCAGGGACTATGACAAGAAGGTGAGGCGGAAGTTCAGTCCCGAGGTCAGAGAGCTCGTGTTGGTCCGGATCATACGCCGGAGACCGCACAGTGTTGCAGCACTGGCGCCGCGATGGAGTAGGCCTGTACGTGTTCTGAAGAAAGTGGGGCCAGTTAATTATATCGTTCAGGAAGCCTACACGCCCAACAAGGAGATGCAGTGCCACATAAACCAGCTAAGGAGATACATCCCGCAGGAAGAGTTCGAATTCCCGGAAGCACCGAGGGATGATGACACGGAGGATGGCAAAGATCAACCC
>NC_051409.1:43211978-43212313 GCF_015228065.2 Penaeus monodon
ATTTAGCGATACCTGGTCCCTCTGGGCTTGTACGACCGCCGGAAGGATCAGATTCGGACGACGACGGGTAATATGCACTCGAGGCACAGGGTCGGAAGTTTTGCTTAATTATGGGGCAATTGTTCTTCAGGTTGAGCACTAAGGTCTATCCACTACTTCATTAAATTGCACAAATCAATTCCATATAAACCTTACTGATAATGCTTCTCTTTATTGCAGTCATCCCTGGTTGAGCCTGGTAGCAGAGTGCAGGCGGTAGCCATTAGGACGGGATGGTCCTTCCCACCGACAGGAGACAGCCCCAGGCGTCCGAGCTGACGCCAATAGGCTCTGGA
>NC_051409.1:43215487-43215597 GCF_015228065.2 Penaeus monodon
TCTTTTATAACATTGTGCGAGTGTTTCTTATGTACTTTTTATTGTGTTCAACTATATGAATTTAAATGATATATGATTATGATGGGGACCATCACTTGGCAACCAGGGAG
>NC_051409.1:43219086-43219293 GCF_015228065.2 Penaeus monodon
AAAGAAGAGATATATGAAACCGTTTTTCGAATATCTTTGCCAAAATACAAAAATAGGTAAGCTAAGCTGAACTAAGGTAGAGAGACTGGAGACCGAGAGCGAGTGGGGAAGAAATACATTTTAGACTGATCCTTAAAGAGGCTTGACCCCTTATTATGGATAGATAATATGGTTGTTAGTACGAGCAACATGCATTGGAAGTGTTGA
>NC_051409.1:43219322-43219429 GCF_015228065.2 Penaeus monodon
GGCCTTTGCATTCTGTGTATGAAAGAGTATACATGGAAGGTGTCAAGAGCTCCATCAGATGTTGAATAACCTATTTATTTAATATCTTTATCCATTGATTAATTTAC
>NC_051409.1:43219491-43220305 GCF_015228065.2 Penaeus monodon
CACAACATAAATATCTTCTTTCTAATTATATATTTATATGTGCTGTTATATATGCCTTCGCCACTCTCGACACCATCTTTTTTCTTTTGCCAAGGCTTTTCCCATTCTAAGGGTTTTGGGTTTCCCCTTTCCTACCCCCGCCTTCCCAGTTTTCCCTTTCCCTGTAAAGGTCTTTGTTTAGCTTTTATCCCAAAAGTCTTTGTTATCTTTCCCACCATTTAAATCTTCCCCTTTCCCCTTACCTCTAAACTTTGTTAAGTCTCCTTTGCTGTATCCTTTGGTTTCCACGCTTACGGTATTTTCCCATCAGGTTTTCAATGCTTTCCCATTCTTCTTTAAATCAATGCTTTCTTTACCTTAAACTTGTTTTAAAGTCCTTGGATGCTTTGTCCCATTTTGCAATTCCAATGTTTTCTGCCCCTTTTGGTTAAACTTCATAAAATTTACTAGCTTTACGTTGCCTTGCCCCTCTTCTTTTTTTTATTTACCCCCCTTTTTATCATTACCACCCATGGGTTACTTTATTTTTTCCTTTTATTTTCTTTTTCCCTATTTCACCAATTCTTTTTTAATGGTGTTTAGTTCCCTGTTGTTTCCTAGTAATTCTATCCTAAAATTACATTTGCTTCTCCCTTTTCCTTCTTATTCTCTAAGACGTTTACGTTTCCCTTTGAATTCTGTATTTAATTCTCTTTTTGTAGCTTCCCACCTCTTGACTTTTGGGCATTCCCCTTTCCTTTCTTCTGTTCTCTTTTGTAACATAAATTCACACCTAACAGTTTTGTTGTTGGGTGCCACACATTTCCCCAATAAT
>NC_051409.1:43228808-43229033 GCF_015228065.2 Penaeus monodon
CTTGTAGTTGAGTTACTGTTTGATTATGTATTCAGAGAAATGTTTGATGGAACAATTTTTGCTTGCATTACCTTATTTCGCATCGGTTATTGTTCTTCGGCTGGGTAATGTGAAGTTTTGTTGCGATCGTTTTTATATTACTGTGATTTAATATTCTTGTTGTAGGATTGCTGATATTATTTGGTATTTTGATGTTTGTCTAGGTTTTCTATTGGTACTCAAATC
>NC_051409.1:43229065-43232192 GCF_015228065.2 Penaeus monodon
TTAGTGTTTCTACTGCATTGAAGTTTTTGGATTTACTTAGGTTAATTATGATCCTAGTGATAACTTCTACGTAACCTATGTAGTTTGAATTTGGTATTGGTGGTGGAATGTTAAAGTTATACATGATAAAGAGGGTGGGTGAGATGACGCTCCCCTGTGGTACCCCACTTCTTAGGTCAAATGGATTTCCATCAGCATTTAGTTTTATTCTTGGTTGTTTCTTGCTGAGGAAGCTTCTAAGTAGTTTGCAAAGAGCACCGGGTAGATTGGCTTCTAGCAATCGCGCTTACGGCTCATAATGCCATACTTTGCCAAATGCCTTTGATAAATCCCTAAGTATGATGTTGCACTGTTTACCTGAGGTAGTGCTTGGCTATTTCTTCATATGCAAATGCGATTGCTATGCCAGTGCCTCTTCGCCTCTTGAATCCATATTATCTGTCACTGAGATAGTCTGTGTCTTGTAGATGTAAAAGTCTATTGTTGATTTTTTATTTATTTTTATTATTCTTGTGTGATTTCTTTGTATTTGGAATGAGGGTTATGATGGCCTATTTGAATTTACTTGGAAAGTATCCAGAGGAGAGTGAAGCATTTAAGATTGTGAATCTGTGGATCATTGTAGGTTTGATACATTTAGTCTACTGATGTTGACTATTATCTCTGGGGTTATCTGCTCTTTGTTGTGTACTTGAATATGAATGTTTTGATCATGATTTTGGTCGAACTTCTAGTTCTCTTCCGGTGTAGTCTGGAAGGTGTTCATCCAGTAATTTCTGTGCAAAGCTTCTTTTTCAGCCTCTTCAAATATCTCATTTTGGGTGTTAAGAAGATACGAGGGTTTGGTGCTACGTATGTTTTGATGTTTTGCCAGACATGAGTCTTTTATGTTGTTGGATATGGTTGTTGTTATCTCTCATTTCTTCACTGTTGTTGCTATACTAACACTTCAGATCAGGTATTCAACCTGATCTTTCAGATATGCGTTGTTATGTTGTTTTTTGGCCTTTCTAATTGTTGATGTGATGGGGTGAGCTTTAGTTTAAAGGTGCTGTTTGGAAAACATACACTCTTGGCAGAGAGGGTATGTTTTGCTTCACTCTCCTCTGGATACTTTCCAAGTAAATTCAAATAGGCCATCATAACCCTCATTCCAAATACAAAGAAACTACCATTCCACTTCTTCTATTTGTTCTGTGGGCCTCCCACTGAGTTTAGGGATGGCTGTGTTCATTAGTCCATTTTTTTAACACTTCAGTCTTCTCTATTGTATACAAATCTGGGGATAATTACCATCTGGATATGGTTTGTGCTCACTCGTGAAGGTTCTGCCTGGCTCGAGGTGTATGATTAGGTGAAGATGTGTGATCATTTGGGGGATGTGGCACAGGTGTTTTTCATATATGTTGGGAAGTCTGGCCCTAAATTTTTTTTTTTCCTGTTAATTAGATTGGCTAGAGTGTAGCCGGCAAATCGTTGTTTCCATGTCCAAGGATGCAGTGTTTGGCATTAAATTCTCCAGGAATAAGCACTGGTTTGGCGTATTCAAGGAGGGGATTAGATCTCTAGCATTTTAGTCTTCTAGGTAGCAAGTAGCAGGTTACCTGCTATTACAGGTCCTGGTTTCTTCTTGAAAATCATCTATGATCTTGTGTTTGATGTTGCTCTTGGTAGCAATTGCAGCTTCATTTAATTTATTTGATTGGGGCGCGGTGTACACATGCATTTCAATATTTTCAGTAGATTTTCGGCCATGACTGTTGATGAGGATTATAAACGGGGTCATATTCTCCGTATGGTTTTACAAGCCCTTTTAAACCATAAAAGTATATTATGTTGGATAAATCTGAATCTATTTATTGTTAGTTGCTTCTCTTTGCGGTTTGTTTTCTGACTGTATAGCTGCCTTAAATTCGTTCCTGATACACTGGATTTTGGCAACTTTAATATTCATTGCATTTAAAGATGTCTTTCAATTTTCTTCCTCCTTATCCTTAGGGCTGTAATCTGTAATCTATATTGAAATTGATGTGGCCTCCTTTGATCAGTTGCCCTAGTTGGTGGGTTTTCGTAGTATCTGTATTTCTTGGCTCTTTTTTCATAGTGTTTGAAGCCTAGGGTTTCAGGGGCAGCTTTGGTTTTGCCTCCATGGAAGAGTCTGAATTGTGGTCTTTGACGTGAAAGGGATTGTGACTTGTGGGCTTGAGGGAAAATATTCCCCTTTTAAAAGGGTTTTCTTCGTTCTCGTTGTGTTTTTGGGCAGGCCCCCTTCTAGGTATTGAGTTTCTGGTGTAAATTTTGCAGGGTTGTTTTTTGGGTCTGGGTTGGGCGATGCAAATATCGGCAGGGCTTCAATTGCATTTTGAGTTTTGTCGAGTGGTCTGTTCTGAGAGGTCTTTTTCCCATGGCTGTTTTCACTTGAGTTTGGGGTTTAATTGTGTTTGTGTTTCCTGGAAATTATTTAAAAAATGGAGACAATCGACATAGTTGACATTTCGACAGCAGGTAAGTTGCCTTGTGCAAGTAC
The DNA here is from genome assembly GCF_015228065.2 of Penaeus monodon. Lineage (NCBI taxonomy): Eukaryota > Metazoa > Arthropoda > Malacostraca > Decapoda > Penaeidae > Penaeus > Penaeus monodon. Next base: position 43,231,593 of record NC_051409.1, read on the forward strand.
TTTTCTTACTCCCATAACCTAAGTGTTGACCAGTTGAGCATGAAGTGTGTCAGGGATTTTTAAGACTTGGTTTATGTTTGGGCCCCTTTGATGACTTTATTTAATGATTGCTTTGCAACTTCGCTGTTTGGGGCGCTTTTTCTGAATTTCCTTGGGCATTTTGTCCTTTTCCAGATTCGAAATAGCTTCTTTTCGTTCTTTACATTTGCTATAAAGGGTTCTGTGGGTTTTTTTTGGCAATTGACTTAGGGTTATCCTTGTTTGTGCATTTCCTGAAAATGTGGTCAGGTTTTGCATTGTATTTTTTTCTCTTTTGTGGGGAGTCTTTTCTCAAGTATTGGTATGAGTCACAGCCATACATTTTCGGGATATTTGTGTTCGGTTTTAGTCCGATATTCTGGTCGGAACTGAAAAGTAGAAGAGATTAAGTCTTTCTGCTTATAACTTGTCGGACGTCTCTAATAATTGCAGGCGAACCTTAAATATGCCGGGCTTCTCCATGAAGAATGTCTTCCACAATGTGTAAGGACGATTCCTCTGAGTATCGGCTTTAATGTTTTCTTTCGATTCCTGTAAAATTTTCCTTTCGCCTCCTTTCAG
>NC_051409.1:43232237-43232331 GCF_015228065.2 Penaeus monodon
ATTCCTTGCAAGGACTAGCACGGTGCTACCTTTCGAAAGATGTTTTGGATTTTGGCATGTAGAAACTGATGTCTCGAACAGCGATGTAATTTCT
>NC_051409.1:43232392-43232942 GCF_015228065.2 Penaeus monodon
TCATTATTTTACCTTTTCCATAGATATGTGTACATATATGTATATTTAAAGGCAATCATCCCTCAATAGAGAATGTATAAAAACGAAAGATTCACAGAAGCTTCCTCCTCCCACTTCTTTTTCAAGGAACCACAAGATCAAACTGTCGGATGTGTCTCTTTCAATTTCTCTTCACAGGACTTCCGGGAAGGAACGTGTCATCTGGATCGTCTTTTTTCAATATCTCAGTCGAGAGACATCTTTTGTTATGCCTTCTGACCAGCTCTTTTCTCCGTTTGCGTCCCGTGTCTCTTCGGTCTCACACGTCTTTTGTGTTCAAAAAGCAGATGAAATTGGCAATGAGTAGTTCTCCATCTCTAATAATCTCGCCATCGCGGTGACTTATTCTGAAAGGTTCCATTGTCGGAAAGAACGGACGCCTTTTGGTCAAAGTTCATTTCGTGTCAGAGCTTTCTGCTTATTACTCGCGTGGAAGATATAACACGGAGACTACTCTAGGTGTTAATATTATGTTGGTAAAATTCATTCTTATTGAGACTTTCACAAACAA
>NC_051409.1:43233026-43233278 GCF_015228065.2 Penaeus monodon
CACTAATAATAGAGCTTATATGTCTCACCCGTGTATGTGTGTGTATGTGAACGTGCGTAAAGATATTTCTATCAGCTGCAGCCTGACTCTTGTAGGATCAGTCTCCCCGATACTATTCTGAAGTAACAAAAAATCTAAGCACGAACTTCAAGAAAAAAAACTATTGTTGCCACGAATATTATTCCTTAAATATAATAACCAATGCATATTGTTTCCCCTAGAAAAGGAAACAGACGCAAGAAAGATCTAGTC
>NC_051409.1:43234800-43235512 GCF_015228065.2 Penaeus monodon
ATTCCTACAAGGACGAGCACGGTGCTACCTTTCGAAAGATGTTTGGATCTTTGGAGTAGAAACTGATGTCTCGAAACAGAGTATGTAATTTCGATGCATAACTCTTAATACTTATTAATGCATGTAAAATAAACAATCACATAAACAGACTACATTCATTATTTTACCTTTTCCATAGATATGTGTAAATGTATGTATATTTAAAGGCCAATCATCCTCAATAGAGAATGTATAACAACGAAAGATGCAACAGAAGCTTCCTCCTCCCACTGTCTTTTTCGAGGAAACAACAAGAGCAAACTGCCGGATGTGTCTCTTTCATTTCTCTCACAGGACTTCCGGGAAGGAAAGTGTCATCTGATCGCTTTTTTCAATATCTCAGTCGAGAGACATCTTTTGTATGCCTTTGACCAGCTCTTTTCTCCGTTTGCGTCCCGGTCTATTCGGTCTCACCACGTCTTTTGTGTTCAAAAAAGCAGATGAAATTGGCAAGAGTAGTTCTCCAATCTATAATATCTCGACATCGCCGGTGGAATTATTATGAAAGGTTCCATTGTCGGAAAGAACGGACGCCTTTGGTCAAAGTTCATTTCGTGTCAGAAGCTTCTGGCTTATTTATTCGCGTGGAAGATATAACAGGGAGACACTTAGGTGTTAACAGATTATGTTGTAAAATTCATCGTATTGAGACATGCACAAACAAACCACCACC
>NC_051409.1:43235557-43235832 GCF_015228065.2 Penaeus monodon
TAATAATAGAGCTGATAGTTCTCAACCCGTGTATGTGTGTGTATGGTGAACGTGCGTAAAGATATTTCTATCAGCTGACAGCCGGACTCTTGTAGGATCAGTCTCCGATACTATTCTGAAGTAAACAAAAAATCTAAGCACGAAACTTCAAGAAAAAAACTATGTGCCACGAATATATCCTTTAAATATAATAACCAATGCATATTAGTTTCCCTAGGAAAAGGAGCCAGACGCAAGAAAGATAGAGTCTAGTCACTAGGAAGCACAATGATCTT
>NC_051409.1:43241420-43241489 GCF_015228065.2 Penaeus monodon
TGTATATATATACATATAGTACATAGGTACTTATTTTTTTTTCTTTTTATTAGATATGATAGAGCGATG
>NC_051409.1:43244754-43245019 GCF_015228065.2 Penaeus monodon
GACTAGATCTTTCTTTGCCGTCTGGCCATTTTCTAGGGGAACAATATGACATTGGTTAGTATATTTAAGTAATAATGTTGCGGTAGGCACAATAGTTTTTTTTTCTTGAAGTTTTCGGGCTTAGAATTTTTTGTTATTTCAAGAATAGTATCGGGGAGACTGAGCCTCAAGAGTCAGGCTGCAGACTGATAGAATATCTTTACGCAAGTTCCATACCACAACACATACACGGGTGAGACATATAAGCTCATATTAGTGGTTTCTG
>NC_051409.1:43245069-43245768 GCF_015228065.2 Penaeus monodon
TGTTGTGCATGTCTCAATAAGAATGAATTTTACAACATAATATTAACACATAGGAGTTAGTCTCCCTGTTATATCTTCCACGCGAATAATAAGCAGAAAGCTCTGGACACGAAATGAACTTTGACCAAAAAGGCGTCCCGTTCTTTCCGACAATGGAACCTTTCAGAATTAAGTCACCGCGTGGCGAGATTATTAGAGATGGAGAATACTCATTGCCAATTTCATCTGCTTTTGAACACAAAAGACGTGTTGAGACCCGAAGAGACACGGGAACGCAAACGGAGAAAAAGAGCTGGTCAGAAGGCATAACAAAAGATGTCTCTCGACTGAGATATTGAAAAAAGACGATCCAGATGACACGTTCCTTCCCGGAAGTCCTGTGAAGAGAAATTGAAAGAGACACATCCGGCAGTTTGATCTTGTGGTTCCTCGAAAAAGAAGTGGGAGGAGGAAGCTTCTGTGAATCTTTCGTTTTTATACATTCTCTATTGAGGGATGATTGCCTTTAAATATACATACATGTACACATATCTATGGAAAAGGTAAAATAATGAATGTATTCTGTTTATGTGATTGTTATTACATAGCATATAATAAGTATTAAGAGTTATGCATAGAAATTACATCGCTGTTCGAGACATCAGTTTCTACATGCCAAAATCCAAAACATCTTTCGAAAGGTAGCACCGTGCTAGTCCT
>NC_051409.1:43246508-43250001 GCF_015228065.2 Penaeus monodon
AAATAAAAAGATATGAGAAGGTAAATTTATCTATGGCCCTAAAGATGGCTACCTCGCAATAACCAAATCGACGACTGCCATGACAAGATTTTTCAAAATGAAGCCATGAGAAAACTCCAAGAAAAGGCATTCTCATCCGTACTCTCATCCGAGAAGAAAATCAAGATGACCCTTGCACTGAAAGGAGGCGAAAGGAAATTTTTACAGGAATCGAAAGAAAACATGAAAGCCGATACTCAGAGGAATCGTCCTTACACATTGTGGAAGACATTCTTCATGCAGAAGCCCGGCATATTTAAGGTTCGCCTGCAATTGTTAGAGACGTCCGACAAGTTATAAGCAGAAAGACTTAATCTCTTCTATTTTTCAGTTCCGCCCAGGAATATCGAGACTGAACCGAACACAAATATCCCGCAATGTATGGCCTGTGACTCATACAATACTTGAGAAAAGACTCCCCACAAAGAGAAAAAAATACAATGCAAAACCTGACCACGTTTTCAGGAAATGCACAAACAAGGATAACCCTAAGTCAATTGCAAAGAAAACCACAGAACTCTTTATAGCAAATGTAAAGAACGAAAAGAAGCTATTTCGAATCTGGAAAAGGACAAAATGACCAAGGAAATTCAGAAAAAGCGACCAAACAGCGAAGTTGAAAAGCAATCATTAAATAAAGTCATCAAAGAGGCCACCATAAACCAAGTCTTAAAAATCCCTGACAACACTTCATGCTCAACTAGTCAACACTTAGGTTATGGAAGTAAGAAAAGTACTTGCACAAGGCAACTTACCTGCTGTCGAAATGTCAACTATGTCGATTGTCTCCATTTTTTAAATAATTTCACAGGAAACACAAACACAATTAAAGCCAAACTCAAGTGAAAACAGCCATAGCAAAGGACATCTCAGAACAGACCACTCGACAAAACTCAAAATGCAATTGAAGCCCCGCCCAACCCCAGACCCATAAACAAGCCTGCAAAATTTACACCAGAAACTCAATACCTAGAAGGTTCCTGCCCAAAAACACAACGAGAACGAAGACAACCTTTAAAGGAATACTTCCCTCAAGCCCACAAGTCACAATCCCTTTCACGTCAAAGACCACAATTCAGACTCTTCCATGGAGGCATACCAGCTGACCCTGAAACCCTAGGCTTCAAACACTATGCAAAAGAGCCCAAGAAATACAGATACTACGACAACCACCAACTAGGGCAACTGATCAAAGGAGGCCACATCAAATTTCAATATAGATTACAGATTACAACCCTAAGGATAAGGAGGAAGAAAATTGAAAGACATCTTTTCCAGTGTATCAGGAACGAATTTAAGGCAGCTATACAGTCAGAAAACAAACCTCAAAGAGAAGCAACTAACAATGAATTCAGATTTATCCAATATACAAAAGGGGCAGAAATACATATACCTGGCGAAAAAGAGAATAGAACTACAGGATGTATCGATATATTATCGATTGGTTTACAGTTGCCTAAAAGTTATTGTGTAATCTATCTTTCTTTTAGTGCTTTCTTTGCGGTTTGGTTTTCTGACTGTATAGCTGCCTTAAGTCGTTCCTGATACACTGGTTTTGGCAACTTTAATTTCATTGCATTTAAGATTCTTTCAATTTTCTTCCTCCTTATCCTTAGGGCTGTAATCTGTAATCTATATTGAAATTTGATGTGGCCTCCTTTGATCAGTTGCCCTAGTTGGTGGTTGTCGTAGTATCATTATTTTTGGGGCTTTTTGCATAGTGTTTAAAGCTAGGTTTCAGGTCAGCTGGTATGGCTCACATGTAGTAGTCTTGAATTGTGTCTTTGACTTTGAAAGGGATTGGACTGTGGCTTGATGGAATATTCCCTTTAAAGGTTGTCTTCGTTCTCTTGTGTTTTTGGGCAGGCACCTTCTAGGTATTGAGTTTCTGGTGTAAATTTTCAGGCTTGTTTATGGGTCTGGGGTTGGGCGATGCAATTATCGGCAGGATGCTTTCAATTGCATTTTTGATTTTGTCGAGTGGTCTGTTCTAGAGGTGCTTTGCTTTGCGTTTTCACTTGAGTTTAGGCTTATTGTGTTTTGTGTTCCTGTGAAATTATTTAAAAAATGGAGACAATCGACATAGTGTGACATTTCGACAGCAGGTATGTTGCCTTGTGCAAGTACTTTTCTTACTCCCATAACCAAGTGTTGACCAGTTGAGCATGAAGTGTTGTCAGGGATTTTCTAAGCTTGGATTTAAGGTGGCCTTTGTGACTTTATTTATGATCTTTGCACTTCGCTGTATTGGGCGCTTTTTCCGGGAATTTCCTTGGTCATTTGTCCCTTTTCCAGATTCGAAATGCTCTGTTCGTTCTTTACATTTGCTATAAAGGGTTCTGTGGTTTTTCTTTGCAATTTATTAGGGTTACCCCTTGTTTGTGCATTTCCTGAAAATGTGGTCAGGTTTTGCATTGTATTTTTTCCTCTTTGTGGGGATCTTTTCTCAGTATTGATGAGTCACAGGCATACATTGCGGATATTTTGTGTTCGGTTCAGTTATCGTATTCCTGGTCGGAACTGAAAATAGAAGAATATTAGTCTTTCTGCTATAACTGTCGGACTCCTCTAATAATGCAGGTTAAATATGCCGGTTTCCATGAGAATGTCTTCCCATGTGTAAGGACGATCCTTGAGTATCGGCTTCAATTTTTCTTCGATTCCTGAAAATTTCTTCGCCCCCTTTCGTCAACTCATACAACTGTTATTGTGTTGTGTGTGTGTGATTCCTTGCATGTCTAGCCGGTGCTCTTTCGAAGGTTTTGGTTTTGCTGTAAAACTGATGTCTCGCAGCGATGTAATTTCTTGCATACTCTTAATATTTATTATGTGCTATTTAAATCCATCCGAAAACGATACTTTTCATTATTTTCCTCCTTTCCTTTAGCGTATGTGTACTATATGTTAATTTAAAGGCAATCATCCTTAATAGAGCATGCACAAACGAAAGATCACAGAAGCTTCCTCCTCCCACTTCTTTTCAAGGACCACAAGATCAAACTGTCGGAAGCCTCTTTCAATTTCTCTTCACAGGCCCTCCGAAGGAAGAGTCATTGATCGTCTTTTTTCTACCAGTCGAGGAATCTGTGTTATGCCTTCTGGAAGCTATTTTCTCCGTTGCGTCCCGTTCTCTTCGTCTCACCGTCTTTTGGTTCAAAAAGCAGATGAAAATTGGCATAGTAGTTCTCCTCTCTATAATCTCGCCATGCTCGGTTTATTGAAAGGTTCCATTGTCGGAAAGAACGGATTTTGGCAAAGTTCATTTCGTGTCAAGCTTTCTGCTTATTATCGGTGGAATATAACACGGAGACTATCTAGTGTTTAATATTATGTTTAAATATTTTATGGACATGCACAATAATAAAACACACGAGACATCGACACAACACACACAGCGCAAATTCCAGCCACACACATCATACTCCACAAAACCTAATATGAGCTTTGTGTACCC
>NC_051409.1:43250022-43250245 GCF_015228065.2 Penaeus monodon
AACGTGCGTAAAGATTGGTTTAGTGAGCTGACCCTTTAGGATCATTATAATATTCGAAGTAACAAAAAAATCTAAGCACGAACTTCACGAAAAAATATTGTTGCCATATATTATTCCTTAAATATAATAACCAATGCATATTTTTCCTTAAAAAAAAGACGCAAGAATAGATTATATTAGTACTTAGGAAGCACATATGACTCCTCTATAATGGAATTTTCTA
>NC_051409.1:43251874-43252084 GCF_015228065.2 Penaeus monodon
GTGACTAGACTAGATCTTTCTTGCGTCTGTTTCCTTTTCTAGGGGAAACAATATGCATTGGTTATTATATTTAAGGAATAATATTCGTGGCAACAATAGTTTTTTTTCTTGAAGTTCGTGCTTAGATTTTTTGTTACTTCAGAATATTATCGGGGAGACTGATCCTACAAGGGTCAGGCTGCAGCTGATAGAAATATCTTTACGCACGTT
>NC_051409.1:43252221-43252926 GCF_015228065.2 Penaeus monodon
TTGTTTGTGCATGTCTCAATAAGAATGAATTTTACCAACATAATATTAACACCTAGAGTAGTCTCCGTGTTATATCTTCCACGCGAGTAATAAGCAGAAAGCTCTGACACGAAATGAACTTTGACCAAAAGGCGTCCGTTCTTTCCGACAATGGAACCTTTCAGAATAAGTCACCGCGATGGCGAGATTATTAGAGATGGAGAACTACTCATTGCCAATTTCATCTGCTTTTTGAACACAAAAGACGTGTGAGACCGAAGAGACACGGGACGCAAACGGAGAAAATAGCTGGTCAGAAGGCATAACACAAGATGTCTCTCGACTGAGATATTGAAAAAAGACGATCCAGATGACACGTTCCTTCCCGGAAGTCCTGTGAAGAGAAATTGAAAGAGACACATCCGACAGTTTGATCTTGTGGTTCCTTGAAAAAGAAGTGGGAGGAGGAAGCTTCTGTGAATCTTTCGTTTTTATACATTCTCTATTGAGGGATGATTGCCTTTAAATATACATATATGTACACATATCTATGGAAAAGGTAAAATAATGAATGTATTCTGTTTATGTGATTGTTATTACATAGCACATAATAAGTATTAAGAGTTATGCATAGAAATTACATCGCTGTTCGAGACATCAGTTTCTACATGCCAAAATCCAAAACATCTTTCGAAAGGTAGCACCGTGCTAGTCCTTGCAAGGAAT
>NC_051409.1:43252971-43255579 GCF_015228065.2 Penaeus monodon
CTGAAAGGAGGCGAAAGGAAAATTTTACAGGAATCGAAAGAAAACATTAAAGCCGATACTCAGAGGAATCGTCCTTACACATTGTGGAAGACATTCTTCATGGAGAAGCCCGGCATATTTAAGGTTCGCCTGCAATTATTAGAGACGTCCGACAAGTTATAAGCAGAAAGACTTAATCTCTTCTACTTTTCAGTTCCGACCAGGAATATCGAGACTGAACCGAACACAAATATCCCGCAATGTATGGCCTGTGACTCATACAATACTTGAGAAAAGACTCCCCACAAAGAGAAAAAAATACAATGCAAAACCTGACCACATTTTCAGGAAATGCACAAACAAGGATAACCCTAAGTCAATTGCAAAGAAAACCACAGAACCCTTTATAGCAAATGTAAAGAACGAAAAGAAGCTATTTCGAATCTGGAAAAGGACAAAATGACCAAGGAAATTCAGAAAAAGCGACCAAACAGCGAAGTTGCAAAGCAATCATTAAATAAAGTCATCAAAGAGGCCACCATAAACCAAGTCTTAAAAATCCCTGACAACACTTCATGCTCAACTGGTCAACACTTAGGTTATGGGAGTAAGAAAAGTACTTGCACAAGGCAACTTACCTGCTGTCGAAATGTCAACTATGTCGATTGTCTCCATTTTTTAAATAATTTCACAGGAAACACAAACACAATTAAAGCCAAACTCAAGTGAAAACAGCCATAGCAAAAGACCTCTCAGAACAGACCACTCGACAAAACTCAAAATGCAATTGAAGCCCTGCCGATATTTGCATCGCCCAACCCCAGACCCATAAACAAGCCTGCAAAATTTACACCAGAAACTCAATACCTAGAAGGTGCCTGCCCAAAAACACAACGAGAACGAAGACAACCTTTAAAGGAATACTTCCCTCAAGCCCACAAGTCACAATCCCTTTCACGTCAAAGACCACAATTCAGACTCTTCCATGGAGGCATACCAGCTGACCCTGAAACCCTAGGCTTCAAACACTATGCAAAAGAGCCCAAGAAATACAGATACTACGACAACCACCAACTAGGGCAACTGATCAAAGGAGGCCACATCAAATTTCAATATAGATTACAGATTACAGCCCTAAGGATAAGGAGGAAGAAAATTGAAAGACATCTTTAAATGCAATGAATATTAAAGTTGCCAAAATCCAGTGTATCAGGAACGAATTTAAGGCAGCTATACAGTCAGAAAACAAACCGCAAAGAGAAGCAACTAACAATGAATAGATTCAGATTTATCCAACATAATATACTTTTTATGGTTTAAAAGGGCTTGTAAACCAGTACGGAGAATATGACCCCGATATAATCCTCATCAACAGTCATGGCCGAAAATCTACTGAAAATATTGAAATGCATGTGTACACCGCGCACCAATCAAATAAATTAAATGAAGCTGCAATTGCTACCAAGAGCAACATCAAACACAAGATCATAGATGATTTTCAAGAAGAAACAGGACCTGTAATAGCAGGTACCTGCTACTTGCTACCTAGAAGACTATAAATGCTAGAGATCTAACCCCCTCCTTGAATACGCCAAACCAGTGATTATTCCTGGAGAATTTAATGCCAAACACTGCATCCTTGGACATGGAAACAACGACGTTGCCGGCTACACTCTAGCCAATCTAATTAACAGAGAAAAGAAAAAATTATTAGGGCCAGACTTCCCAACATATATGAAAAACACCTGTGCCACATCTCCAAATGATCACACATCTTCACCTAATCATACACCTCGAGCCAGGCAGAACCTTCACGAGTGAGCACAAACCATATCCAGATGGTAATTCTCCCGAGATTTGTATACAATAGAGAAGACTGGAATGTGTTAAAAAAATGGACTAATGAACACAGCCATCCCTAAACTCAGTGGCAGGCCCACAGAACAAATAGAAGAAGTGGAATGGTAGTTCTTTGTATTTGGAATGAGGGTTATGATGGCCTATTTGAATTTACTTGGAAAGTATCCAGAGGAGAGTGAAGCAAAACATACCCTCTCTGCCAAGAGTGTATGTTTTCCAAACAGCACCTTTAAACTAAAGCTCACCCCATCACATCAACAATTAGAAAGGCCAAAAAACAACATAACAACGCATATCTGAAAGATCAGGTTGAATACCTGATCTGAAGTGTTAGTATAGCAACAACAGTGAAGAAATGAGAAATAACAACAACCATATCCAACAACATAAAAGACTCATGTCTGGCAAAACATCAAAACATACGTAGCACCAAACCCTCGTATCTTCTTAACACCCAAAATGAGATATTTGAAGAGGCTGAAAAAGAAGCTTTGCACAGAAATTACTGGATGAACACCTTCCAGACTACACCGGAAGAGAACTAGAAGTTCGACCAAAATCATGATCAAAACATTCATATTCAAGTACACAACAACAAAGAGCGGATAACCCCAGAGATAATAGTCAACATCAGTAGACTAAATGTATCAAACCTACAATGATCCACAGATTCACAATCTTAAATGCTTCACTCTCCTCTGGATACTTTCCAAGTAAATTCAAATAGGCCATCATAACCCTCATTCCAAATACAAAGAAATCACACAAG
>NC_051409.1:43255607-43256088 GCF_015228065.2 Penaeus monodon
TAGACTTTTACATCTACAAGACACAGACTATCTCAGTGACAGATAATATGGATTCAAGAGGCGAAGAGGCACTGGCATAGCAATCGCATTTGCATATGAAGAAATAGCCAAGCACTACCTCAGGTAAACAGTGCAACATCATACTTAGGGATTTATCAAAGGCATTTGGCAAAGTATGGCATTATGAGCCGTAAGCGCGATTGCTAGAAGCCAATCTACCCGGTGCTCTTTGCAAACTACTTAGAAGCTTCCTCAGCAAGAAACAACCAAGAATAAAACTAAATGCTGATGGAAATCCATTTGACCTAAGAAGTGGGGTACCACAGGGGAGCGTCATCTCACCCACCCTCTTTATCATGTATAACTTTAACATTCCACCACCAATACCAAATTCAAACTACAAAGGTTACGTAGAAGTTATCACTAGGATCATAATTAACCTAAGTAAATCCAAAAACTTCAATGCAAAAGAAACACTAAG
>NC_051409.1:43256119-43256394 GCF_015228065.2 Penaeus monodon
GATTTGAGTACCAATAGAAAACCTAGACAAACATCAAAATACCAAATAATATCAGCAATCCTACAACAATAATATTAAATCACAGTAATATAAAACGATCGCAACAAAACTTCACATTAACCAGCCGAAGAACAATAACCGATGCGAAATAAAGGTAATGCAAGCAAAAATTGTTCCAATCAAACCAATTTCTCTGAATACATAATCAAACAGTAGACTCAAACTAAAAGCAGTCCAGAATCAAGCACTGATCTGGGCAACTGATGTCAGATATC
>NC_051409.1:43257255-43257459 GCF_015228065.2 Penaeus monodon
CATGGGCTTGAAGCAGAGAAATTGGTTTGATTGGAACAATTTTTGCTTGCATTACCTTTATTTCGCATCGGTTATTGTTCTTCGGCTGGGTAATGTGAAGTTTGTTGCGATCGTTTTATATTACTGTGATTAATATCTTGTTGTAGGATTGCTGATATTATTTGGTATTTTGATGTTGTCTAGGTTTTCATTGGTACTCAAATC
>NC_051409.1:43257511-43257957 GCF_015228065.2 Penaeus monodon
AGTTTGGATTTACTTAGGTTAATTATGATCCTAGTGATAACTTCTACGTAACCTTTGTAGTTTGAATTTGGTATTGGTGGTGGAATGTTAAAGTTATACATGATAAAGAGGGTGGGTGAGAGATGCTCCCCTGTGGTACCCCACTTCTTAGGTCAAATGGATTCGGTCAGCATTTAGTTTATCTTGGTTGTTTCTTGCTGAGGAAGCTTCTAGTAGTTTGCAAAGAGCACCGGTAGATTGGCTTCTAGCAATCGCGCTTACGGCTCATAATGCCATACTTTGCCAAAGCCTTTGATAAATCCCTAAGTATGATGTTGCACTGTTTACCTGAGGTAGTGCTTGGCTATTCTTCATATGCAAATGCGATTGCTATGCCAGTGCCTCTTCGCCTCTTGAATCCATATATCTGTCACTGAGATAGTCTGTGTCTTGTAGATGTAAAAGTC
>NC_051409.1:43258006-43260512 GCF_015228065.2 Penaeus monodon
TGGAATGAGGGTTATGATGGCCTATTTGAATTTACTTGGAAAGTATCCAGAGGAGAGTGAAGCATTTAAGATTGTGATCTGTGGATCATTGTAGGTTTGATACATTTAGTCTACTGATGTTGACTATTATCTCTGGGTTATCTGCTCTTTGTTGTGTACTTGAATATGAATGTTTTGATCATGATTTGGTCGAACTTCTAGTTCTCTTCCGTGTAGTCGGAAGGTGTTCATCCAGTAATTTCTGTGCAAAAGCTTCTTTTTCAGCCTCTTCAAATATCTCATTTGGGGTTAAGAAGATACGAGGGTTTGGTGCTACGTATGTTTTGATGTTTTGCCAGACATGGGTCTTTTATGTTGTTGGATAGGTTGTTGTTATTTCTCATTTCTTCTCTGTTGTTGCTATACTAACACTTCAGATCAGGTATTCAACCTGATCTTTCAGATATGCGTTGTTATGTTGTTTTTTGGCCTTTCTAATTGTTGATGTGATGGGGTGAGCTTTAGTTTAAAGGTGCTGTTTGGAAAACATACCCTCTTGGCAGAGAGGGTATGTTTTGCTTCACTCTCCTCTGGATACTTTCCAGTAAATTCAAATAGGCCATCATAACCCTCATTCCAAATACAAAGAACTACCATTCACTTTTCTATTTGTTCTGTGGGCCTGCCACTGAGTTTAGGGATGGCTGTTGTTTCATTAGGTCCATTTTTTTAACATTCCGTCTTCTCTATTGTTACAAATTCGGGAATTACCACTGGATATGGTTTGTGCTCACTCGTGAAGGTTCTGCCTGGCTCGAGTGTATGATATGAATGTGTGATCATTTGAGATGTGGCACAGGTGTTTTTCATATTGTTGGAAGTCTGGCCCTAATAATTTTCTTTCTCTGTATTAGATTGGCTAGAGTGTAGCCGGCAACATCGTTGTTTCCATGTCCAAGGATGCAGTGTTTGGCATAAATTCTCCAGGAATAGCACTGGTTTGGCGTATTCAAGGAGGGGATTAGATCTCTGCATTTATTCTTCTAGGTAGCAAGTAGCAGGTACCTGCTATTACAGGTCCTGTTCTTCTGAAAATCATCTATGATCTTGTGTTTGATGTTGCTCTTGGTAGCAATTGAGCTTATTTAATTTATTTGATTGGTGCGCGTGTACACATGCATTTCAAATTTTTCATAATTTTCGGCCATGACTGTGATGAGGATTATATCGGGGTCCATTTCTCCGTACTGGTTTACAAGCCTTTTAAACCATAAAAAGTTATTATGTTGGATAATCTGAATCTATTCAATTGTTAGTGCTTCTCTTTGCGGTTTGTTTTCTGACTGTATAGCTGCCTTAAATCGTTCCTGATACACTGGATTTTGGCAACTTTAATATTCATTGCATTTAAAGATGTCTTTCAATTTTCTCCCTTATCTTAGGGCTGTAATCTGTATCTATATTGAATTTGATGTGGCCTCCTTTGATCAGTTGCCTAGTTGGTGTTGTCGTAGTATCTGTTTTCTTGGGCTCTTTTGCATATGTTTGAAGCCTAGGTTTCAGGGTCACTGGTATGCCTCATGAAGAGTCTGAATTGTGGTCTTTGACGTGAAAGGGATTGTGACTTGTGGCTTGAGGGAAGTATTCCTTAAAGGTTGTCTTCGTCTCGTTGTGTTTTGGGCAGGCACCTTCTAGTATTGAGTTTCTGGTGTAATTTTTGCAGGCTTGTTTATGGGTCTGGGGTTGGGCGATGCAAATATCGGCAGCTTCAATTGCATTTTGAGTTTTGCGAGTGGTCTGTTCGATAGGTCTTTGCTATGGCTGTTTTCACTTGAGTTTGGCTTTAATTGTGTTTGTGTTTCCTGTGAAATTATTTTAAAAAATGGAGACAATCGACATAGTTGACATTTCGACGCAGGTAAGTTGCCTTGTGCAAGTACTTTTCTTATCCCATAACCTAAGTGTTGACCAGTTGAGCATGAAGTTTGTCAGGGATTTTTAAGACTTTTTATGGGGCCTCTTTGAGACTTTATTAATGATTGCTTTGCACTTCGCTGTTTGGTCGCTTTTTCTGAATTTCCTTGGTCATTTTGTCCTTTCCAGATTCGAAATAGCTTCTTTTGTTCTTTCATTTGCTATAAGGGTTCTGTGGTTTTCTTTGCAATTGACTTAGGTTATCCTTGTTTGTGCATTCCTGAAAATGTGGTCAGGTTTTGCATTGTATTTTTTCTCTTTGTGGGGAGTCTTTCTCAAGTATTGTATGAGTCACAGGCCATAATTGCGGGATATTTGTGTTCGGTTCAGTCTCATATTCCTGGTCGGAATGAAAAGTACGAAGAGATTAAGTCTTTCTGCTTATACTTGTCGGACGTCTCTAATAATTGCAGCGAACCTAAATATGCCGGGCTTCTCCATTAAGAATGTCTTCCAAGTGTAAGGACGATTCCTTGAGTATCGGCTTTATGTTTTCTTTCGATTCCTGTAAAATTTTCCTTTCGCCTACTTTCAGTGCAAGGGTCATACACAC
>NC_051409.1:43260537-43261203 GCF_015228065.2 Penaeus monodon
GATTCCTGCAAGGATAGCACGGTGCTACCTTTCGAAAATGTTTTGGATTTTGGCAGTAGAAACTGATGTCTCGAACAGCGATGAATTTTATGCATAACTCTTAATACTATATTGCTATGTAATACAATCCATAAACAGAATACATTCATTATTTTACCTTTCCATAGATTGTGTACATATATGTATATTTAAAGCAATCATCCCTCAATAGAGAATTATAAAAACGAAAGATTCACAGAAGCTCCTCCTCCCACTTCTTTTCAAGGAACCACAATCAAACTGTCGGATGTGTCCTTTCAATTTCTCTCACGACTTCCGGGAAGGAACGTGTCATCTGGATCGTCTTTTTTCAATATCTCAGTCGGAGACATCTTGTGTATGCTTTGACCAGCTATTTTCTCCGTTTGGTCCCGTTCTCTTCGGTCTCACACGTCTTTTGTTGTTCAAAAGCAGATGAAATTGCAATGAGTAGTTCTCCATCTCTAATAATCTCGCCATCGCGGTGACTTATTCTGAAAGGTTCCATTGTCGGAAAGAACGGACGCTTTTGGTCAAAGTTCATTTCGTGTCAGAGCTTTCTGCTTATTACTGGTGAAATATAACGGAGACTACTCTAGTGTTAATATTATGTGGTAAATTCATTCTTATTGAGACATGCACAAACAA